>NC_056729.1:1099776049-1100081049 GCF_019279795.1 Protopterus annectens | reverse complement strand
TTAGGAAAGCAATCTCTTTTGTCAATTAAATGTAACAAAATTGCAAAGTTCACTTGTTCAGTCAGGCAAGCACATACTTGAGAATTCCCTTTGAAGCCTACTGCTCATACCATGTGATATATGAGGTTGAAAGTCCAGGGCTGTGGTCCTAAACAATCTAGGAGACTATCAAGAAACAGTATAAATGTAGTGACAATAGTAAGTAAGGACAGATTGGCCATTTTCAACTGACAAAGTTAAACATTTGCAAAATATACAGTTGAATAAAAATAAGCTCATTTTGGTGTGGCAATAATAAAATGCTAGCAAAAACATAAATAAAACATTGTCACTGTGACACCAGACCTTAAAAGAATGTATATTTCTATTTAAAAAATACTCCAGTCTACAACACTTACACTATGACCCTGCAAGGTGATGGATAGCAGGAAAGTACAGTTTTGTACCTACTATAAATGTAGATGTTCGAGTGCTCATACAGCTGCAGTCATAACAGATGGGGTTATCCTGCCATCAGGCAGGTCCTCGGTCGGCCGAATTCCAAAGTCTAGGTCCGGCGTCAGTTGTCGTCGCTTCTTCCCTGACGTCAGTGCGGCAGAGGTATAAAAGAGGCAGCCAACACCATTTTCTTCACTTTTTCTTGCCCCAGATGTCAGATGCCCCCAGAAGGAAGGCAAACATAATGTTATGCAAAGATGCAATGTTGATAAATCAAAAACAGTAGTTGCAAGCAAATACACCATAAAAGAATACCCCAAAAAGGTTATATGAAAAGTGTTTGTCATAAGGCCTGTCCTATGAGGGGATGGAGGGAGGGAAACCTGGACTGCAGCTGTATGAGCACTCGAACATCTACATTTATGGTAGGTTCAAAACTGTACTATGTTCATCGTGCAGACAGCTGCAGTCATAGCAGATGGGTAGAATCCCAAAGCTAAGTAAGGGTGGTAGGCACTAAGTGGAACTAGGAGGGGCTAGGATGCCCTGCAGGACTGCTGTGGCAAAGCCCGCTCTAGATTTTGAGTATAGTGGGAGGTGATGGTGCTTGGAGAAAGTGTGCACTGAACTCCAGGTGGCTGCTTCCAAAATGTCCTTGGTAGGGACCCCCCTGAGGAAGGCTGCAGAGGTAGCTGTGGCTCTGGTGGAGTGGGATCTGATGCATGCAGGCACAGTTTTTCCATGAAATGAGTAACAAAAGCGTATGCAGTGGGCTATCCATTTTGAAATTGTCTGTTTGGAAATAGCCTTTCCCTGAGCACCTGCAGCATAGGACACAAAGAGTTGCTCAGATTTCCTGAATGGCTTTGTTCTGTCCAAATAGTAATGAAGTTGTCTGTGAATGTCCAAGGAATGTAGCAGTCTCTCCCCTTTGTTTTGTGGATTAGGGTAAAAGGTAGGTAAGTGGATAGTCTGATTCAAAGCTACACTGGATACTACCTTTGGCATAAAGGTAGGGTTGGTTCGTAAGGAAACTCTGTCCTGATGGAAAATGATGAATGGTTGCACAGCCATGAGGGCCTGTAGCTCCAAAAGCCTGCATGCTGAGGTGATAGCCAGAAGAAAGGCTGTTTTCCATGATAAGTACTGTAACTCTGTTGAAGAAGCTGGCTCGAAGGGAGGAAGGGTCAGCTTTTCCAATACGAAGTTGAGGTCCCAAGCAGGGACTGGTGGTTTCCTTGGGGGTTTTATATTCTTTGCCCCTATGAGGAACTGCCTTAAGAGAGGGTGAGAGAATAAAGGAGGATCTGTGTTGTATTGCGAGAAATGGCTGAAGCGTGGATCTTGATGGAGGAGAAGGAAAGTCCATTGTTTAACATCTCAGCTAGGTACTGTAAAATTTGAGGTATATTTATTACTCAAGGAATCTGTCCCCTTTCTTTATTTCAGGCACAAAATCATTTCCATTTGGCGGAGTAGGCCTTTCTAGTAGAAGGTCTTCTGGCCTCCAAGATGACATCCTGCACCTCCTTGGAGAGGAGAAACTGTTGGGAGATCAAGGAATTCTCCATGCAGCTAGATTTAGAGTTTTGAGATGGCTGTGAAGGGTCTTGTAGTTGTGCTGGGACAACAGAAGAGGGACTAGAGGTAGGATCCATGGTAGGGAATGTGTCAGGCTCTTCAGGAGCAGATACCAGTGTTGTCTTGGCCAGTCTGGAGCAATGAGAATCATTTTCAGCCTCTCTGCTCTGGCTTTTAATAGAACTTTGGGCAGCAGAGGAAGAGGTGGGAAGGCATAAACTGTCAATGTTGCCCAATTGAAGGAAAGTGCATCCACTTTCCAGGCCTGTGGATGGTAGGTCCTTGAACAAAAATTTTTTCAACTGGCAATTTCTGTGGGTAGCAAAGAGATCTATGTCTGGCTGTCCCCATGCCGGAGTTATCTTTGTGAAAACTTGAGGATGCAACTTCCATTCATGTGGATCTGTCATATTTCTGCTTAGGTTGTCTGCCAGTGTGTTTTCCTTCCCTGGCAGGAATTGTGCCTGTAGTTGAATTTGCAGTTCCAGTGCTGTGTTCCATTGGGTCATGGCTTGCCTGCACAGGGGGTATGAATGAGTTCCCCCCTGTTTGTTTATGTACCACATCACTGTGGTGTTGTCTGTCCTTATCAATAGCTGGCCTGGCCTTTTGCATGGCTAGCATTTCCTTTTGGTTGATGTGAAGGTGCTTCTCTTTCTGGGTCCATTTTCCCTGAATGCACTGATCTGTCATGTGTGCTCCCCAGGCGTAGTCTGAGGCGTCTGTAGTGATGATTTGAGTTGCTTGAGGTACACAGAATGGAAGACCTGTGTTTCTTTGGCAAGCTTGAGTCCACCACAAAAATTCCTTTTGAAGGCATGGAATGAGTGGTATAATTGCTTCCAAGCTGTGGCTGTGTTGAGACCATAAGTTTTTCAGGTACCATTGAAGTTTCCTCATATGCAGCTTTGCACATGGGATTAGTAGGATGCAAGATGCCATGAATCCCAGAGCCTGCAGGACTTTCCTTGCAGTTAGCCTGGTGTAAGTTGCCATTTTTTTGAAGTATTGAGACAGTTGCCCTTGCTTGTCTGGTGTAAGGTAGGCCATCTGGGTGGTTGTATCCAGGCTGGCACCCAGGAAAATTATTTGTTGAGAGGGTATTAGTTTTGATTTCTTTTTGTTGACTGTGTATCCCAGGAAGTTCAACAGTTTTATTACAAACGCCAGGTGCTGCAGTAGTATGTCCTTGCTGTCCGCTTGGATCAGGCAGTCGTCCAGATATGGGTAGATTTGTATCCCTTGTAGTCTGCAGAAGGCGATTACTGATGCCAGGCATTTCGTAAACACTCTGGGTGCAGTAGATAAGCCAAAGGGCAATGCAGATAATTGGTAATGGGTTGAACCTGCAAGAAATCTGAGGTATCTTCTGCAATCTTGTCTGATAGGGACATGCAGGTATGCCTCCTTGAGGTCCAATGTTACCAGCCAAGACTCCTTGCCCAGCATGGGAAGAAGCTGCTGTAATGTGAGCATCTTGAATTTTGGCACCTGTAGATATGTGTTTAGGATGGATAGGTCTAAGATAGGTCTCCAATCTTTGTCTTTCCTTGGTACCTGTCTGGAATAAAACCCTTGATCTTGTTCTTTTGCAGGTACCTCGTGAATTGCTTTCATGTCCATGAGAGCTGAAACTTGTTTTTGTGCCTCTGCCCTATGATGTTGTGGCAGGTTTGGCATGCCTCTCATTTTTGGAAGGTTGTGAAAGTGGAACCGGTAGCCTCTGTCTATAATGTCCAGAATCCATTTGTCTTTTGTAACAATATGCCAATTTTTTGAGAATAATGCCAGTTTTCCGCCCAAAGGTGCTGCCATTAAAGCTTTGCTTGGCAGGTGTAGGGGGAAGTCATTGTGTCTGTTTTCTAAAATACTGTGATCTATCTTCTCCACATCTTGGGGTTGGTGCTTGCCACTGTCTGGCTCTGAAAGATTCTTGAGGTTGCCCTCTACCCCTTGGGTGCCTGTATTTGCCCCTTTGAGGTCTGTCCATGGCTGGAAAGGACCAATTTTTTGAAGGCCAGTTTATGCTGAAATGTGGAGGCTGTACCTGCAGGAAATCTTTCACTGTTTGCATTGATTTTGCTTTTTCCTCCATTTTCTTTAGCACCTCCTCAGCTTTAACACCAAACAATACATCTTTTTGAAGAGTTGGTGCATCTAATAATTTAGCTTTGACATGATCTGGTAAGGTTTGCTCTTTGAGCCAAGCATGCCTACGTATAACAGAACCCGTAACAGCAGCTCTACATGAGGCCTCTAAAGCATCAAAACCACACTGCAAGGTATGTTTACCCACTTGCTCTGCACCATGCAACAAATCCTGCAACTCTTTTAAATCTGGTTGGTCTGGTTGTGTCATCTTGCTTTTCAGCTGAGATATCAAAAACTGTTGATACTTTAACATATGGAACTGACAGTTTAATGCCCTCATGGTTAAAGTGGCCAAGGTGTACACCTTTTTCCCCCACCTTTCTAAAGCTCTGGAATCTCTCTCTGAAGGCAATGGGTTTTTAGCAGTAGGGGCCTTAATTCCCTTGGGACCCTGTGAAATTGTTTCTGGGTCAGCAGTATGGCTTTTATATAGGAACTGGTGAGAATCAGGAACCCGGTAATACCTGTCTGGTTTAACAGGAGCTGGAGGCAAAGAATCTGGATTAAGGCTGGCTTCTGTGTACACATCATCCAATATATCTAAAACAGGAGGGATAGCCAGAGGCCTATGCTGGGGGAGCAGAAGAAATTCCCTGAGCCTTTTCTTGGAATCTGAGTAATCTTGGCCTTCCCAGTGAAAGTGTTCCCTCAGTGTATGCAGGGTTTCCCCAAAAGAGAAGTCCTCAGGAGGGGAGACCGAGGGAATAGACTCCTCTGCATCAGAGTCTTCGAATGGAGAACAGGCATAATCCTGGTCCTCAGATAGTTCTGAGGTAATTTAAGCTTGATCTGAGGAAGGGTAGTCTTCCTCTAGTCTGGGCCTTTTGTCAGAGGGGGGTTGAGAACCCCTGATAAGAGTAATCAAATCCTCAGCCATTTTAAGCATCTGTTTTTTAGGCATGGTGCCTTGAGAGGGGGTCTGAGGAACCTGTTTTTTTGGTTTTCATGGCTGCTTTAGATTTAGTGAAGGCTTTAATAGAGAAGGAGGAAGGCCTGAAGACCCCTTGAGAAATGGCAGGCCTGTCTAAATTCTGAGTTTCCCCGCCAGGAGTAGCGTCGGAGTCTGTAGTAGGAATGGGGGCTGAGGAGCCTGCGACCTCTGGTACTGAAGACACCGGTAATGCATTGTCATCGGTACTCAGGGGTTGCATAGGTGCCTCGCTGAGTACCGGAGAACCGGTAGTCGGCCTTAGCGTGGTTTCAGTAGGTGGCGCGGACCTCGTATGTCGGTCCTTATCTTTGCGTTTTTTACTCAAAACTGGAGTCGGAGTATCCGACGACATAATATAATTAAATTTTTTGCCAAAAAAGTGAAGGGCAAACTCCACCCGACGCTTAATAGTGCACTTATTGAATCTAGCACAAAAACAGCAGGCCGAGACGTCGTGGTCTGGGCCTAAGCAAGGTATCCAGAAAGAGTGGAAATCCTTATGCGGTATTTGCTTCCCACATGAAATGCAATTATTAACTTTGTCTGACATCGGTCTGAGGCAAGAAAAGTTTCCCCATCGGGGTACTTAGCTTTCAAGAAGACTTCGGCTGAAATACTTTCGTAAATCTCAGGAGCTGGCCGACCAGCACTTGCGAACAGCTTCTGCTTTGGGCACCGCACGGCAAGAAAGACTGAAGAAAATGGCATCGGCTGCCTCTTTTATACCCCTGCTGCACTGACGTCAGGGAAGAAGCGACGACAACCGACGCCGGACCTAGACTTTGGAATTCGGCCGACCGAGGACCCGCCTGACGGCAGGATAACCCCATCTGTTATGACTGCAGCTGTATGCACGATGAACATCTGTAAATGCCTTCTGATGACTGGAGTTCTATGTGGTTGACAGACTGCATTTAAACTAATTCTTTAACTAAAGTACAGTTGTGTACACTTACCATAAATGTAGATGTTCGAGTGTATTCACTGTTGCAGTCATTACATTTCGGTTATCCTGCTGGCAGGTTGCCCTCAGTCAGCCTGAATTCCAAAGTCTTGGGTACTGTGTCGGTTGCTGTCGCCTCTTCCCTGACGTCAGTTCATCAGGGGTATAAAAGATGCAGCCGACGCCATTTTATTCAGTTTTTCTTGCCCTAGATGTCAGGTGCCCCCAAAAGGGTAGGCTAAAATTATGTAAATAAAACATATATGCACCAAAATAAGCTTTACCTTCATCTATAAGCAAATACACCACCTAGGTTGTATAGATTAGAGAAATAAAGATAAGTTCCAGCAAAAATAAGGGGGGTGGCAGGAGGGTAACCTGGACTGCAACAGTGAATACACTCGAACATCTACATTTATGGTAAGTGTACACAACTGTACTATGTTCTTCATGTTTCACTGCTGCAGTCATTACATTTGGGTTGAGTCCAAAAGCTAGGGTTGGGTGGCTGGAGCTAGACAGCATTAGGAGCGGCTTTGAGGCCCTGCAGAACTGCAGTGGCAAAGCCTGCCCTGGATTTAGAGTAAAGAGGCAGATTGTAATGTTTTGTAAAGGTATGCACTGAACTCCAAGATGCAGCCTCTAAAATGTCTTTGGTTGGTACTCCCCTGAGAAAGGCTGAAGAAGTGGCTGCAGCTCTGGTTGAATATGGCCTAATGCCCTTAGGCTCTGGTTTGCCATGCTGTGAGTAGCAGAAACAAATGCAGTGTCCTATCCACTTTGAAATAGTCTGCTTGGAGATAGCCTTTCCTTGTGATGCTGTGGCATATGCCACTAGTAATTGCTCTGTCTTTCTGAAGACTTTAGTTTTGTCCAAGTAGAATCTAAGTTGTCTGTGTACGTCCAAAGAATGCAGAATTTTCTCCCCCTTGTTCTGTGGATTTGGATAAAAAGTTGTCAAATGAATTGTTTGGTTAAGGGCTACACTGGATACCACCTTAGGCATAAATGTAGGGTT
The DNA here is from genome assembly GCF_019279795.1 of Protopterus annectens. Taxonomy (NCBI): domain Eukaryota; kingdom Metazoa; phylum Chordata; order Ceratodontiformes; family Protopteridae; genus Protopterus; species Protopterus annectens. The sequence continues at coordinate 1,100,073,987 of NC_056729.1, read as the reverse complement.
TGTTCTCAGAGAGACCCTGTCTGGACAAAAAATGAAAAAGAGTTCCACAGCCATGAGAGCCTGTAGCTCTGAAACTCGTCTTGCAGAAGTTATTGCTAGGAGCAGAGCTGTTTTCCAAGATAAGAACTTTATATCCATAGTACCAGCTGGCTCAAAAGGAGGTAAGGTGAGTTTTTCCAAGATATAATTGAGGTCCCATGCAAGTATTGGCATTCTCCTTGGAGGCCTTAAGTTTTTGGCTCCTCTGAGGTACTGCCTTAATAAAGGATGAGAAAAGAGTGGTTGCTTTGTATTGTAATGAGCCAAAATGGCAGAGGCATGGATTTTAATTGATGAAAAAGAAAGGCCTTTGTCCAGCATCTCAGTTAAGTATTGCAAAATATGAGGAATGTTTGGGACAGCTGTATCAGTTCCTTGAGCTTGGTTCCAAGCCCAAAATCTCTTCCATTTCCCAGCATAGGATGTTCTACTACTAGGCCTTCTGGCTTCTAAAGTGACATCCATCACAGCTTTACTGAGAGGTGTGGTTTTGTATGGCTACATTATCCACCATGCTGCCAGGTTTAGGGTCCTGAGTTGGCTGTGCAGAATCTGATTGTTTTGTTGGGACAGTAGATGAGGTATTTGAGGTAAGATCCAGGCTGGGCATTGGGACAAGTTCTTAAGATCAAATACCAGTACTGGCGTAGCCAGTCTGGGGCAATCAGAATCATTTTTGGTTTCTCCTGCCTGACCTTTAAAAGTACCTTGGGGAGGAGAGGCAGTGGAGGAAAGGCATATACTGATAGGTTTGTCCAGTTGAAAGATAAGGCGTTCACTTTCCATGCTTGTCTGTGATAAGTCCTTGTGCAGAATCCTTTTAGTTGATTGTTTTGAGGGAAGGTAAATAGATCTATGTCTGGGCGTCCCCATTTCATTGTTATCATGCTGAAGACTTGTGGATCCAGGTGCCACTCGTGGGGATCCAAGAGGTTTCTGCTCAGTTTGTCTGCCAGAGTATTTTCCTTTCGTGGTAGGAATTGTGCCTGCAGATGAACTTCGTAAATCAATGCTGTGTCCCATAAAGCCATGGCTAGTCTGCAAAGGGGGTAAGAATGTGTGCTCCCTTGCTTGTTTATGTACCACATGACCGTGGTGTTGTCTGTCTTTAGCAGTAATTGTCCTAGATGAAGTAGGTCCTTGAAGGCTGTCAGGGCATTTTGAACAGCTAGCATCTCTTTTTGATTGATATGTAGATGCTTTTGGTTTGTGGACCAGGTGCCCTGAATGCCTCTTCCTGCCATGTGTGCCCCCCAGGTATAATCTAATGCATCCGTCGTTAGGCTCTGCCTGGCTGGGGGTAGAGAGAATGATTATCCCTTGTTTTGGTGACAAGCCTTTGCCCACCATCAAAACTCCTGTTGCAGGCAGGGAATTAGAGTAATCATTGTTTCCAGACTGTGGCAGTGTTGTGTCCAGACACTTTTTAGGTACCATTTAATTTTCCTCATATGCAGTCTTGCATGTGGAATTCGTAAAATGCAGGATGCCATGAAGCCCAAAGCCTGCAGAATGTTTCTTGCAGATAACTGGGCCTTTGTTGCCATTTCCTTGAAATAAGTAGTCAGTTGCCTTTGTTTGACTGGAGTGAGATAAGCCATCTGGGCAGTTGTATTTAAGCTTGCACCCAGGAATATTATCTCTTGAGAGGGTACTAGTTTTGATTTCTTTTCATTGACTGTGTACCCTAGGCATGTTAAAAGTCTTATCACAAACGTCAGATGCTGTAGTAGAATGTCCTTGTTTTCTACTTGTATGAGGCAGTCATCCAAGTAAGGATATATTTGTATTCCTCTTTGTCTGCAGTAAGCAATTACTGGTGCCAGGCACTTTGTGAAGACCCTGGGTGCAGTAGATAAGCCAAAGGGCAGCGCAGGGAATTGGTAATGATTTGAGCCAGCCTTGAATCTGAGGTATCTTCTGCATGACTGTCCGATTGGGACATGCAGGTATGCCTCTTTTAGGTCTAAAGTCACGAGCCAAGCCTTGCTGCCCAGCATGGACAGAAGCTGCTGTAAGGTCAACATCTTGAATTTTGGTATATCCAGGAAAGTGTTTAGAATAGATAGGTCCAGTATTGGTCTCCATGCTTTATCCTTTCTGGGTACCAAGAAAAGTCTTGAGTAAAATCCTTGTCCCTGCTCTTGCTGTGGCACTTGTTGAATAGCCCTCATGCCCATGAGAGCTGCGACTTGTTTTTGCGCCTCTGCTCATTGATTTTTTGGCAGGTCTGGCCAACAGTTTGCCCTTGGCAGGGTATGGAAATGAAACTTGTAGCCTTGTGACACTATGTCTAGAACCCATTTGTCCTGGGTTATAATGTGCCAATTTTGAGAAAAAAGTGCTAGTTTTCCTCCTAAGTGTGCTGCCAGAAGATAAGTGCTTGGTGTAGGCAGGGGGAAGTCATTGAGACTGTTTCTTGTATGATTGTGATTTGTCTTCTCCACCTTTGGAGGTAGAAGCACTCCACTGCTTAGACCTGTAGGATCCTTGTGGCTGTGATCTGCCTCTGGGGCATCTGGATCTGCCCCTTTGAGGTCTGTCTGAGACAGGAAAGTAACAATTCTTTGTAGGCCAGTGTCTGCTAAAAGTAGGTGGCTGTACCTGTAAGAAATCCTTGACCGTTTGCATAGATTTAGCTTTGTCCTCCATTTTCTTTAACACCTCTTTTGCCTTAACACCAAACAAAGTATCACGCTGTAAAGGAGCATCTAATAATTTTGCTTTAACATGGTCAGGCAGATTTTGTTCCTTTAACCAAGCATGCCTCCTAATGACAGAACCCGTAACAGCGGCCCTGCAGGAGGCCTCCAGAGAATCAAACCCACATTGCAAAGTATGCTTTTCAAGTTGTTCAGCTGCATGCAATAAATCCTGCATTTCTTTGTTTTCTGCACATTCTGAATTTGCCATAATTTTCTGTTTAAGCAGTGTTATGATATACTGCTGATATTTAAGCATATGAAACTGGCAATTTAAGGCCCTTATAGCCAAAGTAGCAGATGTGTAAATCTTTTTTTTCAATCTATCCAGTGCCCTAGAATCCCTGTCAGAGGGGGAAGGGTTTTTTGCAGTATAAGCATTGACCCCTTTTGGACCCTGAGAAATAGTTTCTGGGTCTGCAGAAGGGTTTTTGAAAAGGAATTTATGAGAGTCAGGGACCCTGTAGTATCTGTCTGGCTTAACAGGAGCTGGAGGTAAAGAGTCAGGGGTTAGACTAGACTCCGAGAACACATCATCTACAATGTCCAACACAGGTGGAATAGCTAGAGGCCTGTGTTGAGGTAGTAAAAGGAAGTCTCTGAGCCTTTTCTTAGATTCTGAAAAATCTTGGCTCTCCCAGTGGAAGTGCTCCCTCATTGTATGCAAGGTTTCCCCAAAAGAGTAGTCCTCAGGAGGAGAAGCTGAAGGGATTGATTCTTCAGCATCAGAATCCTCATGGGGGGAAGAGAATATTCCTGATCAGAAGAGGAATCAGACGAAATGGAAACCTGATCTGAAGATTCAGTCTGTCTCTTGCCTAGGCCTCTTATCTGGAGGGGGATGGGAACCCCTGATCAAGGTAATTAAGTCTTCGGCCATTTTGAGCATCTGTTTTATGGGCATGTAGGCCTGTACTTGTGGCTGGTGAACTTGTTTCTTTGCCTTTAAAGGTGTTTTAGTCTTTGTCTTTGAAGTCGGTTTAATATATAATTGTTTAGGTCTGAATACACCCTCAGAAGCCAATGTCTGCTCAGCGGCTCCGGACCCATCTGAGGGAATACTATCCGAGGCTCCAATACCTTGAGTTTCCAGTGACCTGTCTGACTCCACATGGAAGTCGGAAGTGGCCTACGACTCTAAAGTAGCGGGCATCAGGGGCTGTGAAAGCGCCTCACTGAGAACCGGCGAACCAGTGACTTGCTTAGGAGAAGCTTTGTCGTCGGTTTTGGACCTCGGTTGCCTGTCTTTTTCTTTTTCTTTGCGTTTTTGTGAACTCCAGTAGTTGGATGGCTATCCGATGACATTGTATAATTAAATCTTCGCCCAAAATAGCTTAATGCAAAATCGTACCGATGCTTAATAGTGCGTAGGTTAAATCTAGCACAAAACCAACAACTAGCAATGTCGTGGTCAGGGCCTAAGCAAGGAATACAGTAAGAATGAAAGTCCTTATGAGGTATTTGCTTCCCACAAGAAATACAATTATTAACTTTTTCCTGACATCAGTCTGGGGCAAGAAAAAATTTTCCCCATTGGGGTACTTAGCTTGTAATGAAGACTTTGGATCTGAAACTCGAACACGAAAATCTCAGGAGTCGGCCGACTGGCACTTGCGAACTGCTTCTGCTTCAGGCAATGCGCGGCAATAAAAGCTGAATAAAATGGTGTCGGCTGCATCTTTTATACCCCTGACGAACTGACGTCAGGGAAGAGGCGACAGCAACCGACGCAGGACCCAAGACGTTGGAATTCAGGCTGACTGAGGGCAACCTGCCAGCAGGATAACCCAAATGTAATGACTGCAACAGTGAAACACGAAGAACATCATGCAAGATGCAGCTATTCCTTTCCTTTTAAAGTCAGGAGGACAATGAAAGCTTTTAACCATTCTAGTAATATTGTTAGAATTCTCAGGACACGACCTTAGAATATAGTGAGCAAACAGAAAAAAGAACAAAAAGCAGCCCAATGACACTCGTCTTGGTCAAGATATAACCATTTTTACATTTCACTCACCATATCAGATAAATAAAAAGTGCTACTAAAAACTAATGGGGGGGAGTAGCAGCAAAAAGAAAATTAACTGTACAAGTGAAACATGAAGAGAAGATGCAAAGAATGTTCTTCTTATGTTGTGCCGGAAAACCAACTCTGCAAGGTAAAGAGTAAATAAAAGTAATCAGGCTAAACTGCTATGAGTTGTAGAGATTTAGCAAGCAGATGGGCATATGGAGCAATTCTGAACACAACTGTTGAATTCTCAGCCACCCCACCCTCTGTAAGCACATCCTGTTTAAGTGCAGACTTCTAAAGAATGGCCTTGGCAGGCTCCTGTAGATTAGCAATGATAAGGAGAGAGAGTAAAGTGGAGAAAGTACAACCTGAAACAGTAGAACAGGCCTATGCCATGGGCATGTCCTCATTCCTGTCAAGAACATTCCTCCCATTCTGTACTGCAAACAATTGTCCCTAAAGCAAGGATCTAAGTTGAAATATTTGACATGTCTAATATTTTCTCTTTATCATAGTACAGTCATATTACTTTCACTAGGAAAAAAGAAGTACCATCTATTCTGCTTATGTTTTGACAAAGATAATCAGAATCAAAATGTTTTATTATCTTCTTCAGTAAGGAATGTAAGTATGTTGAACAATGTACATGTTTATATTTACTTCTGTTCCATAACTATTATCTAGCAGTTTGTTAATGGTGCTAACCTATTCAGACACTATGCAAATAACAGCGTTGGAATAGTAAAGGGTGGCAACTGATTTACTTACCTTCATTATCACTAGGTTTTGTGTTCTTAATGTACGCTGAAAACTTGGCAAAAATATCTATTCCAGCAGTGTTTGATTCACGGTGTTTAGCAGCAAGCTTGGGGTATCTGAAAAGTAGAAACATTTTCTTAATTAAATGTCAAACTCAGAGTGAATGCAAGCAAAAAAAATCATCAACAATACACAAGTGCTTAGAAGAACCTGCCTGGAGACAGATGAAAAACAAACATCTCTCCAGAGTAACTTCAAATATATTACTGTTTAATATGAATAATATATCACACAATTAGGCAGGCATACTTTTTTCTGTGATCATCTGACTTGCTTTTCCTTCCGAATATTCCTTTTTAAGAATGAAATACATGCTTTAACAATATATTTCAACAACAGTAGTTTCCTTACATTAACCTAATAACAATGACATACTTATAGCAAAATATAGTGTTAAGTCTAAAAGCATGTATGCAGTAAACCACTCTGTTTGCAGTTTTCAACTAAGAATGCACTTGACTATGATGGTAATGTTCTATACATGACCTAGATTAGTCTTCACAAATAAAACATTTTTGACAGAAGGATTCAATGAAAAAATTAGCCTTCATTGAAATCTATGATTATTTATTTGTTTGTTACCAGCTACTTCCACCGAATGCCTGGTTAAAACATCTTCTAATTCCTATAACCTTTTGTTATTTGTCTGTATACATTCCAAAATGGAAACACTTATCTTGAAAATCTCAGAGTGCAGGTGATCAGTCTTTCTCTCTAGGTTGACTGAAGAGTTTTTTCCTTCCATTGTCATTAATGTCTGCTTTTGCCACATCTGCTCCACCACTCTTTCAGTCTCCTTCTGACTTTTCACAGTTCATTTCACCTTTTCACCTTTTTGTTGACCATCTGGACATGACAGGTACTTCACTACCAGTTTCTGCAAACAACATACAGTAATCTGCCACTTTTTGGTAATGTAAACTGTTTTCTGTCCAGAGCTCTGTTTTTGCTGCTTACACTATTGCCAAACTCTTGGAATCTCCATGTACTAATGAACTATATAGCAGAAGAAAAAAAATAATAAGATAAAGCAAAAAGAACCCCTACACACATACCTCAAGACCCCATTGAAACATGTCAGCAATTTACTTAAGAACTATTTTTGAAAACAGGACACTAGCATAGGGGGGATAGTCTGATCAAGAAAGAATAAATAAAAATATCAGAAAATATAAAGTGGAATTCATAGTTCATAGGCAAGTATTAGGCAAGTTACCTTTGTGGCCCATTTTAAGCCTAGCCAAATCCCCATTCAAAGATAAGAATCAAACCCTGCACCTTGTACCTGTAAGTTAAACACTTTAACTATTATATCAACCCCCAACCCCAACTTAGTGTAGCTACACAGTATTAGAAGTGAAGGAGAACTCAAGAACTACATGTCTATAAAGATATGCCAACATCACTAAAAATGTTGAGTCAGTGAGGCATGGCCAAGATGGTGATCAGCTAGCAGCACAATGTTTTTTCTCTGACAGGATTTTATTATATAAATTCAACAAAAAACTTATTTTCCTATGTTTTAAGAATCATAAAGAAACGTGGATAAAATTTTGAAAGAAAAATAAAGTTTATATGATTTCTCTTTGACTTTTCCTGTCAGAGGTTTTATTGACTGTCAGAAGCTCTCTCTCTCTTGTTATTAAGAGAGCTCATAGATCTCTTTCAACTTTGTCACTGAAAAAAACCCTGTTTGCAGATCTATCATTGTTAAATTTCTTTCCAGCCAAGATGAAGATTTGGTGCTGAAATCTGCCTGGGCTAATTCTCCATTAAAAATAAAAGATAACACTGTCAAATTTAATAATGACTATAATTTATCATTTATGACTAAAAGAAAAGCCTGCATTTCATTTATAAAAAGTTTAAAGAAAGTGGACATCACAGCACAATTCATTTTCTCAGCCAGAATTAGGATTTCTTTACCTTATGGTCAAAAAACTTTTAATACTCTGGAAGATGCCATAGATTTGTACTCAAAGAAAAAAATTAAAGTGAAGTTATGGACTTAGAGATATGCAAGAAGAAATGGTTGGACATCCAAAGAAAAAAAAACACCAAAAAACTAAAAGAAACGTAATGGCATTGTTATTTATTTGATTTAACAATCTTAGAAATACAATATTGTCATATTTAAAATGCTGTCATCAAAAATAAGGTCAATGCTTTATTCTTATTAACATACTTAATGCCTTATTATTACATATCATATATTATTACTTAAATACTTGTTTCCTTTAATATAGAAGTGAATAAATTATTAATAGAAGGAAAATATGATTACGATATTATTAGCTTTACTTTTATACATTAATACATTTAATTTACACTTTATACACACACACACACACACACACACGCATATATATATATATATATATATATATATATATATATATATATATATATATAGATTCACTTTATAATCTTTTTTCTTTTTTTTTTTCAAAACAGGTTTATTGTTTTAACATACAAGAGAAATATCATAACAATTTTATACAAGTAATTAAAAATAGATATGATTATAGCATTCAACAAAACAACTAAAGTATTTACAAAGACATCCACTACAATCAGATCAATTAATTAAACTAAAATACCATGCTATTGAAATTAGGATTTTTTTAACAAATTTTGTAAATTATCCCATACAATATAATAAGATGTTTTTCTAGTTGTTCTTGACCTAATTGTGTTTATTTCCATATGGCACACTATATTCATAACATTTTTAAATTCATTGAACGAAGGAGGTGTATCTGAAATCCAATTTCTGGTTATTATTTTCCTAGCCACTGCTAGAATAGACCATAACAAGGGAAGTTTAACCTTTTAACACTTTGAGGTACAGGTGTGTTGAATAATATAAGAGATTTAGAAATAATGAAATTATCTGAAAAAGAGCCTGCAAAAATTCATTAATTGACTTCCAGTATTCTTTCAATTTTATACAGTCATAAAACATATGAGCCCAGTCAGCATTAATTTCTACATTACATCTCTTACATAGATTATCTTTATTATTTATTTTATTCATCATCAAAGGTGTATAAAAGATCTATGTAAAAATTTCCATGTATAAAGTCTCCAGACAATGGAAGACGTAGTTCTATAGGCAGATTCCAATATATATTGTTTATCTTGTTGATTTGGTGGGTCCCCATTAATATAAGTGAAATAATTCCAGTATGTATCTACACTGTAAAAAGTTTCTTGTCTGATAAATTTATGTATGTATGAAAGTTTACCTTTATCAGAAACTTTATGTTGTAAATTTAATATCAAGTAATCAATCAGTGTTGGAATAGATTCTTTAACTGTTATAGACATTAGATCTATTTTATTAATGAGATGTTGTCTAAAGGTCTGAACCTCTAACCAGCAAGTTTCTCTTAGATCAAATTCTTGTTTTAAGAAATCTAGATTTTTAACTTTATTATCAGATATCAACTGATACCAGTACTTTAGATCATTATCTATAGCTAAATGAGTTCCTTCAGAAGTAGATGACAAAAGCATACCCTGAGTATACATTATAGGGAATATAATAAAATTCCATTCCCTATACTTAGGGTGCATGAATACAAAGTTATGATAGCTAATAATAATATTTAATGGGTAACAAACCATATGTTTAGGTGTAATAGGTGAAGTACAAAATTCCTTTAGTAACCATAACATGGAGTTATTTACAATCATATTTTTATGCGTTAAGGAGATTTTCATGAAGTGCATACTAATTAGCTCCCAATAATCTTTCCATTTTGCGACATATGACTGATCTATTAATAAAGTAATAACTTTTACAATAGAAGAGATAGTATATAAATTAAAGTCTGGAAAAGAAATACCCCCTTGATACCAGCTATTAGTATGTTTCTTTAATGCAATCCTAGGTCTATTAGGTGCCCATAAGAAATTTAACATTAGTATATTCAGTTTCTTGATAATTATTTTTGTAGGTGGAAGTATTATTGATTGTATTAAGTATAAAATCTTGGGGAATATTACCATTTTAATAATTGTAAGTCTCTCCTCCATAGTAAAAAACATATTATTCCAGGTATTAAAAAGATTTTGTATATTAAGAAAACAGGTATTATACTTATTATATATAATAGATTTAATATCTTTAGATAGTATTATACCTAAATGAGTTATCTGACCTGAATTGGGTACATATTTAGTAAAATCACTAATGAGAATATTTTTTCGTGTATATATATAGGTAGTATTTTAGTTTTTTCATCATTGAATATTAAACCAGAAATACTTTTAAAATTCATCATTTTATCAAATAGAGACTGCATAGAAGAATTAGATCCTGCTGATGTAATTAGAACATCATCTGCAAAAAGTTGAATTTTGGATATTGTATTTTCATCTATTTCAAAACCCTCTATGTCAGTACTGTTTCTGATCAAATTAGCCCAAGGCTCCATTACTAAAGTGAATAATAGTGGAGAAAGTGGACATCCTTGTTTTGTACCTTTAAAAATGGGTATTTTTTGTGAAACATATGTTCCTACCTTAATATAAGCCAATGTTCCTTTGTATAAATGCTCAATTAGATTTACAAATGCATCTGAAAAGTTTTTGCACTTCAGTAAGGTAAACAGATAGTCCCAACTTACTGAATCAAATGCTGAACTTATATCAAGACTAATAAGTGTTAAATCTTTCTTTTTCCTATTTGCAAAATCAATTAATGTTAAAGTTCTTATTATATTATCAAAAGTATTTCTATTTACAATGAAGCCTGTCTGATCTATATCTATAATGCCGGGGATGATTGTCTTCAATCTATCAGCAAAAATACTCATAAACATTTTATAATCAACATTAAGTAATGAGATGGGCCGATATGAAGTACATCTAGTTGGATCTTTATTAGGTTTTAAAATTGGCGAAATAAATGTATATTGCCAAGATGAGGGGGTTATTAACTCAGTTTGGGCCAAAATAAAAACCTTATGTATTAATGAATATGTACTTTTAGAAAGGATTTTATATATCTCTGGTATAATACCATCATTACCCGGTGCTTTGTTTGATTTAAGCTTATTTATTTGTGTAATAACCTCTGTATATGAAATACTTTTGTCCAATAGTTTAATCTGTTGTTTATTAAGCTTTTTATTCATGTTTGTGGTTATAAACTCCTTTATTTTATCTTTAGGTTCCATATTAATGTTATTATGGTTAATTTTGTGAAAGTGATTTCTAAATTCATCTAGTATTTCTGGTATACTAGAAACATTCTTCTTTTCCTTAGAGAAAAGATTTCTTTGATATGGTTTTGTTTATTCAACCTTTTGTTTTATTTTTAAGTCTATGTAAGTATTTGGGGCTTATTGAATAAGACAAAAACTTGTATTTCTCTAAAGTTATTTTAACTTTATGAGTTAAAATTTCTTTGTATTTCTCATTTATTTTGTTTATTTCTTCAATAACTTTCTTGTCCATAATATTTTCTTTATTATTATGTTTATAAGAGTCTAATTTACTTTGAATATCTAACAATTCCTTATCCCAAGATTTCCTTTTATTATTATACCATCTGATACTTTGTCCATATAGATATGATTTTAAGGCATCCCAAACATAGACAATGGAGACTTCAGGAGTATTATTTATGTCTAAAAATGTTTTACTTCTGAAAGTATATATTCTTTATAGTCTTTTAGTTGAGTTAAGTATGCTGGTATCCTTTTGATCTGAACATTATGAGTATTTTTATCATGAATTCAAAAACAATTGAATTATGATCAGATATAGGACATGAAATGATTTTGGAATTAATTAACTCTGTTACCATCTGGTTAGAAATAAAGACCCTATCTATTTTTGAATAAGTTTTGTATCTGTTAGAAAAAAGGTGTATGGTAATGATTTTGAATCTATCTGATTATTAATATCATTCAAATGATAAGAATTAGCAAAATCATTTAAATGTTTTGCATTAGATGTAATTCTTCTTTTTCCTATAGTGGTAGTATCACTTTCATGTAGTATACAATTAAAGTCACCAGCTAAAATAATATCTCCTATAGAGAATGATATGATCTTATCAAGATGATGTTTCACTGTATTAATGCCAATTCCAGGTATCCAATATACATTAATTAAAGTGTAAGTCTTCCCATTAATTTGTATTGTAACCATACAAAACATTCCTTTGTCATCCTGATAAGACTTAATAGTTTTAGGAATGGGCATACTTTTATTCCATAAAATAGCCACTCCTCTTTTTCTGAGTGTGCTCTGAACTAACCAATACTGTATATTTGTTTGTGGCTAGTTTATCAATATCTTTTTTCAAGAGATGGGTTTCTTGCAGGAAGACTAAGTTGGCCTTATGTAAATTAATGTATCTTATTAGGCTTGCCCTTTTACACGGATTATTCAATCCATTAATGTTTAAAGAAATTCCTTTTAAAGATGTCATTTGGCATTTTTAAAACTTAAGAATCTTATGATCAAAATAACAAATAACAACATAAGTAATGTTACATCTCCTCCTTTAGGTGTACCTTTAAATATAGCTGTATTTATTGAATCTCTTATGGAATTTTGTATAGGATTCAATTTTGTTTGTAGTGACAATGAGTGTACAAAATATATTGTGGATGTCAAAACTATATACATATAACAATGAACAAGTGAAAATAATGTAAGGATTAAACCTTGCATCCAGCCTGGAGTTAAAAACTCCAACTTAGAGTAGTATTTACCACTCAAGTTAACCCCCTACCCTAAGCAGCAGTATCTCAGCTACCACCTTATCAATTTAATACTGGTTATATTTAACTTAAATTAACAGCTTTCAATTCAATTATCTAGCAAGACAAGACTACACATTTGATAAAACAGCATCATATAAACTAAAATAAACTTTTTTTTAAAAACTATTCATACTACTATATACATCTATGTAATATAATACACTAGTATTCAAATAGCATTCAAATAATCTTGATATTAGGAACCAAGAGGAGAGAGAGAAATAAAAGACGTGAAAGAGGGAGAAAGAGTGAAAGAAAGAAAGAGAGAAAAAAAAAGGAAGGCATATTTACATATTAATTTATTCAAAGTATGTAAAAATAAGTTCTAACATTCATTTAAATCAAAAACTTTGGCTAATATGGTTGAGACATTACATATATTAAGATGCATCTATTTTCTGTCATGTAAATGCAGTCAACAGCTTCCAAAAAAAGACCTTGAATTGCTTTTATATGAGCATTTTACTCATACTCATTATTGTCAATAGAATAAAATATTATATTTATAGAAATTGTTGTAAATCATACTGCATAGTTATGCAAATTCTCAGAAACACTTGCATTATTGTAAACAAGCCATCTGTATTTTGTATGTCTATACTACTGCTTTAAAATATATCACATGACAATTTCTTCCAGAATAGAGTTATAAAGTTATTTATGCTTGTCAATCAGATGAATTAAATGAGTTATAGTAATGTATATGTTTGGAACATAAGTTTTTAACACAGATTAGTATGCTGCAGTCAAGTAGATTTTCAAAAACACTTGAATAAATGTTTCATTTTCTATGCCTTTTAAAATAAGACATTTACTTACTACAAGAAACTGTATCATTTAAAATCATTATAACTGACATATTTTATGAATTATAACATAGATATTTAAGTAATTATATAAAATAACTCACATTTAGATGTTAAAGAGTTCATTTTCCTTCACATAGTCACATTTGCATCAGTTCTACTTCCTGGTAGAGTGTTCTTCATGAATCTGTGATGTGTCAGTGTGATATCTGGGTCAAAGGTCAGATTTACTGCTTTCAGCTTCTCTGTGAGAATTCTGAGAGTTGAAGCTTTTGAAACAACTCGAGGACACTATTCATGAGGTAGCCCACATCCCAGATTGTCTCCCTTAACATTTTGGCGGGAAACTTGTTAAAAACTAGTGACAAACATTCATTTAGCAGTTTAAATGCACCTAAACATGACAAAACCTTCGCGATGTATTTTACAGGTTATTACAGCCTCTATGTAAGTGAAATTAAGCCCAAAGTTATTAATAAGTAATAAAACTCAATATTTTTGTCTCAACTCAATTTTTACGTAAATCTTATTATTTACTGTGTCTATATGATCAAAAGCATTTCTATATATTAATATGAAAAAAAAATAAAGAGAAAGAATAAAGAAAAGAAAAAGAGAGTAGAAAATAAAAGAGTGTAAAGCAGAAATAAAAAAATGTAAGAGAAAGCTATAAGAAGTATATACAATGGAATATTACTTACTGTTTATATTAATAGAGTTAAAAATAAAACATATTATTTACTATTATTTAGTTCTAATTATTATTAGTTAAAGCATGACAGATTATTTACAAACAAGCATAAGCAGTATAATCAAGAAAGTATAATTAGGAATAGCATTTGAAGAACATATAAACTTTTACAAGGAATAAATATGTTATTATTCCATTTATCATATTTTCATTACTCTTCTCTCCCTGCCCTCCCCCACCCTTTACCCACTACATAATCTAAATAGAATGTCATTGTTTAATCAAAGAAAAGAAGAAAAGGAGAAGAAAAGAGAAAAAAAAATGTATCAAATTACTGACCTTACTTCTCTTTTCAGAAAGAGAAACAAATTGAATAATAGCTTGTTATTAGTTCCTCAGATATTTTGACTGGTTATGAAACAAAACATTTCTTTGCACACAGAGAATAACTTTGATTAAATCTTTTTCAGAATATTTGTGGTTTTCTGGAAATGCAGGAACTATATTTAAAAAGATTAATAATGAAGTAAAATGATGAGAGAAAAAAAAGAAAAAAAAACATAGAACAAATCATTTGTTTTTTAGTCTCTTCTTCTTCTCTGAAGTCTTCCACGAAGTTTCAGTTGCCAGTCTCTTTAATGAAGGACTAGCCCATTCTATTTCCTCTATTTTATCCAAAATCTTATTTTTTTTGATAAACAGTAAAGCAGAGTCTAAGTCATCAAAAATTTTAGGACCATCAGGAAGGAAGATTTTTAGCTTGGCAGGAAAAGTACAGTTTTGTACCTACCATAAATGTAGATGTCCGAACAGGATAGCATCTGCAGTCCTAACAAATGGGTTGTCCTGTCGTCAGGCAGCCCTTCGGTCGGCCGGATTCCAAAGTCTGGGTCTGGCCTCGGCTGGTGTCGCACTTCACCCGACATCATCTCTGCTGGTCTTCGGGTATAAAGGCATCAGCCGACGCCATTTTCCTCAGTGTTTCTTGCCCCAGATGCCAGTTGCCCTCTTGAAAAACTAAATTTTGGATAAATGCCAATGTTTCCAAAAAAAATAGTAGGCAAACACAAAAAATAAGCATGTATGTACATATATACAAACAAATACACCATAAGAGATCCCCCCCTAGCTAGCTATTAGGAGGGTAAATACCCTAGGAGTACCACAGAGGGGAAGGAGGGTGGGTAATCCTGACTGCAGATGCTATCCTGTTCGGACATCTACATTTATGGTAGGTACAAAACTGTACTATGTCCTTCAAGGATGCATCTGCAGTCCTAACAAATGGGTAGAATACCATGGCCAAACTAGGGGAGGAGGAAGAAGAATTATGGTGTAGTTAGGATCCCTTGCAATACAGCAGTGGCAAACCCTGCTCGGGATCTAGAGTATAGAGGTAAGTTGTAATGCTTGGCAAATGTATGCACGGAGGTCCAAGTAGCCGCCTCAATAATGTCCTTGGTAGCCACTCCTCGTAAGAAAGCTGTGGTAGTGGCTGTAGCCCTTGTAGAGTGAGGTCTTATGTTCTGTGGAATTTGCTTTCCATGGTAGGAGTAACAGAATCTTATGCAATTTCCTATCCACTTGGAGATTGTCTGTTTGGAAATTGCTTTTCCTTCCCTTCCTGTTGCATAAGCTACTAAAAGCTGGTCAGTGTTTCTATTGCCCTTGGTTCTGTCCAGGTAGTAGCGCAACTGTCTATGTACATCCAAGGTATGCAGCAGTCTTTCCCCCCTGTTCTGTGGATTGGGAAAGAAGGTAGGTAGGTGGATTGCCTGGTTTAGAGACACTCTGGATACCACCTTAGGCATAAATGTAGGATTAGTTCTCATGGACACTCTATCTTGATGGAAGATTAGGAAGGGTTGTACTGCCATTAAGGCCTGTAGTTCTGAAACCCTTCTTGCTGAAGTAATTGCCAGTAGGAAAGCAGTTTTCCATGACAAGTGTTGAAGATCTGCTGTTGCTGCTGGTTCAAATGGAGGGAGTGTCACTTTTTCAAGCACAAAGTTTAAGTCCCATGCTGGTAATGGTGGTTTCCTAGGAGGTTTTACATTCTTGATTCCTCTGAGGAACTGCCTGAGTAGAGGATGTGAGAAGACAGGGGGATCGAAGCTGTATTCTGCAGAAATAGCTGATGCATGTATCTTGATGGATGAATAGGACAGGCCTGTATGGAGAAGCTCTGCCAAGTACTCCAGGATGTTAGCAATATCTATCTTTGACACATCTTTTCCTCTTTCAGTACTCCAAATGACAAACCTTTTCCATTTTCCTGCATAGTTCCTTCTTGTTGAAGGTCTGCGGGCCTCAAGGATAATGTCTTTAACCCTTTGGGATAAATCTGGGTTAGTTGGTGTTATGTAATGTTCCAGGCAGTCAGTTGCAGAGTTTTTAGGTTTGGATGCATGATGTTGTAGTCGTTCTGAGTTAACATCAAAGGCATCAGGGGTAGTGTCCACGTTCTCCCCGAGACATGCTCCTCAGCAATGGATACCAGTGTTGTCTTGGCCAATTTGGAGCTATCAGAATTATCCTTGGACATTCCTCTTTGATTTTCAGTAGTACCTTGTGCATCAAAGGAAGAGGTGGAAATGCATATGCTGTCAGGCCTTTCCAACTGAAGGATAGAGAGTCCACCTTCCATGCAAGTGAGTGGTATGTCCTTGTGCAGAATTTCTTGAGCTGGTGATTGAGTGGGGATGCGAATAGGTCTATTTGTGGCATTCCCCATTTCTTTGTGATGGCCTTGAAGATGTCCGGGTGTAGCATCCATTCGTGAGCATCAGAGGTAGTTCTGCTTAACATGTCTGCTAGGATGTTTTCTTTTCCCGGTACAAATATTGCCTGTAACTGGATGTTGTAGCTCAGGGCCATATTCCAAAGGTCCAGAGTCATTCTGCATAGGGGGTATAAATGAGTGCCTCCCTGTTTGTTGATGTACCACATGACTGTGGTGTTGTCTGTCCTTATCATTAAATGGCCTTCTTTGAGGAATGGTCTGAAATTCTGGATTGCTAGTTTTACTGCCAGCATTTCTTTTTGATTTATGTGCAGGTGCAGCTGGTCTGGAGTCCATAATCCTTGTATGCATTTGTCCAGCATGTGTGCCTCCAACCTAGGTCTGAGGCGTCCGTTGTGATGGTTTGGCTTGCTTGAAAGTTGTGGAAGGGCAAGCCTGGGTTTGACTGACATGCTTGAGCCCACCATAGGAACTCTTGTTTCAGGCATGGGATTAGTGGTATTTCGGTTTCTAAGCTGTGCCTGTGTTGAGACCATAAATTCTTTAGGTACCACTGTAGCTTTCTCATATGCAGTCTGGCATGGGGGACCAGGATTATGCATGATGCCATGAAGCCTAAGGCCTGCAGTACTTTCCTTGCTGTTAGTTTGTTCTGCTTTGTTAATGCCAAGAAGTAAAGAGGGAGTTGTTCTTGTTTTTCTGCAGTTAGGAATGCCATCTGTTTTACTGTGTCCAATTCCGCACCCAAGAATGTTTTTGTTTGGGATGGTGTCAGTCTTGACTTTTTTAAATTGACTGTGTATCCCAGGGCTTGTAGTAAGCAAATGACCCTTTGTAAGTCTTTTGTCAGCTTGCTTTTGTTGTCCGCTTGTATCAGGCAGTCGTCCAGGTATGGATAAATTTGGATTCCCTGTAGCCTGCAATGAGCGATTACTGATGCCAGGCATTTTGTGAATACTCTGGGCGCAGTAGATAAGCCAAAGGGCAATGCTGAGAATTGATAATGCTCTGATCCTGCAAGAAATCTGAGGTATCTTCTGCAATTTGGTCGTATGGGGACGTGCAGGTATGCCTCCTTGAGATCTAGAGTTACCAGCCAGCACTCCTTGCCCAGCATGGGAAGAAGTTGCTGTAGGGTCAGCATTTTGAATTTTGGGACAATGATGAATGTGTTTAAGGCGGACAGGTCGAGAATAGGTCTCCAACTTTTCTCTTTTCTTGGTACTAGGAAGAGTCTGGAGTAGAATCCTTTGCCCTGTTCTGTTGGTGGTACTCTTTCCACAGCTCTCATCTTTGTTAATTGAGCTATCTGCTTTAGAGCTTCTGTTTTCTGGTTTGGAGGTAGGTTTGGCATTCCTCTTTCACTGGTAAGGTGTGGAAGTGAAACCTGTAGCCTTGGTCTATGGTCTGCAAAATCCACTTGTCTTTTGTGATATAGTGCCAATTTTTTGAAAATAAGGCTAACTTTCCGCCTAAGGGTGCTGCTATTTGTTCCCTGGTAGGCGGTGTCAGAGCCAAGTCACTGTGATTGTCCTGTTGCAGTGGCAGTGGTTGTGTCTGTACCTCGCTGGTTATTGCCTTGCCACTGGCATCCTCTGTAGGCACCTCCTCTGGATTGATTCCTGCCTCTGGAACGCCTATTCCTGCCTCTCTGAGATTTAGAGGAGTCTGGAAAGGACCAATTTTTGGAAGGCCAGTTCCTGCTAAACCTTGGGGGCTGAACCTGTAAGAAATCTTTAACTGTTTGTACAGATTTTGCCTTCTCTTCCATTTTCTTCATTACTTGCTGAGCAGGAGAACCAAATAGACTGGCCTTATCCATAGGAGCATCTAACAGCTTTGCTTTAACATGATCCGGCAAGACCTGTTCTTTCAACCATGCATGCCTTCTTATAACTGTGCCAGTCATGGCTGATCTAAATGAAGCCTCCAGTGCATCATAGCCACATTTTAAAGAATGGTTACTAACCTGCTGAATGTTATTCACCATTTCTAAAACATATTTCTTATCTAAGGAGTCATCAGAGGACAGTTTCTTAGTTAACTGATCAAGCATAAACTCTTGGTATTGGATCATATGAAACTGACAGTTCAAAGCTCTAGCTGATAGAGTAGCAGAGGTGTAAACTTTTTTACCCCATCTCTCTAAGGACCTGGATTCCCTTTCAGAAGGGAGAGGGTTTTGCTGAGGTCGGCTACTGCCTTAGGCCCCTGGGAGATAGTCTCGGGATCTGCAAGTGGGGCCTTGTATAGGTGGTGATGAGTGTCCGGTACCCTGTAAAACCTATCTGGTTTGGCAGGGGCTGGAGGTAAAGTATCAGGAGCAGTGCAAACATCATTAAATGCATCATCCACAACAGGCAGAACTGGAGGTATAGCTAAGGGCCTATGTTGCGGTAAGTGTAGAAAGGTCCTAAGCCTTTTCTTGAATCTGAGAAATCTTGTCTCTGCCATTGGAATTGCTCTCTCATGGCATGTAAGGTTTCCCGAAAGGAAAATTCCTCTGGTGGAGAGGCAGATGGAATAGATTCTTCAGCATCGGAATCTTCATAAGTAGAAAAAGGAGCCTCTGGATGGTCTGTAATGTCTGAGTCATCAGAAGAATCATCTGAGGACACTGGCTCTGGGGGCTCTGCTCTAGGTCTCTTTTCTGGAGGCTGAGAGGCCCTGTCTGGGTGAGATTGGGTTCCCTAATTAAAGAGATGAGATCCTCTGCCAGAGTAAGCATTTGAGAACTGGAACTGGGACTGTGTGAGGGGGGCTTAACAGGCACTGATTTAGCAGTTTTGGCTGCTTTAGCCCTGGCAAAGGCCTTAATAGACATGGCTGCAGGAGGCCTAGCAGCACCACGTGCTGGGGTAGAGACATCCAAAGGGATGGTGTCTGATAATTCTATAGGAACCACATTAGTAGGCAAAACTTCAGAGGCCGATTCAACTAGGGTAGCAGGAGCCTCGGTAGTAGTCATGGATTCAGCTGAAGATTGACCCGTTTGCTCGGTTTCGGCCGAAACCGAGACACTCGCGGTTTGCTTAACCGTGGTTTCGGCCGAAACTGCGGACCGCGAGTGTCGGTCTTTTTCTTTGCGTTTTTTAACAATTTGAGAAGTCGGAGGATCCGACGGCATAATGTACGCAAAATCTGAGCCGAAAAACTGTTCAGCAAACTCCGACGCCTAAGCACAGGCTAAACAGGCTGCTACGTCGTGGTCTGGGCCTAAACAAGGTAAGCAGTAAGAGTGGAAATCTTTATGAGGTATTTGTTTCCCACAAGTTAAACAGTTATTTACTTTTTCTGACATCGGCTGAGGCAAGAAAGAGTCCCCAACGGGGTACTTAGCTTTTTAGAAGTCTTCAAAGTAGTATTCGGTAGTAGTAATCTCTGGATCTGACCGACTGGCACTTGCGAACAGCTTCTGCTTCGGGCGCCACGCGGCAAGAAAGACTGAGGAAAATGGCGTCGGCTGATGCCTTTATACCCGAAGACCAGCAGAGATGACGTCGGGTGAAGTGCGACACCAGCCGAGGCCAGACCCAGACTTTGGAATCCGGCCGACCGAAGGGCTGCCTGACGACAGGACAACCCATTTGTTAGGACTGCAGATGCATCCTTGAAGGACATCAGAAGGTATGTTTTAAACTGTGCTTTTTTAAGCTCCCTTATTAGTGGCAGAAAAACTTTTCTTTTAGCTATTACCAAGGAAGAATAGTCATTGTCAAAACGCACAGTTGTCTCATTAATCTTAACAGGAGCTTTAGCCCAAGCAGATTTAAGAACCATCTCTTTATCAAAAGATGATAGAAATCTAACTATAACTGATCTAGGATAGTTTTTGTTAGAGTTAGTATTAGCTATAGATCTATGTGCTCTTTCGATACCAAAAGAGAATGCTTCTGGTAAGTCTAAAGTTTTAGGGAGCCATGTTGTTAAAAAAGAAGTAATATTGTTACCTTCAATATTTTCTGGCAGTCCAAAAATCCTAATGTTATTGCGCCTAGATCTATTTTCCAGGTCATCCAGCTTTGTTTGTAAATGTGTATTTTGTTTCAGCAGAAACTCAATGTTGATTTCCTCTTCTTGGATTCTATTTTCCATGTCATTCACAGCTTCTTCTATGCCTGTCATCTGGATCTTCTGTTGTTGCAGGTCTATATGTAACAAGTCTATTTGTTTTGTAGTTTTTTCTATGAAGGTATCTATTTTAGTATCCATTTTATCCATCTTAGCAGTAAGTTGCTTGATTATAGTTATCAGAGACTGAAGTTCTTTCTTGATGCTGGAGTCTTGAGAATTTGTCTTACTGGAACTCATTTCAGACTGATAAACTGACAGGAAAATTTCCAAAGTGATTTCTGACAGGAATATTGTTAAAATTTCCTTTCTTTTTTAGATATAGTTCAAGAACTATATAAAACAAACATATTTAGAAAGAAAATTATTTCAAAAATTAATTTTTTAAGTAATTAATTCCTGTCAGTGTAATGAAATTGGTGGAGCTGAAGAAATCTGCTGCTATCCTGTGTTCATCCTTGGCCACGCCCCGATTCACTTTATAATCTTGAAATACTGAAATATCGAATTTCAATATTTTGAGACTATAAAGCCGAAACACCAAAAAGCCAAAAACAAAAACCACGACTGTTAAAGAAAGCACACAAACACAACTATACCCACCTCCGGACAACAACACAAATACACACAGACACACATACACACTCACACACACACACACACACACACACACACACACACACACACACACACACACACACACACACACACACTACTCACACCCTCCTACTTATATATACTAACTCCGAGGTCACACTAAACACCAACACACATAAAACCCACCAACATAAATTCCACACCCCCCTCGTACAAACAAACATCACACAGATACAAACACCACCACTCTCAACACTGACACACTCACACTCTCTCCTACGTACCCTAACCCACACTTAACACTCCCTGACACACTCACAAACACACAAACCCTCCCCAAAACCCTTAAAAACCCAACACTTACCTAACACACCATCAGGACGGCGGGTTTGACATTCTGCAGTTTTGCACATTTGCAGATTCTATACTTTGTTCTTGAGATACTGAAATTTGACATTTCAGTATTTCGAGATTCCAAAGTGTTTCCATACATATACACACACACTGTATATATATATATATATATATATATATATATATATGTGTGTGTGTGTGTGTGTGTGTGTGTGTGTGTTTTAATTGTTTATTATATATTTTAAAATAAGTTAGTAACAGTAGGTTTGGTTGATTGCATAGTAAATGCAGCTTTGAATTGTCTACATTAACTAGCTGTTATATTGTTTCTCTAATGACAACTAAATGTAACTATCCCTTTAAGACCAATTCTTAGATCACATGACTTGGTTAGGTAACTGTGTTTAAAAGATGGTTTGTTTGTAACAGTTTTTAGATCTGTTGAAGTGTCTGTTTAGAAAGGTGTGAAAGTGTTTATCTGTATTTTAGCCTTGCTTTTATGTTTTTATTTTCCTTCTTTGAATAAAATCCAAGATTTTATACGGCAACTGCCATGGTTGACTGGTTGAGTTTTAAATATATTTTGCAAGTTTTATCAGCTATTTAACTGTAAATGTAGTGAAAATTTGTTTAAGATATTTTATAGTCACAAATCAAAAATGAACATAAAAATAAGTAGCTGAAAGTATTTAAAAGTTTTAACATACATTTTTTTAGGTATATGCTAATAGAAATAGACACAATATATGTTTATATATATATATATATATATATATATATATATATATATATATATATATATATATATATATATATATATATATATATATATATACATATATATATATATTGCTTCATTCACCATTCATATACCCAGTGTTCTGGCATTTGTAATGTTTAAGAGTCATGTTGGGGGTGTAATGTAAGTTATAGCACTATACATTATTTCTGCTTTTGTAATTTCATTTTCCCAGACAATTTAATGAATGAATACCTGTAACATAGTTAGAAACCCAGTCTCCCAGCACAGTTATACCCTCTACCTACTTAAGGAAGACATCTACCAAAGTTTAAACTCGCAATAAAGAAAACTACTCTAGTCTATGCAAATGTGTGTGTGAGTGTGTATGCATGTGTGTGTGCAGCAGCACCATGAGTAAGTGGTGATTGGTAGGGGCCAGACACTGGAAAATATCTCTAGCATTTTATCAAGTCAGAGTAACTGAGAAGTGTGTGTATACACATGCAAGCGTGTATGTGTGTACATGTGTGTCTAATGTGCTTCTTTTGTGCCTGTGTTATTCTTCTACAAAAAGGATGAAATTGAGAACTTAGAACAGTTTTTAACCAAAGAGAGAACCTTTACTTGTTGTAACTAAACCAAATATAGACAGTTAGTTACAGCAAATCAACAAATAATTTCTTATTTTTATGAGATGTTTAACTTAAATATAAAATATGACATATATGCACATAAAGATTTCATAAGGAACAGTAAGAACAGAAAGTAATCACTGATCTTATATTATAAAAATACTATTTCATTATAATTTAGTTGCTTTATATATTTTCTGGAATTATAAATCAGATTGAAGTGTCAATGCTTTAGATTATTTTATATAGTGATTTATCAGACTTTGGGTTGTTAAATGTTGAGTGTGCTTTAATTACTTGATCTCTAATGTCATTATATTATATTTAGGAAGTGGTAGCATTCATTTCATTTGTTAACAGTGAAATGGGTCAGTTAGTGAGTGGTTTGTATGAGTCTATCATCAAACCAGGACTTTTTTATTCCATGATAGAAGGTCTAAAAGTTTCTTCTTACATGTCTGTTTGTAATTCGTATTAAACATTAATTGACTTAAAAGTCCTTTGAAGAGAAACAGTTTAAATAAATACCCAAATTTACATAAAGCCCACCTATTATTTTTACAGGAAACACATATAGTAACTGAAGATTTTACGAGATTGTTGATGAAAGATTACTCAATACCTGTGGGGTCTCATTTTAAATTGAAAAGAAGAGGCACTCTGATACTTTGGAGAAAATCATTATCTATGTCTAAATTAGTAAACACCTTTTCTGATAAGAATGGCATGTTGGTATTAGTGGTAGTAGAAATAAAAAACTTTATACTTTTGTGAATACATATCGGATACCTGTAATTGGAGCTAAAATTATTAAGAAACTTTTAAACATTATAACCTTACATGCAAAAGGTGAATTGATAACTGCAGGAGATTTTGACTTTATTTTGTCTAGAAAGAATACAACAAATGGTAGGGAACCCAAATTGTCCTCAGTTATTAAACATTTAGATCATTTTGTAACCAATTTAAATATGCATAATATATACAATTTAAAGTCAACAAAAGCATTTAACTATACGCATTACTCATACAAGTTTGGGACCCAAACCTAATATTGATAAAGTTTTCATTTCAAGTGGTTTATATGCCAGAACTGAAGAAGCATTGCTAATGTCATGTCCTTTGTCTGACCACAATGCTAGTACATTAACTACTACTTTGAAACCTAATAATTTGATCCATTGTGAAAGAATTCCTGCTTATATAATAAAAATAAAAGATTTTAAAGAATGTTTTTGAAGGAAATAAATCAATTTATTGCTATTAATAATGGAGAAGTGAAAGAAGTTATTTTGTGTGATGCATTAAAAGTATATATATATATATATATATATATATATATATATATATATATATATATATATAAGAATTAAAAATTCTTATGTATGTAAAAGAAGGGAATGGGATAAAGAATTAAAAACTGTGAAATCTAATATAGATAAATTAAAATTAAATTTAAAACCTAAGTATAAGGCTGCAAACCCTGAATTAAAGGTATTAAATCAAAAATATCTTGAAATACTTCACTATATAATCTCAATAAATGTAGAAAAAAAATTAAATTACAATCATATTCAATAAATCTAAAACATTTGTGCAAATTAGATATTAGATCTAAGAAAAACAAATCCAAATCATATCAAGGAAATAATGTTTAAACAAGGAAAACAAATGAAAGAAGTAATTGATCTAAAAGCTATATTAGTAAGTTTTAGAAACTATTATGAGGAATTTAATAATAAAAGGATAACTTTTGAGAATAGCAATACAACTGATAGCTTTTAAAAAAATAATATACAGCATAAACTAACTAAAGAACAAAAAGTTAGAAATGATAAATAATTTTCTTTTAAAGAATTAAAAGATCAAACTAGTAATCTTAAAACAGTCAAAGCACCAGGTCTTGATGGTGTAGTTCCAGAGTTATACAAACTAATTACAGATAATATTTTACATATATTATTTAAAGTATTTGACAAGTTAAATCTACATTCAGTATCTCCCATTATTGTTGTTATACTCTTGTTTCTCCTATTTTTAAGCAAGATAAAGATCCTAAACTTTGTTCATATAGGCCCATATCATTGCTAAATGTAGATTACAAAATATCTATGTCTATCCTTAATGAAAAATTAAACATCATTATATAAAGATTAATAACTGATGACCAGACTGGGTTTATTTTTCATAGAAGGTTTCAGGATAATATATCAGACTTTACACTTTAATAAAAGCAAAAAAGAATTGTCGATAATAAGTTTAGATTCTGTTAAAGCTTTTGATTCTGTCAGTTGGCCTTTTTTAAGGTACTTAAAGAATACAATTTTACCAAAGAATTTATACATCTTATAACATACCATTATAGTAGATCTTTTTCTTTGGTTAATATTGGTTCTTTCCTCTCTAGTTCCTTCAAAACTTTAAAAGGCACTAAACAGGGATGCCCTTTGTCTCCTCTATTATTTGCTTAAGTTATTGAATCTTTTGCTAACTACATTAGATGTGATGATAAAATTAAGGGATTTTCAATAGATGGTAATTATAGTTGTAAAATCCAACTATTTACACTTGATATTTTCATAACTAGTGGTGATACTGAATCTTCACTGGAACATACAAATATTTACATAGACTGTTTTGAAAAGGTTTCAAGTTTAAAGTTTAACAATTGCAGAACAAAAACATTACTTATAAAAAATGACTATATTTTTAAATAACTTTAAAATATTTAACTGGGAAAATGCACAAATTGATTACTTTGGGTTTACTATTAGACCTACTGTAAAGGATTCCATTTTATTAAATTATAAATATGTAATAAACGTACTTACTAATTTAACAGGTAACTGGAATAAATCCTTTTTCCCTATGGAAGATAGATTCACCTTGATAAAAATGATAATTTTGCCAAAAATTGTATTTCATGCACAGTCCTTAATAATGCTTTCCCCTAATAAATGTAAGAAATTAAACTCTATTCTCATTAATTTTCTATGGTTCCCTAAAAACTGAGACTGCTGTTTGAATGGCATACTAAAAGCTGGCAAGAGGGTGGTATAGGTTTCCCAAATATTGAACTGAATACCAAAACTACTACTCTAAATAAGATTTCAATATGGTTAAACTTTTCATATCAATCTAAATGGAAGTCCATCCATGAAAAATGATTTGCCAACAATAAATATGTTATAGATTCTCATTCACAATTTGGAATAAATATTTTTATTGGATTTTGAAATGTTTGCATATAAAGATATAACAAAATCTAATTTCTTCTCCTTTTACAGACTACATTATGCATAAGTTAAAAAGCTTTTTGAACTGTAACTATACAGTTAAAATGCACTCTTTCTGTTATTCCCTATTCCTAATATTAATGGTTGTTTAGAGACATTTAATATAACCGAAATATTATAATTTAAAGATGCAAATGTAATATTCTGGCATAATTTTTTATAGGGAAAAAAATATGTACTACAGATTATCATTTTGCAAAATATTATTTAGAGAAAACTAATTAGTTAAATACACAGATCTGTAAAAATTTGTAAGTGATAAAATGAAAATCTCCATGGATTTTCATATCCTGAAAATTTTGGATTTTTTTCTTTAGTATTATTAGTAATTTAAGTACTGACAAATCTTACTTGTCGGTAATATATAGTATTTTAAGAATATAATTTATATCTTCATATTCATCCTTTTGGAATTACCCCTTAGAAATGTATAGGACTGACTTCTCTGATAGTGATAAAAGTTAAATTCTAAAATCTGGAGTTATTTTAACTCCTTATAAAACTGAATTAATATATAAAACTAGGAAAATTTACTGAGATGTAATGAAGATTCTGAGGCAGATCGGCTTCATATGACAATAGAGTGTAAAATTGTTATAACATTCCGGATTTAATTTAGGAGTTTTACTCAAGCACTGTGGACAGATAAATGTATTATAACTAAATCACTGATTTGATTTAATGCTCCAGTTCCAGAATCCAACCGTAGATTACATGGGCCTATTCTGTGGTCCATTTTAGCCATAGCAAGAAAAATAGTTACAAAAAAAAACTGGAAATGTAAAATTGCTTTATCTTTTATGGAATTAATTTGTTTGGCTAACAATTTTTGCAAAAAGGAACTGTCAACCTTAAAAATGAAAACATCTAATATTACACATCAATATAGATATTGACTAAAATTAAGTGATTTATTAGATAAGTATCAATGGTTTGGTTCACTAAACTGAATTTTATTGTGCAAGTCAAATAAGCAAAGGTGTGGCTCCAGAATCAACTGTTGTATGAATCCAAAGTAACAAATGTACAAGACAAATCTGTTGCAACTCAGCTTTAATAGTAACACAAGCGCTTTCACATACAGCTTCTTCAGGTGTTTAAACAAAGTTACTGAAACACCTATTTATACACATCAGTGATCATATGATCAGATAAAACAACAACTTTGCAATTGAGCGCCAATACGGGGGCAGTAAGAAAGACATTTGTAACTATGGCTGAAATACATAGGTCTGTAGATGCAGATCCCCCCCCCCCTTGTTAACATCTCAAAATCAGGGCAATGGGCCAAATACTAATTTTTTAATTTTTTAATAGGTTTGAACTCCATGGGCATAAATTTTCCTCTTCCAGTGAGGGAGAGATCCATGAGCAGGGTAAGAAGCGGACAACTGAAAACGCAGCTGAGAGGCAGGAGCACAACCAGATACAAACGGAAGTTGGGCGAAACAACTACAAGCCCACTAACAATAAAAAAAGCATTTCAGCAAGTAAGACACTGATTATTAATCTCTCTTGTCATTGTCTAACAGATCTTGAATTGACTGTTTTGAATAAGGGTCTAACGTTCATTCCTACAAGTGATATGCGTATTACTGATATTATATTTGATGTCAAAATGTTTGCACGCAATCTTAATGATACTCAAGATGTACATAGTGATTGTTTTAAAAGACCGAGTATGTTTGTACCAAAACACAATGCTTTAGTTAATGCTTTTGAACAGTTATGTATTTCAAGCATTTATGAAGTTTATAATAACAAATATATGAGTAGGACAATAAGTAATAAGTACAATCTGAGTAAGCTTGAACAAAGGGCTCTGGTTGACTTAGAAAACAATCAGGATCTGGTCATCAGACCGGCTGATAAAGGAGGGCAAATAGTGTTAATGGATAAAATAGACTATGAAATGGCAATGTATGATATGTTATATGATGTTAATTTTTATGAAGTCATCACATCAGCACAGGCTGATACAATGATCAATACTGTTTTCGGTTCGATTAAATGGTTAGAAGCTACTTCATTGATAGATCATGATTTAGCTAGATATTTTTATACTACCAATCCTACCATTCCCATTATACAAGGATTGCCTAAAGTGCACAAGTATCTTAGTAAGCCCCCAATGAGACCCATAGTTGCAGGCAATAACTGGTGCATGGAATCCTTGTCCATTTATCTGGAGAAATGTCTTAGGCCTATTGTGAGTAAGTCACCGATAGTATTAAGAGATACTGAACATTTTTTGAATGAACTGTTTCAATTTTCTAAACCAATAACAGTTTATGAAAGATTTTTTGTTTGCCACATTAGATGTGGTTTCTCTATTTACTGTAATTCCCAAAACAGTAGGTATTGATTATGTTACAAAATTATTCGTAGATTCTGGAGGATTTAACAATGATGAAATATTTTTGATACAGACATTACTGAATCTAGTACTTCACAATTATATATTTGTGTACAAGGAGATGATATATTGGCAAAAGAATGGTGTTGCTATGGGGAGCTCTTGCTCTAATAGTTATGCAAATGCTGTGATGGATGTGTTGGAAACTCAATATTTAATGAAGGGTCCATTTAAAGATTTTATTTTATTTTATAAAAGATTTGTGGACGACCTTTTTTTGATTTGGAAGGGAAAGGAACAACAATTGTTAGATTTTATGGATTATATAAACAGTTCATCTGATTTTTTATGTTTTACTTTAAATTTTTCATCCGATGGTATCAATTTTCTGGATGTTTATGTTAGTTGAGATGAAAATGGTTATTTGAATAGTAATTTGTTTAGGAAAGAGTGCCATGCTAACCAGTTGTTAAACAGGAAAAGCATGCACCCTAATTTTGTATTCAGAAATGTTGCTAGGAATCAATTTTTTAGAGCCTCAAGGCTGAATGCTAGGGATGAAGACTATCAATATCATAAAAATAAAACAGCAATAGAATTGCTTGAAAGGGGTTATGAACAGAGAATGGTGGATATTAACTCTCTAGCAGTTGATTCTATGAGATCAACTGTAACAAAACCTTACTTTTCAGAGAACTTTAATAGAATAAAATGCCGTACTAATACTAAACTTAGGATGTCCCTTAATTATACTAGGGATGTTAGTTTGTATACAGAGGTTATAAATGACCATTGGAATATTTTAATGACTGATGACCACATTAAGGCATTAGTAGGTACAAAACAACAATTGTCTTTCAAAAATAGGAAGTCCCTTAAGAATAAGTTATGCAGTAACACCTTTAAGAAGCATGTAGTAACAGAGCCTGGCACAAAACCATGTGGTAGCTGTAGGTATTGTAGCTTTGTTTCCAAGAATACTATTTTTAAACATCCAGACACTGGTGAGATTTTTTATATTACTGCAAGTGCTACTTGTGATACTATGCATGTTGTGTATCTTGCTTTTTGTGTTTTATGTAATAAATATTATGTAGGTAAAACTGATCGTTCCCTGAAAGAAAGAATCAGGGAACATTTATATCATATCAAGAAAAATAATTTTGTTAATGCACTTGCTAAGCATGTTGGTAACATGGATGAACAACATACTTTTAAATTTTTAGTGTTGGGCACGACTCATGAGAGTGTAAGACATGGCAATATTAGGTGTAGAACAGAAGAACTGGAAGCAAATTGGATAGTTAGAATTATGGGCATGGCCTTAATGACCATGTACCCATTAAACCAGTTCTTCAAAAAAGACCTCTTCGTGAAAAATAAAATACATATATAAAATATACATATATTCTTAAATATATGTATCTTTGTTTTTTGGTTATATATTTATATTTATATGTATGATATGTATATATAGTTTTAATACAGAAAATTTTTAAATTGTTTTTATTGAGTGCATCACTTTAATTCTGTAATTATCTGATCATACGATCACTGGTGTGTATAAATAGGTGTTTCAGTAACTTTGTTTAAACACCCAAAGAAGCTGTATGTGAAAGCGCTTGTGTTACTATTAAAGCTGAGTTGCAACGGATTTGTCTTGTACATTTGTTACTTTGGATTCATACAACAGTTGATTCTGGAGCCACACCTTTGCTTATTTGACTTGCATTTGGACTTTATTTTTATTGCGAAGGTGTTAGGTGTTTGGTGAGTTTGTTTTTGTATTGTGAATTTTATTGTGGACCTTTGTAAATAGTTTTGATTTTGTTATGTTTCTTGTTATATGTGTTGTACATTTGTTTAAAAAAAATAGTAAAAAATAAAAGGAACATTAAAAAAAAAGAATATTGTGTGAGCAGACACTCATTCAACAGCAGAATTGGTAGGCTATGTACAATTCCATGAAAAACACTGCTGTGCATACACGTTTGCTTCTGCCTGCCATGGAAACAACAGTAACAGTACAAACAGCATACAGCTATAGAGATCTATATATATATATATATATATATATATATATATATATATATATATATATATATACACGTTAGAAAATTAAACCTAAGACTGTTGTTTAACAAGAACGAAGAAGAGTACACTAATAGTTTGCAATCCACAGTGGACAGTTTAGTGCTACCAGACTCATTACCTAAGAATAAAAGTTTGATCAATCCCACTCTCAATAATACTTTGCTTACCTTTCAATGGGTTTGCAAGTGAGATATCAGACAACTATCTAATAACACTGACAAATGGTATAATCTATCCAATGAGGAATTACAAGTATTATAGGAGCTTTCCAATAAATGTACCCTTAGAATCATGAAAGCTGATAAGGGTACAGGCATAATGGAGCAGCAAGTATACATAAAATGGAAGAGTCTTTAGTCAACAAAGAATACATTAAGGAGGTGAGCAGTAATTTTGTTTCCACACAGTTTGAAACTATTAACAGTTTTCTAAAGGGGTTGTTAGTTTCTAAGTTATTGCCACAGGAAGAATATCTTTTTTTTGTTTGTTTCTGAGCTGAGTTTAGGAAGACTGTTTGGGATTCCAAAACTACAGAAAAATACACAAAACCCCCCTTTCATCACATTATCTCCAATAAACATATAAAAACCGAGATAATTTCGTAATATGTAGCAAGTGTATTAAATCCAACAGTTCAGAGGACCACTTATTTCCTTAGAGATTTGTGGGCCTATTTACATAAACTATTTTTGCTCGATAATGTGTCTGTTTTCAAACTGATAACACTAGATATTGAAGTGTTGTATGCCAACATCCCACAAAGAAAAGGGATTAGTCTAGTCAATACATTTCTTTCTAGACACACCCCCATCTCAGATATTAGGACTGGAATGATTTGTGACTTTATTGCTACAGTACTCCAAAATATTTTTTTCAATTTCAATGGGAGAATTTTTCAACAGGAAAAAGGGTGGCTATGGGGTCAAAGATGGCCCCAGCCTATGCTAATTTAGTGTTGGCAACTTGGGAACTACATTCCTTAAGATAGCTTTCAGGTTTTCAGTATGTTACGTTGTACAGGAGATATATTGATGATATAGAAGACATATTGATGATATATTTTTTTCTGTGGGAGGTACAGTTGAAGAAAGTACAGTTTTGTACCTACCATAAATGTAGATGTTCGAGTGTACACCCTGCTGCAGTCATCACACTTGGGTTATCCTGGGTTATTCTGCTGTCAGGCGGTCCCTCAGTCGGCTGGAATTCCAAACTCTTGGTCCGGCGTCGGTTGCTGTCGTTTCTTCCCTGACTTCAGTGCACATGCATGCATGTAATGCATCCGATGCCATTTTCTTCAGTTTTTCTTGCCCCAGATGTCAGGTGCCCCCAAAAAAGTGGTCAGTAATTAGTACCAAATTAAGTAATTTTTGCACAAACAAAAAATCCCTCCAGCTATAAGCAAATACATCAGGAAGGTATTGTAGAGATTTTAGCCATTTAGATCAGAGGGGATGGAGGGAGGGTAACCTGGACTGCAGCAGGGTGTACACTCAAACATCTACATTTATGGGAGGTACAAAACTGTACTATGTTCATCGTGTTACCCTGCTGCAGTCATCACACTTGGGTAGAATCCCAAAGCTAAGGATGGGTGGAGGAGTTATAGAGGGTTAGAGGAGGCTAGGAGGCCCTGCAGAACTGCAGTGGTGAAGCCAGCTCTAGTCTTAGAGTAAAGTGGCAAGTGATACTGTTTGGTAAAGGTGCGTACTGAGCTCCAAGTTGCAGCTTCCAAAATCTCCTTGGTAGGTACCCCCCTGAGGAAGGCTGTAGATGTAGCTGTTGCCCTGGTAGAGTGGGGCCTAATGGTAGCAGGTACTGGTTTTCCATGATGGGTATAGCAAAAATGAATGCAATGTCCTATCCATTTGGAAATGGTCTGTTTTGATATGGCCTTCCCTTGTGAATCTGTAGCATAGGATACAAAGCTGGTCAGATTTTCTGAAAGCCTTGGTTTTATCCAAGTAGTAAAGAAGTTGCCTGTGAATGTCCAAGGAATGCAGGAGTCTTTTTCCTTTGTTTTGTGGATTTGGGAAGAATGTGGATAAGTGGATGGTTTCATTTAAAGCCACACTGGAAACTACCTTAGGCATGAAGGAAGGATTAGTTCGTAGAGACCATCGAAGACCATCCAGGTGCAATTAACCATAGGCAAGACTGCTCTGCAATTTGTAGCATGTTACAGGCCACCCTCTCAATCTCAGGAACCTCACATAGCTTTCCTGAAAACACTGGAGGGGATAAATGTATCTCCAAACACCATCATACTAGGTGATTTCAACTACCCGAATATAGACTGGGATCACTACTCAAGCCCCAACACTCTAGCCCAAAGGTTCCTAGAGTTCATAAACTCAAATGCCATGGAACAACTAGTCACCATCCCCACAAGAGGAGATAACATACTAGATCTCATCATCACGAACATGGGGTCACAATGTTCAACAACGGAAGTATACCCCTCACTGGTGAGATCAGACCATAAACTAATCTCACTGGAAGTCCACATCCCGCCCCCACCTGAGATAAAAAAGACCACAGTGAAGAACTTCTCAAAAGCCGACTTCACACTTCTAAAGGCTAGTGTGGTCTCTTTTAAGGCCCCCGAGACTGCGGAAACCATTACTCAAGCCGCTGAATCACTTACAAATGCCTTCTACCAGCACCTACAGGACTGCATGGATCAGGCAATCCCAAACAAAACAAAGAATCTTTGTACCAAAGGCAAGCATCCAGTCTGGTGGACCCCAGCCATAAACAAGCTCTACAACAAAAGGAAGAAGCTACTACAAGATAGAGCAAAATCCTTAAAAGGGAAAACACCCTTGATCATTATAAGTAAAAAACTAAGATCTCTTATAAAATTATCCAAGGCAAATTTTGAGAGAAAAGTCGCTAAGGACTCAAGGGACAATCATAAGGCCTTCTTTAGCTATGTTAGAAACTTGGGAGGAAACTCCCAGATATGCTCAGAATTAGTTCAAAATGATGTAAAAATTACTGAACCTACAGACATTGCCAACATACTGGCTGACAGGTTCAATGCAAACTCCCCCCCCCCAAAAGGTGAGATATCTATACCAGAGAATTATAGCCCCCCCAAACATCTCTAACGCTCAGGTGAGAACTGCTCTCTCCAAGGCAAAAAACACAGCATCCATGGGACCAGATGGTGTCCCCGGATGTGTGCTCCATGAACTCAATGAGGAATTAAACCCACAGTTAGGGCAGCTGTTTAATCTTAGCCTCACCTCAGGATACGTGCCTAAGGAGTGGCGTACGGCAACTTTGGTCCCACTTCACAAAGGCGGTGCTTCCACCGACCTGGGAAATTACCGTCCCATCAGCTTGACAAGCTTGATCTGCAAAGCTATGGAGAGGATCATAATGGACCTCATAAATAAAGACATAGGAGACTTGCAGACTTTGGATCCGACCCAGTTTGGCTTTGTCAAGGGCAGATCATGCCTTTTAAACCTGGTTGACTTTTTCGAAACAGTCACCAAGGCCATTGATGAGGGAAAAGCAGTCCACACAGCCTACCTCGACCTGGCAAAGGCTTTCGACACAATACCCCACTCAGGTATCATTGAAAAACTCATCAGCTTAAATGTAAACCCATAAGTCACAAGATGGGTTGCAAACTGGCTAAGTGACAGAACCCACAGGGTCAGAGTTGCTGGTGCCATGTCAGACTCAAAGCCTGTCACAAGTGGTGTCCCACAGAGCTCAGTCCTGGGACCTCTCCTGTTCTGCATCTACTTTTCAGAAGTACAAGCAAACACAGGGGGATTATGGCTGACAAAATTTGCAGATGACTGCAAACTGGGCGCCATAGTTAAGAATACATCTGACACAGATATCCTTCAGAAGGGTCTTATAGAAATGGATAACTGGTGCCAGAGCCGTGGCCTAAAGTTAAACGCCAAAAAATTCAGTCATACCCTTCGGGAAAAACAAGGTTACCCCTAGCTACCATATAGGCGGCAACCCACTAAGCACAGAAGAGGTTATCAGGGATCTGGGTACCCAGGTTGACAGTAACCTTTCATTTGACACTCACGTTGCCAAAGTAGTTAGGAAGACCTTCTACATTGCCCACCTGATCATGAAGGGATTCACATCTAGATCAAGGGAAGTCATCGTCCCCCTGTACTCATCACTCATCAGACCAATGATTGAGTACAATGCCCCATTCGGAATGTATCTGACACGACACCTGCAGCAACTGGAAAGGCCCAAAAGTTCCTCACCAAAAGGATAAAGGGTCTCAAAAATATGTCCTATGCTGCCCGACTGAAGGAACTTCAGCTCTACTCAGTCGCCACCGCCTGCTCAGAGGTAACCTGTGCCTGACATACAAGGCCATGTCCAACCCAGAATTGATGAACATGCTTCACCTCAAAAATCTAGATCCCTCAGAACTACAAGGGCGGGAGACTTAAACCTTGACACGGTTATTAATAGGACGTGCTGGAGGGACAGATTCATCACCCACAGACTCCCTATGCTGTGGAACAAAATCCCGGTACATGTGAGGCAGAGCACCTCGCTGGCTTTGTTCAAGAGAAATCTTGACCAATGGATGGGAGATCGCAGATATACCCCAGGGATTATCTCAGTGTCACTGCTTGACAGAGGCACAGCAAAATAATGGGCATAGTATCCTCCAAACTAAAGGGGTGGCGAAAGCCACAAAACTCTGGGCTAGGCTTATAAATGCCCTTGGGCAGATAGCCTAGTATGAACCTATGAACCTGTGAACCTATGAGAAACTCTATCTTGATGGAAAATGAGGAAAGGTTCCACTGCCATTAGTGCCTGCAGCTCTGAGACTCTTCTAGCTGAAGTTATTGCTAGCAGCAGGGCAGTCTTCCATGATAGAAACTGTAGATCTGCAGAGAAAGCTGGTTCAAAGGGAGGTAGCGTAAGTTTTTCCAGAACAAAGTTGAGGTCCCATGTTGGTGTAGGTGCTCTCCTGGGGGGCCTAATGTTTTTTGCCCCTCTGAGGAACTGCCTTAGAAGTGGATACGAAAATAAGGGTGGATCTGTGTTGTAGTGGGCTGAAATAGCTGATGCATGGATTTTAATGGAAGAAAAAGAAAGTCCTTTGTGCAACATCTCAGTTAATTACTGTAGAATCTGAGGCATGTGAGGCTGAAGTGTGTTTTGGCCTTTAGCTTGGTTCAAGGCGCAAAACCTTTTCCATTTATCTGAATAGGCCTTCCTGGTGCTGGGCCTCCTAGCTTCCAGAATAACATACATAACTGCTTGGGAAAGAGGAGCTGGCTGGATGCTTAGGTGATCTGCCATGTAGCCAGATTTAAGGTTTTGAGTTGGCTGTGAAGACTCTGATTGTTTTGCTGTGTGAGCAAATGTGCAATTTGTGGTAAAATCCAAGGTGGGCCCTGGGCCATATTCCTCAATAGTGGGTACCAGTGCTGGCGTGGCCAGTCTGGGGCTATGAGTATCAGTCATGGTCTCTCCTTTCTGACTTTCAGAAGCACCTTTGTGAGGAGAGGCAATGGAGGGAAGGCATATACTGTCAGGTTTTTCCAACTGAATGAGAGTGCGTCCACTTTCCAAGCTTGATGGTGAAGTGTCCTTGTACAAAATTTTGTTAGTTGGTAGTTTTGAGGACTGGCAAACAGGTCTATGTCTGGAAGGCCCCATTTTTGAGTTATCATTGCAAATACTTGTGGATCCAGTTTCCACTCGTGGGGATCCATGATGTTTCTTCTGAGGTTGTCTGCCAGTGTGTTCTTTTTTCCTGGCAGGAATTGAGCTTGTAACTGAACTTGGTAAGCCAGAGCTGTGTTCCACAAGGTTATTGCTTGCCTGCATAGAGGGTAGGAGTGTGTACCCCCTTGTTTGTTAATGTACCACATTACTGTGGTGTTGTCCGTCCTTATTGTAAGTTGTCCTGGATGTAATAGATTCTTGAAGGCTGTCAAAGCATTCTGTACAGCTAGCATCTCTTTCTGATTGATGTGCAGATTCCTTTGATCTGCAGTCTATATGCCTTGAACGCACTGTCCTGCCATGTGTGCACCCCAGGCATAGTCCGATGCATCTGTTGTCATAGTTTGCCTGGCTGGGGGCAAGGTGAAAGGTTGACCCTTGTTGAGGTGACATGCCTGTGACCACCATAGAAACTCCTGTTGTAGGCAGGGAATGAGAGATATCATTGTGTCCAAGCTGTGGCTGGGTTGAGACCATACACTTTTTAGGTACCACTGTAATTTCCTCATATGCAGCTTTGCAAATGGTATTAGTAGTATGCAAGATGCCATGAAGCCCAAGGTCTGCAGAAGTTTTCTTGCAGGTAGTTGGGTCTTTGTTGCCATTGTTTTGAAATATTGAATTAGTTGCAGTTGTTTGTCTGGCATCAGATAAGCCTTCTGGGCTGTTGTATTCAAGCTGGCACCCAGGAATGTCATGTTTTGTGAGGGTACTAGTTTTGATTTCTTTTCGTTTACTGTGTAATGTTTTACAAAGGCCAGATGTTGTAAGAGGGTGTCCTTGCTTTCTGCTTGGATGAGGCAGTCATCCAGGTATGGGTATATTTGAATTCCTCTTTGTCTGCAATATGCAATTACTGGTGCCAGGCATTTTGTGAAGACCCTGGGCACAGTAGATAAGCCAAAGGGCAGTGCAGAGAATTGGTAATGGGTTGAACCTGCAATGAAACGGAGGTATCTTCTGCAACTTTGTCTGATAGGGACATGCAGGTATGCCTCCTTGAGGTCCAATGTTACTAGCCATGCTTTCTTGCCCAACATGGGAAGAAGCTGCTGTAGTGTTAGCATCTTGAATTTGGGTACTTGTAAAAAGGTGTTTAGAATTGAAAGGTCCAGAATTGGTCTCCAGGCATTGTCCTTTCTGGGAACCAGAAAAGAGTCTTGAGTAAAATCCTTGGCCTTGCTCTGGAATAGGTACCAGTTGAATGGCTCTCATGTCCATGAGAGCTGTAATTTGTTTTTGTGCCTCTGCCCATTGATTTTGTGGCAGGTTTGGCATTCCTCTTTTCATTGGCAAGGTGTGAAAATGGAATCTGTATCCTCGTGAAATTATGTCTAGGACCCATTTGTCCTTTGTGACAATGTGCCAGTTGTCTGAAAAAAGTGTGAGTTTTCCTCCCAAAGGGGCTGCCATGAGAGTGTTGCTTGGCCAGATGAGGTGCAAGTCATTGAGTTTGCCTTCTAGTAGTTTGGGGCCTGTCTTCTCCTCCCTTCTGTGTTGCAGTGCCCCATTGTCGAGGTTTGTACTGGGCTTGTGGTTGTCCTCTGCCTCTTGGATGTCTGTATTTACCCCTCTGTGGTCTGTCAGTAGCTGGAAAGGACCAATTTTTTGTTGGCCAATTACTGCTGAAGCAAGGGGGACTGTACCTGTAGAAATTCTTTGACTGTCTGCATAGATTTTGCTTTATCCTCCATTTTCTTTAAGACTTCTTCTGCTTTGACTCCAAAAAGAACATCCTGCTGTAAGGGAGCATCCAGAAGCTTTGCTTTAACATGATCAGGCAGAGTTTGTTCCTTTAACCAAGCATGCCTACGTATAACAGACCCAGTGACAGCTGCTCTGCAGGAAGCCTCCAAAGAATCAAAACCACATTGTAAAGTATGTTTGCCCACCTGTTCAGTTGCATGTAACAGATCCTGCATTTCTTTCAATTCAGACTGTTGAGGGAGTGTGCTCATTTTTTCTTTTAACTGATACATTAGAAATTGCTGATATTTTAGCATGTGAAATTGGCAATTTAGTGCCCTCATAGCTAGAGTGGCTGAGGTGTAAACCTTTTTCCCCCACCTGTCTAGTGCTCTGGAGTCCCTTTCAGGGGTTACAGGATTTTTTGCCATAGAAGCCTTAGCCCCTTTGGGACCCTGGGAGATAGTCTCTGGATCAGCAACAGGGCTTTTATAAAGGCATTTGTGGGAATCAGGCACTCTATAGTATCTGCCAGGTTTGGCTGGAGCAGGAGGCAGAGAATCTGGGTTCAAACTGGATTCTAAGTAAACATCATCCACTATGTCTAAAACAGGGGGGATGCCAAGTGGTCTGTGCTGGGGGAGTAAAAGAAACTCTCTGAGCCTTTTCTTTGAGTCAGAGTAGTTCTGACCTTCCCAGTGAAAATGTTCCCTCATAGTGTGTAAAGTTTCTCCAAAGGAGTAGCCTTCAGGGGGAGAAGTTGAGGGAATGGAATCCTCAGCATCAGAATCTTCATATGGGGAGAAGGAGTAATCTTGGTCCTCAGAGGAGCCTGAGGAAATAGAGACTTGTTCAGAGGAGGCATAATCTTCCTCTTGTCTAGGCCTTTTGTCGGGTGGGGGTTGGGAACCCCTGATTAAAGAGATCAAATCTTCAGCCATTTTGAGCATCTGTTTCTTAGGCATGGGGCCTTGAACTGGAGACTGAAGTGCAGTCTTTTTAGGTTTAATAGGAGTCTTAGTCTTAGGATACGTTTTTATGGTGAGCGTTGTCAGTCTGAAGACGCCTTCAGAAACCGAAGGTGTTTCTGCCGCACCGACATCTTTATCAGCAGTGTCATCGGTAGGGGGTAAACAAAATGGCTTAGTTGGCCTAGTACTCTCCACCAAAAGCTCCGAAGCGGTCTCGGGTCCCAGATCTGCGGTAGTCAGGGGCTGTGTCGGAGCCTCACTGAAGATAGGTGAACCGGAGACCGTATCAGCCGAGGCGTCGGAGTCTGGCTTGGGTCTAGGCTGCCTGTCCTTGCGTTTTTTTGTGCACGCCGGTAGTCGGTTGCTCCGACGGCATAGTGTAGTTAAATTTTCTACCTAAGTAGTGTCATGCGAAATCAAAGCGGCTTTTTATAGTACGCTTATTAAACCTAGCACAAAAATGACAACCAGTGACGTTGTGGTCTGGGCCTAGGCAAGGTATGCAGTAAGAATGAAAATCCTTATGAGGTATTTGCTTCCCATAAGAAATACAATTGTTAACTTTTTCTGACATCGGTCTGAGGCAAGAAAAGTTTCCCCAACAGGGTACTTAGCTTTATTAAAGACTTCAGATCTGAAATTCGACTTTGAAAATCTCAGGAGTCGGCCGACCGGCACTTGCGAACTGCTTCTGCTTCGGGCACCGCGCGGCAAGAAAGACTGAAGAAAATGGCATCGGATGCATTACATATACCCCTGGTGCACTGACGTCAGTGAAGAAGCGACAGCAACCGACACCGGACCAAGACTTTGGAATTCCGGCCGACTGCGGGACCGCCTGACGGCAGGATAACCCAAGTGTGATGACTGCAGCAGGGTAACACGATGAACATCTCATTGCATTTGTAAACAGCATGACAGAAAGTATTGGATTCCTCAGATTTGTCATTTCTGGGTTTTCCACTAGAGTTAACTTCTTAGACACATAAATCCTGCTGGATGCCACCACAGGCACACTACAGTCAAATGTATTTTGCAAGGATACTTATTGCAACAATGTCCTAGATTTCTCTAGCCAAAACCCAGCCTTTATGAAAAAGAATGTGACTAAGGGGCAGTATAGTAGGTTATCAAAACTAGTTTTATTTATTTAGTTTTATTTGCAATTTGATTACCGGGGAAGTCCACTGGGCCGAATTGATCCATTTTCAGTGGAGGTCCAGGGAGAAAATTTCCAAGATGCATTATAATTTAGATACAAATGATAGTTAATATTAAAGATCTTATGTAGAATAGTTACTCATAAATGCATTCAATATCATGCATAGTTAAATTCATTAAGCTTGAAGGTAGACATCACACAGTTTCATTTGAGAAAAACAGATATGGGTTAGGTGTGGAAAGAGTTTACATACAAACCGTTTAAGAAAATGTAAATACGCTTTACATACATAGATGGCTATTTACAATATTTACAAGGTTGGGCTGTGTGAGGGTAGCTGTAGGAGGTGAGAGCTTAGAGAGAAGCTATAGAAATTGTTGAGAGCTTAGATAGGCTCATAGGAAGATAACAATGAGATATGTAGAGCTTGGGAACCAGAGCGAGAACCCCCTTGGATTAGGTTGGGTGAAGACAGGTACTAGTAAGTGAAGATAGCATTTTCTTCCTGCTACAATCTCAGGTGCTAAAAACTAGGTTTCTGAATAGAAATTAGCCAGAGAAGTCAACTGACTCAGTCTCTGCAGAGGTATGCTTAGCCAAACACTCTAAGTTTAAACCTATCCTTAAATTTGGTTTTGAGCCTAAGGGCAAAGCTGAAGCAAAAACAGACATGATATTACATTTTCCAGTGCCGATTTGTACAGATATGACTGCTATCAAAACCACTATCAACAAGAACTGGGACACTGTAACTTCCAATAGAGATATTTTTTCATCTCTAGGTAAACAATCGACATTTGCTTCTAAAAGGTCTATGACATTAAAACAGTCCTTTGAAAGGAATGACACTCCTTTCTTCACTGAAATCTTACTACTCTTCCACCTGGCATTCTCTCCTGTAACAACTGCATCATTTGCAAATATATCTACAAGGGCACAGCAAACATTTTTAAACATTGTAGCTACAAAGTTTCATTTAAATATCGCTTTAACTGCCATAGTTGTAATGTAGTGTATGTAGGTGTATGCTCCACCTGCAAATTATTTTATACTTGTAAAACTTACAGAAAATTATGAGCTAGAGTAAAAGAGCATCTATGAGCAATGAGACATAAGGATATGAATAACGCTTTGGCAAAACATAATGTTTCAGGTAAAGATTTCCCCACGTTTAAGTTTTTAGTACTTGAACAGCTTAATGTTTTCTTTGGAGATTGCAATACGTTTTTCGAACTGAGAGAATTAAAGTGTCAGCTCTTGCTTAATGTAGAGACTGCCTCAGGGTTAAATGAAAATTTGAATGTGAAGTGTGCTCTGTACTGGCTGACTTTAGTCCCTCCCGTTGTATTTTATTTTCTAGTGGCACTAATAATTATTTAATTCACAGGGCTTCCATGGGTTATTTCCAGTTTTATGGCTGTTGCTTTTTGCTTACTGTTTATATATTGTCTTTGCACTTTTTATTTAGTTTCTGATGAAGTACTTGTACAATAAAGAAGGAAATCGCTAAAACACATTCCTGCCTTATCTGTTTTTTCTACAGTCATTAACATTTATTTTATATATTTGTGTGTGTGTGTGTGTGTGTGTGTGTGTGTGTGTGTGTGTGTGTGTGTGTGTGTGTGTGTGTGTGTGTGTGTATATATATATATATTTTTTTTTTTTTGTTTTTAGAATGAGCTACCACAGGAGATATCAAAGCAAGCTGCAAATATTTCTTTAGTTATGGCAGAAGATTAAGAAATAATGTCCAAAAATGCTTCAAGTTTATCCAGAAAATATAATACATTACAATCCAGTGTATACAGCCAATATCTTACCAGACAAATTTAGTGCTAACTTTGCCTCAACTAACCGCATTATTGATCTCATTATCCCTGAGAACATAGTTTCCTTTGAAATCACTTGGGAAATAATGTAAGAATTTCTTTCAATGGATAAAAAGTAACACTTT
This sequence comes from Protopterus annectens, assembly GCF_019279795.1. NCBI lineage: Eukaryota > Metazoa > Chordata > Ceratodontiformes > Protopteridae > Protopterus > Protopterus annectens. The sequence goes on along the minus strand of NC_056729.1, from coordinate 1,100,031,731 downwards.
TATCAGACCAGAACTTACAGGTTACATTCTCATCAGTGCAGATATGTACTATCTGAACATTTGTTAACTTTTCAGCTTCAGCCTATGCACAAGGTTTGTGCGAGATGCCTAGGCACCAGACACTGTGAGTCCCCTATACAAGGGAAACTCCACTATTTATCTATGGGTTGGTTATTATAGACCCATCAATCTCACCAGATTTATAGACAAAGCCAAGTAATGTGCCATTGCAGCACTCATTAATGAAGGCATGATCCAAACCCCTATCAGTCTGGTTTTGTGAAGGGCATGTCCTCTCTTCTGAACCTAGTAATCTAAACTGAGAATGTTGCAGAGGTAGTAGACAGTGTTTATCTTGACCTGGCCAAGGCTTTTGACTCAATGTCTCATGCTGTTATTAATGATGAAATACATAAACGTAACATAAACCCCAAGTTTGTCCAGTGAATTGCACATTGGATATTTAACAGATCCCAAGTTTGTCTAGTGAATTGTTCTTTGAATGTTTAACAGATCCCAAGTTTTACATGTCACTAATACCCTCTCACAATAACAACAAAATTGTAATTAGAGGGGTACCACTGGGTTCAGTGCTGGACCCTCTCCTCTTCAGCAATGTTTGCACACATCCAAAGCAATATCCCAGCCCTAGGTTTGACAATATTTGTTGAAGATTGTGAGTTGAGCACTATGATCTTCTCATTAACTGACACTAAACAACTTGAGCAAGGGCTGGAATATACACATACCAAGTATACCAAAAACAGTCTCAAATTAAATGCAAAAAAGTACTGAATAGCATTTAGCAGAAACGCCATTTCCACTCCCTATGTTACACAAGTATTCCTCTTCAAACAGACCCCATTGTAAGAAACCTGCTTACTTATGTGGATAACTGTCGCTCATTTGGTTATTATGCCTCCTATATAGTAAGGAAATCTGCAGGATTCAGGGAACTACTCATTCTACTGTCCTCTTCCCTTTTTGGATTCATCACTGAATACAGTCCCTCATTTGGTATGTACAAATCCAAACATATCATTAGATGTATAACCAAGATGAATGGCCTTAAATTGTTCAACTATCCTGATAGATTAACCCAACTGTTCTTAAACTTGGTAGTGTGCCTATTGCTTTGAGGTGATCCATGCCTTGCTTTCTGAGCTATGAAAAATCCAATAATATTTGTCTTCCTATTTATTCACAAAACCAGTGACTTTACAAACAACCACACTACTGAACTATAACAAAATCACCATAAAGAAGACTTGCTGGAGGGATCTATTCCTAAAACATATTTCCCCAGTATATTGGATAAGTTACCACTGCTTGTCAAACAAAGTACTACTATGGCTATTTTTCAGGCTAGTGTTGATGATTAGATGGGCAGACATCACGTATAGTCCTTTCAATCTGGGAGTTCATCACTATATTAAGTGCATAAAAAGGGTGGCAAACACTTTTATGTGTGTCTCCTTAAAGATGCCAGAACTATACCTGGCTCATTTAGCACCCCTTGCAATTCCCCAATCTGCCCCCCATTGTAGGTTGAGGAGAAAAAAAAATTAAAACAAAAACAACCACTCTGAAGCCAATAATCCTACAACCTCGATGTAAAACAAAGTGTGTTTAATAAAAATCACAAGTCACAAAGACACAAAGACACAAAGACACAAAATACTCCAAGTAAGGTCAAGTGCTTTCGTCATAAGACTTCATCAGAACAATTAAAGCTAATACTCCAACCCCATATATACTAACAATAGTCCATTAATTGAACCAAACAAGCCCTTAAGGTAAAAGTGACAAGAAAATTTAAGGAAAACTTGAAAAACATATTATCCTGTGTTAAAAATAACTCCAAATAGACAGAGCTCCTTAATAATATTAAATTTAAAAATGCACAGAAAAGTTATATATAAATGTCCTTATTTAAACTTGTAAAAATATATAAGAAAATGAAAAAATAAAAAAACAGTCAGTAGAAAATGTGTGGGAACAAACACAGAAAGAATCAAAGTTTAGATGCCCGATACCTTAATTCAGGCTTAATACTAATGTGGTCATTAATCCCTGGGGCAACAGTGGCATTCAACCTAAATTGCCATCTCGCTTCAGCTCTGAGCAACTTATTAGTCCAATCACCTCCACTGGTGTCCTTACTAACTAACTCCAAAATGCCAAAAAGAAAGGAATGGTCCGGATTCATAGAAACATGTTTAAAAAGTGCATTATTTTCATCTTTCTGTGAAATGCTATACATATGCTTGTAAATCCTCCTATTCAACTTTCTTTCAGTTTTCCCTACATAAAAATAACTACAAACTTGGCAAACAGCAAGGTACACCAAACCCATTGTTGTGAAGGAATCTGCCCGAAATTTGACAACAATGTTATAAGGTCCCAACTGAACCGAGGGGGTATCTATTATGAATTTACAGTATTCACAAGCCCCACATTTAGTAGTCCCTTTTATGTTACCTTTTTTAACTGGAACTTGATTTTCCAAAAGACTTTTTAAATTTTTATTTACCCTATAAGTAAACAAGGGTTCATCCCCTATAACAGTCAAGAGTTCTGGGTTCCCTTTAAACATGGTCCAGTTGTTTTTAATAATACTTTTAACTCCAGATGAGGTTTCCCCATAAGTTAACAGCATTGAGTGTGTATAATCCCTACCATGATTATGAACTTGATCAAAATTAACCTCCGTAGCACCAAGTAATGGCTTAAATCTAAGACCCCATTCACTAATCACTTGGTCCCTAATGTTGTTGACAAAATCCACTGGGTAACCCCTAGCCCTAAACATACTGGCCAAGTACAACGTTTCAGAATTGGCCAGACCAAAGTTAGAACACATTCTAACAACCCGGACCATTTGTCCTTTTACAATATTTCTCTTCACAAAAATCGGGTGGCTACTTGTATACTCTAAGTAATCGTTAGAAAAGGTCAGTTTTCTATACACACATGATTGAAAACAGTTGGATCCTACATCCTTAGTTATTTTAACATCCAAATAGTTAATATGGGAGTTCCAACTATTACCAGCGAATTTAAAATATTCACATATCCCATTAAGAAAACCCAGGAATTGTTAACTTTTCTGTGCATTTTTAAATTTAATATTATTAAGGAGCTCTGTCTATTTGGAGTTATTTTTAACACAGGATAATATGTTTTTCAAGCTTTCCTTAAATTTTCTTGTCACTTTTACCTTAAGGGCTTGTTTGGTTCAATTAATGGACTATTGTTAGTATATATGGGGTTGGAGTATTAGCTTTAATTTTTCTGATGAAGTCTTATGATGAAAGCGCTTGACGTTACTTCGAGTATTTTGTGGCTTTGTGTCTTTGTGACTTGTGATTTTTTACATCGAGGTCGTAGGATTATTGGCTTCAGAGTGGTTGTTTTTGTTTTAATAGTGGTGTTTACCACTCTCACACCACCTTTCGTTTTTTGAGAAAAAAAAATATGCTTGTGCTTTTAAAACCTATCGAGCAGGTTGATACAACTTCTACCACACGCAAACTGCTGAAGCACTTCATTACTGCAGTCCTGTCCAGAACGGAGTATTGAAATTCAATTTTGTACCAACATTCATAAATGCTGGTAAAGAAATGAATACCAGCACTCCCCTATCGATTAACTGGTATCTCCAAGTCATAGCCCCTTAGCACCTTGTGCTAAGGTTGGCTGCCCCCTTTGGCCTATCTTAGAAATGCTACTGAAAGGTGTGTTTGGCTAGGCATCGTATGAGTAATATTAGACAAGCAATCATGGAGACCTTAATAGATTCAACTCAGCATTCATCTTTTTCTACTTTGAAGTGGCATATTGCTAGATTGCAGTAGGTGGTTGTAGGTGGTCTAGCTTACCATCTTGTTCAAATACTTGATCACATGAGAAGCATGTGTTGACTCCCTAAACACTAGTATACTATCTGCACTCTTACCAAAATTACTGTACATGAAGACATGTAATCCAGTAAACCTAAGGGTATGCTGCTAAGTTCTGCAGGAAAGGGAAATGTGGATTGCATTAAAAGTCCTTTTTCTAAAGATTAGCTTGTGATCCCTACTTCATCAGAGAGCCATTATGCAACAACAGGAGTTTACCCAAAAATGGAAATGTTACATAAATTAGTAGCCATATTTGTGATGGCATAAAACAAAGAAGAGACACATTAAAGTCTTATAGCAGACCTGATGGAATCCTGGTAAGAAGACAAGTGATCATTAATTCAGCTTAATGTTATGTCATGATAACCATATGATAAAAGAAAGCTAAAGGCTAGTAAGCAAAAGCATTTCAATGATCAATTATCAGAGAACCTCCTGATCCATTTTAAACAAGGCCCACAAATACAGAAAGAATAAAAGTTATACACATAGAAAGTGGGCTTGGCTCTCTACTTACTACTGCCAATAAGAAAACTCAGTTGGCTACAAAACATCTGACACATTGGAAACCATGTTATTTACACCCACAGCATATAGCCAAATATTTTCCACAGTGTTTTTCCTTACCCTTCTACCTACATAAGCTTTGTTACTGATCAATCATCCTTCACCCCTTGGAGGGGATTAGACTGCAGAGCCATCATATATGCTGATACATTGGCTCTCTACTGAAATGTCATCACTCGAAATGCTGAGATATGCCAAAAAAATGACTGAAAACACAGCAGCAAAATGAATCTCAAAGATCGCTCACCTCCTTAAAACTCTTTTTGTAGGGAGCTAGACCCCCCATACCCTCCATGTTGGGGGAAGCCCAACACTCCCCCAAACTTTATATATATATATATATATATATATATATATATATATATATATATATATATATATATATATATATATATATATATATATATATATACATATATATGTGTGTGTGTGTGTGTGTGTATGATGTCTAAACCCCTGGATTCTGCAAGACTTGCACAGCGAGCAGGAGCTCTAGCAGGCAATATGTCTGCCATACAATCCAGGAATAGCCTGTAGGGTGTGCACGAGCGCTCCTGCACTAGTCCTGCACAGACTCAGTCCCTGTATAAAAATTACCCCATCTGCAGGAGAAATCCATGCAAATTAGGTGAATTTGTGATCCAGGTAGCTGGAAACCGGCCGTGCAGGACTAGTGAAATCTGCAGAAATGTACTCGGTTAGTAACCGAGTACATTTCTGCAAATTCCAAAACGGGGCCGTGACAGCTCCAAATAAAGGGTGCATATCATTCAGGAAGCATGCCAATGGCCAAGTATATGGCCATTGGCAGTGAAAACAGTTTAGAAAATAAAAAAAATCGACTTTTATTTTTTTTAGCCGATCTTGGCTATTTAAGCGTAGGGCAGCGGTGCGCAAATGGGATCGGGGGAAAATAACAAAATAAACCTAAAATAAGCATTCTAACTAAAATCACTATTCAGCCATTAAAGTCAATGGCAGCCAGAAGACAACATGGCCAATGAGTAGTGGTTGCTAAGGTGGGAGGCTCAGTGTGAGACATGTAACTATGCATTAGCAGGCAATCCTATGCAAATGAGGGGAATGATAGCGAGTCCCCGATTTCCCCAGCATGCTAGTCAGCTCCCAACAGTGTAGAAGCAGGGATAGCTTGGTGCAAGTCTAGGGGTTACCTGACATCATAGGGGGGAGTGTCAGATATACTGTAAGCAGACTGGAGCCCTGTGACTCAGGTTTGCTCCTAGCTTAGCACAGCTAGGCAAGGGGGTGTGTCTGAGTCTGCCTAGCACTCTTTACATTGCCTAAGTGGGTGTGCACGCCACGCACCAGGATGTAAAGAAAAAAAAAAGGTAAACCAGGAAATAGCAGCTCTGTACACATTTGAGCACTGTGTTTATGCGGTGCACCCCTGGGCTTAAACAGGAAGGCAATGGGAAGGGAAAACCGTAGTAGGAAGTTAATCAAGGAGAACTAGCATAGCTGGCAGGTGAAATGTATCAGAATCAGGCAATTACACAGGCAGCAGACCAGCCCAGCCCAGAATACTACTATAAACTATGCAAACACCTTCACCTCTGGTTTTTCCCATACTCTACACCACCGGTGTATACAAGTGGGGAACCTTTAACAAACAAAACTACAACATGATAGGGGCTGCAGCAGGCATCATACAACAACATGTGCAAGAGGCTGAGGGTGGTGAGGCTGTGAATGCTGCCGATCAACCCACAGTGAAGAGACAGAGAAGAGTGTACAGACCCAGGGTAACCTACCAGGGGCTACATGAGCTGGAGACAGTGGAGCACTATAGAGTGGACATAGACCTCCTATAGCAAATTGTTGAGCTGTGCCAGCCACACTTGACACACCGAACTGAACGTGTAGAACACATCCCAGTGGATACCAAGGCATGTGTAGGCCTAGGAATACTAGCCACAGGTACCTCCCAAAGCGAAACTGGGAATATCGTGGGGATCTCACAGGCATCAGCAGCCAGAGTATTCCACCATTCCTGGAATCCATGTCAGCACATGCCAGTGAGCACATATATTTCCTCAACATCCGTGAGGTGTTGGCCAGCAATATGCGTCTCTTCCACCAAATAGCAGAATACCCTGAGGTAGTAGGTGCTACAGACTGCATGCACATATGCATCATAGCACCACCCAGTGATCAGGGTAGGGCCTACATCAATGGCAGGGGCCTCCCCTCTATCAACTGACAGGTCATGTGCAATGCCCAGAGCATTATAATGAATGTGTGTGCTGGCTGCCCTGGAAGCTATCACAATTCCCACATCTGGCATCTGACGCAGCTGTACCAGAGATTTGCCAATGGGGACATCCCCTAAGGTCCCCTAGTGGGGGATGCTGGTTACACAATCGAGCCATGGCTGATGACACCCATCATAAATGCACACACACATATGAACAAGAACGCCATAATGAGGCACATGCACAGACCTAACTTATAACAGAGTGTGTGTTTGGGATGCTCAAGTCACGGTTCCGGTGCCTGGACACATTAGGTGGAGATTTGCAGTACTCACCAGCTACATGTATTCAAATTGTTATGGCACGTGCCATGCTACGCAATATGATCCTGCGGAAACAGCTGCAGCAGGAACAGCACGGGGCAAGGCCACACAGCCCCCCACCAATGCCAAGCCCTGCATAGGCATAGAGTGACTCAGAAGAGGAACAATATGAGCCTGCCCCAGTAAGCAGATGGAGGCATGCCCAATGTGCCCTGGCCTTGGCAAAGAGGCAACCCATAGCACATACAATGATACAGTAGGGACCCAGGGAATGACCTCTCTCTAACTCACACATACAGTAAAAGGGATACCAAACATGACACTACCTGTGCTCAACCATGTACAGGGAGTGTACTATGTACATCCGACATAGGCAGCCCTCCAGCAACATCCTCAATCCTGGCACACCCACAAGGTAAGTCAATCAATCTACCAATTACCAAATGGAGTAGAATGTGTTGTTACCTGTATCTATGGTATGGATGTGAGCATGCAAGGGAATTGGGTGGCCGAATGTTATGGCAGCAGATAGTAGACACCCATATTGGCACCATGACATCTGTAACACATACTGGAGTCACAAGAGTAGCTAGTACTATACAGGGTGACAAAACCCACTGCAGACAATGTACTGGGCAACATGTGTGTCGATATAACTCACACATGCCAGTCAGGGAGGTTCACATACCCAACAACAGTCTCAGCCAGCAGGACAGGTGTAGACAAACACAACCAGAGCCTGTGCTATGGACTCTGAATGATGCCTATGGGTAACCCCCCCGCCAGGCCTACACAGATATACTACAGCAGGTCAGGCAGTGGGATGTTAGTTCTAAAGGTAGGAAGTCAGACACTAATATGTAGGCCAACCAAAGTTAAGACCTGTAGTACACTGATATGCCTCTAGTCAGTATGCTAGGTTAGAATACAGAATGAAATGGAGTACCTGACCTACCAGTACAGTCATAACAAATGTGTGCAAGTGCCAGGTGTGCCCCCCCATCCTATGTACACATGTAGAAACGGTAAGGTGTGTCCCCCAATCATGTGTAGAAATGTAGAAACAGTCAGGTGTATCCCCCGCAATCCTGTGTAGAAATGTAACAACACTCAGGTGTGCCCCCAATTCTGTGTAGAAATGTAAAAACAGTCAGGTGTGTCCCCTCACAACCCTATGTAGAAATGTAGTAATGGTCAGGTGTGCCCCCCCCCACTCCCATGTAGACATATAGAAACAGTCAGGTGTGCCCCTACCCCCAATCCAGTGTAGAAATGTAGTAACAGTCAGGGGTGCCCCCCAATCCAGTGCAGGAATGTAGAAACAGCCAGGTGCCCCCCCCCCACAATCCTATGTAGAAATGTAGTAACAGTCAGGTGTGCCCACCCACTCCTATGCAGACATGTGGAAACAGACAGTCACAGGTCTGCTCCTTTCCCCAATCCAGTGTAGAAATCTAGTGACACTCAAGTGCACCCCCCCAAACCTGTGTAGAAATGTAGTAACATGTATGAGTAGGTATAATACAAGTGGAGCACAGATGCCCAGAGGTGGCCAAGGTAGCAGGATAGGTCGTAGCATTTGCACAATATGCAGGTCTGTGTGTGTTAGGATGGTGTTTGTTTCATAACGTGAGAGAGTGATCAGTATGTATGCATGTTGAGGTAAGACCTGGTGGCCATTGCCCACTACTGTTGATGACAGGGACAAGCCCTCACAACTGCAGTGCCAAAGATAATCCTCACCAGTATAACACATGCTAGTAGTAACCCACTGTAAATGTATGGTGGTAATATGTCTCACCATCTGAAAGACTGACATGGCATAGCTGTTGGGCTATATATACAAGCAGTACATAGGGGAAAGTACCCCAGACATACAGTATATATTGTGTCACTGTGAAATCAAGACACCCTTGGATCTGTACACATACGTATGCATCACAGTAACTGGACCTGTAGTAGGGGATACTGGTGATGTCTACCTGAACACCTGCAGATCACAAAGGAGGTAGGACTGATGTATTGGGAATCAGCTGATGTACCTGCACAAGCCAGCATAACTGGAATGCCCCATGCATATCATTGTGTCAGATGCAAGTAGTGTCCATAGCACACATGCACCCAGCCATGCAAACACCACCCACAGGCACCTCTCTGGTAATATCCCTGCTGTGGGGAATGGGTACAGTAAGACCCCACCTGTATATGGCAATAGCGGAAGACTGCAGCATGCAGTGCAGGTGTCCCATGCAGGTGTGTCCCTAGCTGAAGGTAGCACCCTGCCAGCATCCACACCACCTGATCAAGCCTGATAGAAGGTATTGGCACGAATACCTATCACACCTACCCTGTCACCCCAGGGGAATATACTGTATGGTGGTATGGGACTGACAGAATGCAACGGCCTGCCACATCTGGCTTTCAGCAACACCTAAATGCCCCACAGGCTTCTGCCAAAGGCCTGTGTCTCACACGTACTGCCAATGCATGCTATGTCATGGACAACCCAAATAACAACATAACCCACTCCACATAAGCCATATGCAAGGCCATATGGACAAACCAAAGTAACATGTCCACCATGTCCCACTGCATGAACTGTGGACCAACACTAACACACACCTGTGATGGGGTGATACCCTTAGGGAATGTATCAGAGAATGTATGCATAATGTATGGAAGAGGTTAGAATAACTGAGGGGGGGGGTGTGGGAGCATGGGCAGCATGGAATGTGCAGGGTCCGACACCAAGCTGTGTGCACACACTATCCCTGGCTGCAAACACATAAATGGGTGGCTACACACCTGCCCGTACACCACAATAGGGTAAATGTCCTGAACCATGGCCCCTGCCTCTGGCTAACCTATGCGAATCTGTACAGCTGTGAGGCATTGCAACAGCAAGATAAGCCCACATTGTCATATTGATGGGCAGACAAGTATGGGATCCTCTGCCAGCACTGTACCAAGGTGCTGAACCAGATACACAAACCCAGCACCAAGTATCTGCAGCTCCCCCTCCAGAATGGCATAACTTACCATGAATACGTAGGTGTCTGCCCACAATACTGGACACAGCTGCAGTCACCCTTGTCCCCCAGGTCATAACTGTGAGGAAGAATGTCCACCTGACAGTACATGAGGAATCACTGTGTATAATAGTACACATATCTGAATATCTCTGCTAACAGCAGTACCATGTAGATGAAGCAGCACAGACACAATCACCTACAGTACACACTATCCCCTGCACAGTTTGTCCCCATACTGCCAAATGATCAACAGATACCCTGCAGAAACAGTATGCTACCTGTAGGTGTACAACACAAAGGTCTGTACTGCAGTACAAACTACCTGGAATCGATCCACAGATTCAATACAGAAGGGCATACTGGACATGCTCACACACCTAGAGAAATGAAGGCAATGTCAGTCAACAACATACTGAAAGATCATACTGGGCATGCTCACACACTTAAATCATGTCTGCAAACAACAGTAGGCCAGACATATCTGGCAGTTGCAGATGTTAGTGCAGACACTCCTCAGTATGCAACACTCATGCTTTGCACACATACTGGATAGGAAAACAGGCATATATCCAAGGACAACACACTATAATAAGCCAAACATAGACATACATAGATGTATAGAAGAGAGTGACTTTCACAAGGGGTCATCCATTATGAGGCCTGTCCCACCCAAGTGTGTGTGTGTGTGTGTGTGTGTGTGTGTGTGTGTGTGTGTGTGTGTGTGTGTGTGTCTCTGTCTGTGTAGAGAGCAATGCTGTTTAGGCTAGTCACTCTCACTACAATTCAAATGCCCTACTTTGGAAGGCTGCTGATGTCATACACTGTGAAATACACCTCCTGGAAAGTTGTATCCAGGTAATCTCTGTGGTCCATCCTATAACTGCATATTGCTGTAGTGTGATAAACTAGTTAGGTAGAGTTCTAATCCCAGATATGGCAAAAGTGTGTGTGTGTGTGTGTGTGTGTGTGTGTGTGTGTGTGTGTGTGTGTGTGTGTGTGTGTGTGTCTGTGCGTAGACAGCAATGCTTTTTAAGCTAGTCACACTCACTAGAATTCAAATACCATACTTTGACAAGGCTACTGATGTCATACACTGTGAAATACACCTTTCAGAAAATTGTAGCCCAGTAATCTCTGTGGTGTGTCCTGTAACTGTACTGCTCTAGTGTGATAAACTAGTTAGGTAGGAGTTCTAATCCCAGACAGGACAAGTGTGTGTGTGTGTGTGTGTGTGTGTGTGTGTGTGTGTGTGTGTGTGTGTGTGTGTGTGTGTCTGTGTGTGTGTGTGTGTGTGTAGAGAGCAATGATTTTTAGGCTAGTCACACTCACTACAATTCAAATGCCCTACTTTGGCAAGGCTGCTGATGTCATATACTGTGAAATACACCTTTCGGAAAGTTGTAGCCCAATAATCTCTGTGGTGCATCCTATAACTGTGTACTGCTGTAGTGTGATAAACTAGTTAGATAGGAGTTCTATCCCCAGACATGGCAAATGTGTGTGTGTGTGTGTGTGTGTGTGTGTGTGTGTGTGTGTGTGTGTGTGTGTGTGTGTGTGTGTGTGTGTGTGCGTTTCTCTGTCTGTGTAGAGAGCAATGCTTTTTAGACTAGTCACACTTACTACAATTCAAATGCCCTACTTTGGCAAGGCTGCTGACGTCATACACTGTGAAATACACCTTTCAGAAAGTTGTAGCCCATTAATCTCTGGGGTGTATATTATAACTGTGTACTGCTGTAGTGTAATAAACTAGTTAGGTAGGAGTTCTAATCCCAGGCATGGCAACTCTGTGTGTTTGTGTGTGTGTGTGTGTGTGTGTGTGTGTGTGTGTGTGTGTGTGTGTGTGTGTGTGTGTGTGTGTGTGTGTGTGTGTGTGTGTGTGTGTGTGTGTGTGTGTGTGAAATGCCCTACTTTGGCAAGGCTGCTGATGTCATACACTGTGAAATACACCTTTCGGATAGTTGTAGACTAGTAATCACTGTGGCGCGTCCTATAACTGCATACTGATATAGTGTGATAAACTAGTTAGCTAGGAGTTCTAAACCCAGACATGGCAAGTGTGTGTGTGTGTGTGTGTGTGTGTGTGTGTGTGTGTGTGTGTGTGTGTGTGTGTGTGTGTGTGTGTGTGTGTGTGTGTGTTTCTATGTCTGTGTAGGGAGCAATGCATTTAATGCTAGTTACTCACAATACAATTCAAATGCCCTACTGATGTAATTCACTGTGAAATACACCTTTGTGGAAGGAGTACTCCAGTAATCCCTGTGGTACGTCCTATAACAGCTTCATGTTGTAGTGTGATATAGAACTCTTGTAGGGGCTCTATTCCCACACATGGCAGTTGTGGATGTTTTGTGAGTGTTTCTATTTCTGTGTAGGAAGCAATGCATTTCAGCCTAGCCACACTCACTACAATTCAAATGCTCTACTTTGTTAATCCTGCTGATGTCATTCATTGTGAAATACACCTTTGGGGAAGGAGTATTCCAGTAATCCCCATGGTGTATCCTATAACAGCTTTATGCTATAGAACTCTGGTAGGGGTTATATTCCCACACATGGCAGTCGTGGATGTTTGGTGTGCACTTCTATGTCTGTGTAGGGAGCAATGGATTTTAGCCTAGCCACACTCACTACAATTCAAATGCCCTACTTTGGCAATCCTGCTGATGTCATTCATTGTGAAATACACCTTTGGAGAAGGAGTACTCCAGTAATCCCCATGCTGCGTCCTATAGCAGCTTCATGCTGTAGTATGTAGGGGTTATATTCCCACACATGGCAGCTGTGGATGTTTTGTGTGTGTTTCTATGTCTCTGTAGGGAGAAATGCATTTTAGCCTAGCCACACTCACTACAATTCAAATGCCCTACTTTGGCAATCCTGCTGAAGTCATTCATTGTGAAATACACATTTGGGGAAGGAGTACTCCAGTAATCCCAGTGGTGCATCCTACAACAGCTTCACGCTGCAGTGTAATATAGAACTCCGGTAGGGGTTCTATTCCCACACATGGCAGTTGTGGATGTTTTGCGTGTGCTTCTATGTCTGTGTAGGGAGCAATGCATGTTAGCCTACCCACCCTCACTACAAGTCAAATGCCCTGCTTTGGCAATCGTGCTGATGTCATTCATTGTGAAATACACCTTTGGGGAAGGAGTACTCCAGTAATCTCTGTGGTGCATCTTATAACTGAGTAGTGCTGTAGTGTAATAAACTAGTTAGGTAGGAGTTCTAATACCAGACATGACAGGTGTGTGTGTGTGTGTGTGTGTGTGTGTGTGTGTGTGTGTGTGTGTGTGTGTGTGTGTGTGTGTGTGTGTGTGTGTGTGGGTGTGTGTCTGTGTTTATAAGTCATATCCTGTGTAGAGGTGGTTGTGAATGTGTAACAACTGGACTCAATGTGGAGTGGGTTTTGCATACTTTTATATGGTGGTCCTAGTATATATCACAATGTCCACCATACAGGGATAACAGATGTGAATTAGCCGAGAGGCTGAGGTGCAAATCCATACGCCTACATGTGACATCAAGGCCAGGCAAACAAAGTTAGCAACCCTAGTATCACCCAGAGAACACTCTCAACCCATGTCACACACACACACACACACACACACACACACACACACACACACACACACACTTACCTAGGCAACAGCCGCTATGTTGGTAGTACCCTGCATATTGCCCACTGATAGTAACCATGGTGTGATTGCAGTGGGCTACAGAGGACATGGCACCCTGTCCATCTGTCCAATAGGCACATATATGCTGACAGTGCACCTTCTCTATGTTCCCCACTGGACACCTGCAACACATGTGGTGCCATGAAATGTGACCCACAAAGGACATACCATGTCTGCAAAACATGCCCTGTATGGACTAATACCACTGACACCAGGGAATGCCGGTATCATGCTATCAGTGTAGGTGCAGGGTAAACCTGCTGTCCATTAACAGTTCCCACCACATGAGGCCAGGACTGGCACATCTGATGATAACAATCTATGTACACAACATGGGCCAGACACCCCAGGTACAGTTCCACATGTCACTATACCCGCATGTGGGAGGTGTGCACATCCCAGTCACCAAACATTTCATGGACTAAGGAACACATACATGGCAAGCAATGCACAGCACTGGCCCCATGCAATAGTCACCCAGGTGACTGGATGGTGAATACAATACCCAATTGTGTGGGCAAATCTAAAAACTACACCCCTGAGCCACAATGCAGACCATTGTCATGTGGGCTGATGCCAAGGTATATCCATCACCTAGCCTTGTACAGCTGTCTGGCACAGTCGACTACTTCACACCTGTGAAGCAATGCACCCATGTATGTCAGTACTGGTACTGTGTGTGTGTGTGTGTGTGTGTGTGTGTGTGTGTGTGTGTGTGTGTGTGTGTGTGTGTGTGTGTGTGTGTGTGTGTGCGTGTGTGTGCATGTTGTATGACATGTATGATCAGATTCACACTCACTACAACCTCCATTGGCATACCGAAGCATGCTGTCCAATGTCAGACACCTCCACATACCCTTTGCCCATATAACCTCTGTATGACCCTTGTGGTGCATGTGATACCTACACAGAAATGTGTTGTGGCAATCTCAGTAGTGATGAGTTGTATTCCTGGCCCTGCAAAATGTGTCAATGTGTGTGCATCCCTGTAAGAATGCGGCTGTGTTGATACTGGCACCTGTTCATGCGGACAGGCACGTGTACTACACCTACTGTACAGTTACCATATCACTGCTGCAGATGTCACTCACCATCACATATATGTTTTGAGGGGTCCTCAACATGTAACCTATGTGGCACATCCAATAACTGCATAGAAATGTGATTGCACTACATAGATTTCAGGGGTTTGATACCCTGTGCTGGTAGGTGAGTGACACAAACATGCTTAAGTTTTACTCTCCCACCCCTCCCTGACTTTACTTTGCCTCTGTCTGCCTCTCTCACTCCCTCTCTGGTGGATGTGGAGAGCTGCACCTGTTTTGCTTAGGCAGCAGCATGTGTATTTTAAGTGATGCTCATGATCAGCTGATGGCCTCTGTGCAAATTGCAGCCCTCCTCTAGCTGACTGCATGTGGAACAGCTGTGGTAACATCCCCATTGCCAATTGCATGGAAACACACTCAAATATCTAGGAACATCATGTTGGTGTTGGGCCTTTTTATTCACTGTGAGCAAGAACTCTTTCTGTTGTTTGGCAAACAGCATCTCAGATGGATTGGGGATTTACCACTAACAATATACACTGTGGAAACAGGGCAACACACAGGAGGGGCATGTGCCTGACCTGACTACAGACTGTAAGTGCTGCTATACTGCATTTGGAGTAATGTTGGTTTAACAGGGTGTGTGTGGACATGGCTGTCCTACATGTTTTAATAACTGCTATGTCAGTGCTATATTTATGAGGAAACCCCATCTGTAGGGTCATCTGCAGACTGGGCAGTGTGTGGTGATTTTTGTTTCATGTGTTATCCACAGAGCACCTATCTGTGAACTGCAGAAGGTAGTGTGAGGATTGAAATCTGTAGATGGTGACAGCTGTGAGAGGTACTGACTTCATATCCCTCATAGGACATACGTTGCAACAAACCCTGTTAGAACAGTAAATGTATGAGGTTATCACAGCAACATGTCAATATTGGCCCTGTGTATGTGCTTCCAGCCACAACTCTGTCAACCTTTGTACATATGTCATGCAGTAAGAGGTGCACATTTGCTGTACACCATAATTAGTGACATCATATCTGATAAGCCAGTGATATATCAGACTGCTACACATGTTATGTATAGCAAGGGTTATATCTGATGACATAACCTGGACATTCTATGGTTGTGTGTACAGTACTGAGGTCTGTGTATGTAAGGTGAATGTCGACAGTGTGTGTATTGTCAATATGTACTGTGGCCCATGTACAGAGAGTGGTAGATGGCATTGTTCCTGGTCCCATTCTGTCTGATGTTACATGCTGCTCCACTGTATGTTACCCTATTGGCTTACATGTTTGCAGGGCCATACACACACATGTACTATACCACAGACAGGCATTGGACCACACTGTGTAACAGCCCAGTATATGTAGGGTTAGTGTGTGAGTGGCACATATGAGGATGGTGTCGAACAGATTGTCCATATACTGTAATATTATGCTAGCTTACCATACGTGGCTGTGGCTGTGTTCACATTGGCTGTGGTTATGCACTTTCACACTGATGTATCATACTCTGTGCTGTGACATGCCTGTAGAGCCTGATATATATGCAGGTACATGTGCATTCCCCCATAGGAAATGTAGGCCAGTGTTGAGCCAGTCTGCCTGTAGCCTGCACAGTGCTTTGTTATATACCTAGCAGCTTAGTGTACTTACCCAGTGGGATGTCATGTCCAGATGCTTGCCAGATGTTCTGCTGCCAGGCCTCCCTTAACAGTCATGTATGTTATACAGAGCGGTGGGATGCTGTATAGATGTATTTCAATATCTAGTGGGTAGTATTTGGCCATGGCACCTCTGTACCAGCAGTTATTATGTGTCAGGATGGACAGGGATGTGTAAATGCATACCGTATTGGGGCAAATGTATACCAGTCATTACGCGTTATACCCATCTACATGGCTGTTAACATTCACATTGTCAGGCTTGGTCCACATGTCTTGCACTAAGGGGTTCTGTGTATACCTCTGGGCTGTCCAGAGTGTATCAGTATGTCCACATATATTGGCCAATATCTCTGCTGTAGTCCACAGGAGCATTACGTGCTAGCAGTGGTACTGCACTATGATGTCCTTAGGATGTCTGTCAGAAGCCAATGGCGCACATGTTAAAAGCAGATGTGACCTCCCACACACACCATGTCTGTGAAGACAATCCCTGTTACAGTAGACATACTCTACAAATATACCTGCTATACACACCTGACATCCCCTTACATTACACAGTTGAGACTATAGGGGCTAAGGTAGGTCTACACTACATGTTCAGGACATATGGTGAAAATATAATGCATATATAATTATCCAAATATCTATATAGATATATACACATATACATATTGATGTATATAGATAGATATGTATATGTACATATATATATATATATATATATATATATATATATATATATATATATATATATATCTACATATCAACACCCAGATATATACATATACAAAACATATATGTCTACACATATACAGATAGGGATACATATGCACATATATGTAGGGATATCTACATATATATTGACAGTAGTAGGTATATCAAAATAGATACGTATGCACATATAGTTATAGATATCTACATATATATATATATATATATATATATATATATATATATATATATATATATATACCAACATAACTAGGCATATCTGTACACATAGGATGTGCATACATATATAGCTATATAGACATATATCTATATATACATATACATATATCTATATATACATATATCTATCTATATATATATATATATATATATATATATATATATATATACATACATGTGTATATGGAGATCAAAATTACACTATTTCAAAATCCATTAGTAGATGCCCACTAACGCAAAAGTGCACTCCACCGATAGTGCACTTTCGCGAACACCACTAGAATGAACGGGCAATGTCCTCCACTGTAGTGTGGTAGTCACGGACCTTAGGGTTAGGGCTTGGGTCAAGGATAGTGGATAGCCCTAGTAGGTATCCACTATACTTAACCCAAGCCCTAACCCTAAGGTCCGTGACTACCGCACCACAGTAAATCCATGACTACTGCACCGTGGAGGACATACAATTTCCTCCACTGTGGTGCAGTAGTCATGGACCTTAGGGTTAAGGCTTGTGTTAAGGATAGTGGATAGGTTCATAGGTTCAGAGGCTGATATTAGGCTATCTTCCCTAGGGCATTTATAAGCCTAGCCAGAGTATGTTTGGCTTTCGCCACCCTTTTAGATTAGTTGACTGTGCCTCTGTATAGTAGGTCACAGAAGGTAGCCCTTTTAAGGTCTGTTTACTGTACCTCTGTCAAGCAGTGAGCAGTTACACAGAAGAGATCCCAGGGGTAAATTTACGATCTCCCATCCATTCGTCAAGATTTCTCTTGAAGAGGGTCAGTGAAGGGCTCTGCCTGACATGGATTGGGATTTTGTTCCAGAGTGAGGGGAGCCCCTGGGATATGAATCTGTCCCTCCAGCATGTTCTATTTATTTCTGTGCTGAAGTTCACATCACTGGAGTGTGTAGCTCTAAGGGATTTAGATTTCCTGAGGTGAAGCATGTCCATTAATTCTGGGTTGGACATGGCTTTATATGTCAGACACAGATCGACTCTGAGTAGGCGGTACGCAACTGAGTAGAGCTAGAGTTTCTTTAGCCGAAATGCATAGGGCATCTGTTTTGGGCCCCTTGATCCTCTTGGTGAGATACTTTTGGGGACTTTCCAGTTGCTGAAGGTGTCCTGTAAGGTACATCCCAAATGGGGCATTGTACTCAATTATGGGTCTGATCAGTGATGAGTAGAGGGGCACAAAAACCTCTCTTGATCTAGATGTGAACCCTTTCATGATAAGAAGGTCTTTCTAACCACTTTGGCAATGTGATTGTCAAAAGAAAGATTGCTATCTACTTGGGTCCCCAAGTCCCTAATTACTTCTTCCGTACTTAATGGATTACCACCTATGTGGTAATTTGTGAGCACTTTATTTTTTCCAAAGGGGATAACTATGCACTTTTTGGCATTTAGCTTTAGGCCATGGCTCTGGCACCAGTTATCTGTCTCTGTGAGACCCTTTTGGAGGATGCTTGTGTCAGTCGGAGAGTTGATTATAGCACCCAGTTTGCAGTTATGTTAGCCTCTACCTCGGAGAAATATATACCAAACAAGAGAGGTCCCAGGACTGAGCCTTGTGGGACACCACTTGTAACTGGTTTAGAGTCTGACATGTCACCTGCTATTCTGACCATGTGGGTTCTATCCCTGAGCCAGTTTGCAACCCATCTTGTGACACTGGGGTTGACATTTAAGCTGGTGAGCTTATTTATGATGCCCGAGTGGGGTATTGTGTCAAAGGCCTTTGCAAGGTCCAGGTAGGCTGTGTGGACTACCTTCCCTTCATCTATGGCTTTGGTAACTGTTTCAAAGAAGTTGACCAGGTTCAAGAGGCATGATCTGCCCTTAACGAAGCCGAATTGGGTAGGATCAAGTGTCTGGAGGTTCCCAATGTCTTTGTTTATGATTTCCATGATGATACGTTCCATAGCTTTGCAGACCAGGCTAGTCAGGCTTATAGGGCGATAGTTTCCAGGGTCTGTTGTGGCACCACCTTTGTGGAGTGGGACCACTGTTGCTGTACGCCATTCATTGGGAGCATATCCTGTAGTAAGGCTGAGATTGAACAGTGACTTTATATGAGGGTTTAGTTCTTTTTGGAGCTTGTGTAAGATGCAGCCCGAGACACTGTCTGGTCCCATTGATGCTGTGTTTTTAGCTTTGGAGAGGGCAGCTCTCACCTGTGCATCTGTGATCTTAGGAAGGCTACACTCTGTTGGGATAGACATTTGCTCTTTTGGGGGGAAGGGAGGGGGAAGTTTACACTGAACCTTTCTGCCAGGATGTTGGCAATGTCTGTGGGTTCAGTGAATTTTTTGTCATTTTGCAGTAACTCAGAGCATATCTGGAGTTGCCTCCCAGGTTTCTGGCATAACTAAAGAAGGCCTTGTGATTATCTTTAGTGTCTTGTGCAATTTTTCTTTCAAAGCTGGCCTTAGAAGATTTTATGAGGGATCATAGTTTCTTGCTAGTACTGATCAGTGACGCCTTCCCTTTTTGGGATTTTGCTCTGTCATGTAGTAGCTTTCTCCTTCTGTTGTATAGCTTATTTATGGCTGGGGTCCAACAGACAGGTCTCCTGCCTTTGGAGGAGTGAGTCCTGGTTTTATTTGGGATAGCATGCTCCATGCATTCCTGTAGGTGCCTATAGAATGCTTTTGTAAAGGATTCTGCATTTTGGGCCATATTGTCCACTAGCCCGGGGGCTTTGAAGGATTCCACCTCAGTTTTGAGAAGTGTGAAGTTTGCATTTGAGAAGTTCTTCACCGTGGTTTCCTTGGCTAGTGGTGGGGATGGAATATGGATGTCCAGTGAGATTTGTTTATGGCCTGATCTTACCAATGAGGGGTATACCTCTGGTGTGGAACATAGAGACCCCATGTTGGTGATAACCAGATCCAGTATGTTTTCCCCTCTTGTGGGAGTGGTGTCCAGTTGTTCCATAGCATTTGAGTTTATAAATTCTAGGAACTATTGGGCAAGGGTGTTTGGGCTTGAGTAGTTTTCCCAATCGATGTTTGGGTAGTTGAGGTAACCCAATATAATAGTGTTTGGAGAGACCTTCATATTCTCCAGTGTTCCCAGGAAAGCTGAGTGAGGTTCCTGTGTTTGGGAGGGTGGTCTGTAGCAGGCTACAAACTGAAAGGCAGTTTTGCCCATTGTTAGTTGCACATGGATGGTCTCCGAAGCTTTGTGCAGTGCCACTAGCCTGGAGGTGTGGGTATCTTTGATAAATATGGATACTCCCCCTCCTTTTGTGGTTCGGTCCGAGTTTTGGGGCCGGAATGTATGGTAAGAAGTATAGCCTGGTAGTGCTGGGGTGCTTTTGGGAGCCTTGAACCAGGTTTCTGTTACTGCACAGATATCAATATTCTCCATACTGAGGAGAGTCTCAAGTGCGTGCATCTTGAGGTTTAGACTTCTGGCGTTGAGCATTACCCTTAGTTTTTTTTCTTTGTGTTGTCTATTGGGGTGGGTTTGTCTTTTGAGCCTTGCCTAAAAAGGCACTACGGGTGAGGCAAGAGCCTTAGCCAGTATTCAAAAACCCAGGGGTGACAGGTGCAAGCCATCCCTAGCGAAGCAACGTGGCTTGTCGAGCATGTCATCCCAGGCTGACAGTCACTGGATCCCCTTTGAATGACACCTATACTTTAGCCAATTGTTAAAATTGATCATTTTGTCTTTATACTGTGGCATCATTCTTGGTGAGGGTAAGATGCTATTCAAGGTCAGGGTCATACCGGCCTGCGCTACATGATCAAAGAGCTCCTGTACATCCAGGGAAGTACGTCTCAGGTCATTCACACCAGCATGGACAATGACGGAGTCATACTTGTACTTGCTTTGGAGTGATCCGAGTGCTTGTGTTATGTGGCGGATTCTGGTACCTGACAGGCAGCTTACAGTGACCTTCTTCTTGTTCAGCCTGGTGAGTGGAATGTCAGTGTTTCTGACATTAGAGTCACCTATTAAAAGTGTATTCAGTGTGTTGTTTAGCCTTAAGAGCTGTGACTGTGTGGCACACTGACTTTGTGAGCTATGTGCTACGTGGATATTGTTTTGTGGTAGGTGATGCTTGGATGTCTGCTTTGGAGGTCTCTGCTGCTTAGGCAGATTTTTATTTAGAGCCTCCGAGTATGTTTTTGTGTGTTTATGTATTTGGTTTGCTGATACGATAGGTCTATGTGCGACTGGATTTGTGGTGTGTGTGGTTACCTTCTCCTCCTGATAGGCTGTGCCAGTACTGGGTTGAGAGAGCTTAGCCTCCAGTTTGGCTATATAGTTGCATCTCTCACATATATTTGAGCTTGTTGGGAGGAGGAGAGGGTGGTCTGCATACATAAGGCAGTTGTAACATTGCCTCAAGATTCCCAGATTCACCAGCTGGACTGGAGAGTAAACTCGAAACTGACCTTTGGACATGCCTGAATAATATAGGGAACTACTTATTGACTGATCAGAAAGAACTAATAGGGAGAAAGTGCTTTGAAGGAGTATAAGAGGATGTAGTGCTTTAGTTTGTGTTTACCTATGAGATTACTTATACGAGCAAGTGCAGGGCTTTAGAATGAGAATAGAGTGCTTAATTTGAAATTTAGAGCAGTTCTAAGGGAAAAAGAGAAGAGTAGACTTTGTGGAGCCAGAAATAGTTTAAGCTTGTTTACATGGCGCTACCCGATGCTGCTCTGTGTGCAAGACCGCGCTAAAAGAGGGTTGCAGGGCTTTAAGTGATAGAGATCAAGGAGTTTAGAATTGACCCAAAATGGCCAATAAAACTACAGCTTCTAGGCAGTAACCACTCCTACAGGGACAGGCAGGCTGTTCAGTGTTAACCACTGCCACTGGTGAACACAGAGACTTCCCTTTAGTCCAAGCAAGCCTTGGCCTCCAAGAAACTTACAGACAGTTCAGAACAGCAAATCGGTAGCTGAACTTTCTTAAATTTCAGAAAGTGGGAAAAAAGCAAGATTTTTTTTTTTTTTTCTTTTTTGTTTTAGTTTAAAGGTAGCAGAGATACACAAGTAGCAAAATAATCACAACAGTGCAATAAGTGACCCCACACTTGAGTGCTAGGCCAAAGTCAGGTAAAATGCAGTTTTAAGAGGAAAAAAAACAATTTTAAATTAAGTGCAACACAGGAAATGCAGTAAACAGGCTCTAGATGTGTTCTAAATACTGTTTCTAATACAGATATAAACTTTAGCAAGCTGGAAAATGCTGAAAAGTAGGTGGCAAAGCAGTAATTCTTAACAAAAAAGCAGAAGAAAATACTTAAAATCTCAAAAGTGGCTCCTTTATCCTCTCAGCATTTTCTCCCCTTGGTAGGTGCTTCAGCAACAACTAACAAGCCTGGAAAGATGCCAAAACCATGAGGCAGCAGGGTTTTAAGAGATAGAGATCAAAGAGTTTAGAACTGACCCAAGATGGTCAATAAAACTACAGCTTCTAGGCAGTAACCACTCCTACAGGGACAGGTAGGCTGTTCAGTGTTAACCACTGCCACTGGTGAACACAGAGACTTCCCTTTAGTACAAGCAAGCACTGGCCTACAAGAAACTTACAAACAGTTCAGAACAGCAAATCTGTAACTGAACTTTCTTAAATTTCAGAAAGTGGGAAAAAAGAAAGATTTGTTTTTATAGCCCTGCTAGCTATCCACTATCCTTAACCCAAGCCCTAACCCTAAGGTCCATAACAATTCACTCAAGTGGTGTTCGTAAAAGTACACTTTCGGTGAAGTGCACTTTTGCATTAGTGGCCATCTACCACTGGATTTTGAAATAGTATAATTTCGATCTCCGGTAGTATACCCATAAATATATATATATATATATATATATATATATATATATATATATATATATATATATATATACATATATCTGAGTGTGTGTGTGTGTGTGTGTGTATATATATATATATATATATATATATATATATATATATATATATGTATATATATATATATATATATATATATGTGTGTGTGTATATTTTATTTTTTATTTATTTATTTAACATTTGTTGACCGGGAAAGTCCGACTAGGTTCCACAGATCCTGATTTCAGCGGAGGCCCAGGGAGAAATACTCCAGATGCATGTCTTTTAAATGTGGGAGGAATCCGGAGTACCCGGAGAAATCCCACGTGATATATACATATATATATATATATATATATATATATATATATATACACATATATATATATATATATATATATATATATATATATGTGTGTGTGTGTGTGTATACATACATATATATATATATATATATATATATATATATATATATATATATATATATGTACCTATGAAGAGATGTACACATGGCCATATATATGTAGTCCAGCATACAAGGCCTTGTATGCTGGACTGTTTCTTTCACGCTGGGGACGCCAGGTAGCAGGAGAACATCTTTTTCATTATCCAAACATTGTGGCTTTGCTTAATTTAATTCAGCGACCAGTACACCCGATTCGATTGGGAACTTCAACTTTAAACCAGTGTGGATTATAGTAAGGGTTTCTGCATTGAATCTCAGACATCTGTATTTCAATACGAACAGTAACCAGAAGCAAGGTGGATTTCGCATTTGTTATATCAACAGATTCTTCCGATTTTGGTAGGACATATAAGACTTGAAGTCCTTGGGTAAATATATGAATGTTCGTGACATACATTTGTGTGTAGGGCCGGAATATATGTGTTGGTAAAAACGCCAGTAAAATAAGTTGTGCATCGATTTTGGTCTAATACAAGTTCAGTTTCGTCACGTTTGGATCAGGAACTGAAATATCATCAAGCTGTTTGGATATTCTGACATTTGACGAAGAAGAGTACATGTAATTGTGGTTTGCAATGCTATTTCTTACTTAATATTACCACAGGGCGCCGACTAGAAACCAGCGGCCATTTTGGCCTCTTTTCTTTACGAACTTAAACGGTTGCAATTTTGGTCTGTGTGAATAACTGTTCGTGGTCGGGACTAAGGAAACTGTTTTTTGCCAGAAGCAAGAAGGACTTTAAACCTCAATTTGTTTGTGTTTTTGTATAATGACAATAATATACTTTAATGTTATACTAGAACCTTAAAACGATATAATATGTCATGCACAATCTGGGGGCTTGGAAAATGTGCAGCAAATATTTTCTAAACTTTATTCTGCTTTTTACTAAAGGTCAAGTACAACATTATACGAATGTAACATATTTTTTGTAGACTTTTTACTTTGCTAAAATCTGATTAACAGCGCATTAACGGTTTTGTTTTTGTACATATTCTCTTAATATTGTATCTTGGTACAATATTTAATATTGCAAAACCATAGTCTAAGCGCGTGTTTGATATATTATTATTAACATCAATACATTTAAGGATAAGGTTCAAGTGGAAAAGTGTTCATATAAAAAGTTGATAATAACATGTGTTTAGGACGGTTCGCCATACTATTTTTTAGTTAATATAACTATGGGGCGTCCAACAGTAATCAGCGGCCATTTTTGGCTCCTTTCTTTATGAACTAAATAGTTGTAATTTTGGCCTGTGAGAATAACAGTTCGTGGTTGGGACTAAGGAAACTGTTTTTGAGCCAGATGCAAGAACGATTTCAAACCTGAATTTGTTTGTGTTTTTGCATAATGTTAACAACATAGCTTTTTTTATCAGAACTTTACAATGATGTAATATGTTATGCATAACATGGGTGCTTGGAAAATTTGAAGCAAAGACTTACTAAACTTTGTTCTGTTCTTTACTAAATATTAGGTACAACATTATTAGAATGCAAGACATTTTTTTGGATTTTTTACTTCGTTAAAATCGGATTAACAAAACATTAAGAGTTTTGGTTTTGCATATATTCACTTTATATTGTATTTTTGTATAACATCTAATATTTAAAAAATACAATCCAAGCAGCTGTTTTGATATAGGACTATCAACATAAAAAATATATTCAAGGATAAAAGTTAAAGTAGCGAAGTGTTCATATAAAAGGCTGATAATAACATGTGTTCAGGATAAGGCATGAATATACGTGAATACATTTGCAGGAAGAACATTGATTTACTGATTTAGGTGTATATTGCATGGACACTGTCTGTCAATATTTGTTAAACCACATTGTGTGGAAATTCATTGACATAATGAACAGCCAACAATTTTGATTGAACATAAGGATCCATTTGATTATTACATCAATATTTATAAAACTGCATGGTAGGGCTCAACACCATTATTATTAAAGTTTCCAATACATGTAGAAGGCTATGTATTGAATATTTTTATCAATACAGAAACAAGGTGGATTACACCCTAACAATATAGGTGGTCCCCTCATCATAATTTTGCAATATCTTGTGGCAGGTCAAAATCACTATAATATATATGACATAATATACACAGAAATCATGTGGCACTGGCAGTAAAAGGAAAAATAGGAAGATTTTTGGGAACTTGGTTGTAACTTATATATTCCTTATATTGATGGAAATAATATATCCAATAGTATTCTTTCTTTACAATTATAATATGGTCCAAATATTTTAGATATAGTAAATCATACTAAGTGTTCAAATTTGATCAGGACTAAACCATATGTGTTCTATATATAGGTCACTATTTAGAATAGCTTATAGTCAGTGGTTGCACTGATGCTGTTTGAAACAAATATTTATCTTTAGATGTGGGTATTTCACATTTACTTGTGGTAATAAATGAGATCTCAGTTTTGGACATATCCGAATTTGATTTTTTAAAACTAGTGAGGTGTTTATCACACATATTGTTTATACTGACCTGAACCCAACATTATTTAGAAGTGAGAGAAATAACATTCGACTTAAATATACCCTTACGGTGGCAATCTTTTCCAACAGTTGTGATTACAACCATTGTTCCTAAGGTGGTTCCACTAATTGTAAGGGAAGGTGAAGATTATAAACATTTGGGATCCTTACGGTGGTTGATCATGAGATCACATTAAATCTACTACACTTATTGTAAGGATCTAAATATCAGAATATATATTAAGGTTAAGGTGTACTGATTGTGTCCAACTGCAGGTTGCTTTATGCACCAGCAATTAATAAAATACAAAAAATCTAATAATAATTGGGTCAGGCAATTTGACAATACACAGTATAAATACATCAAAAATACCTTTGGATATATTCAAAATTATACTAAAAACTATATAGATCTATTTTAATTAATAGAAGGGTTTGGACATCATCATAGCAACCATGGATTTAAATGACCTCTTAAAAGGTTTGACTGCGGATAAGGACAATTTAGAAGTCTTTGGGCTCAATTTGGACTATACACCTATGAATGATAGCAATATCAATTCTAAGGATAAATGTACACAGGGATTTACTAAGTTACAACGTCAAATGAAGACCTTTAGAACCAATATTTGGCACTTGAAATCATTTAAAGCATACAAAATTAAGGATATAACTCCCAGAGGGCTTCGTATTAAGTTACAACCTTTGGTTCCCAATATTGATGAAGAACTAAGACAAGACTGGGCCAAGGCACAACATCAGGCATCAATGTTACTTATAGATTGCCTTATTAAGTATTATGAAAGAAACATTGAGATCCTTACTCCTGAACTACACAAAACTTGTTCTGAGGTTGAAGGTTTTTCTTCTACAACTTATTATTTAGACCAGTTGACACAACTATCTAAAGAACTAGAGCACATTGAAACAGACTTAAAGAAAAGGAAGCTACATAAATTTAATCGAGACATAGGTGATTATGAACAAGGCATACCCTTTGTCACGGCAAAAAACGTCAGATTTAATGATGATACATTTAAATTTCCCAGAGGTAGAAAACGACCAAGATCTATATTAATAAAACAATCAGATAATAGAAATGTTGTCACTACAGATGATGATTATTCATCCACCACGGATGGAGATGTTTCCTCCAACCAGGCGTCCCCAGTGGCCAAAAGAAAACAATCTATCCCTTTAGGGGACAGACACGCAGAGGAGGCAGGAAGCACAAACACAAACAAGGACAGAGGTCCCACCAGTTTACAGACACTACTCAAACAAGTCACAACACAATAAATAATGTTTTGAATATCTCATCCGTAGAATTAACAGAATGTCAATACCAAGTACTTAATAAAGGACTAAATTTTGTACCCACAGCATCGGTGTCAGAACATTCATTTGTAGAAGACATTAACAATTTTTGTAG
Organism: Protopterus annectens; assembly: GCF_019279795.1. NCBI lineage: Eukaryota > Metazoa > Chordata > Ceratodontiformes > Protopteridae > Protopterus > Protopterus annectens. The sequence goes on along the minus strand of NC_056729.1, from coordinate 1,100,004,118 downwards.
AAATCTTAACCTTAAGCTATTTTTTTCAGACACTAATAACTCTCAAAGATCCACAGGTTTCAAATTTGGCAAATCTTCATTCACGCCCCCAATGGATAAATATGTATCGACATTTAAGGAATGTGTTTTAAGGGATTTACATTTTTCAAAAAACCTTGAAACTGTACGTAACAATTTAAACAAACAAGAACGGGAAGCATTAATACAACTACAACAAAATAAAAACATTGTCATTACCAATGCAGATAAAGGAGGTGGAATTGTTGTCATGGATTATACTAAATATAAGGCAGAGGCAATAACACAGTTATCAGATTCTAGGTTCTACATCAAGATGGCAATAGATCCTACCTCTAATTTTAAATCTGAAATAGATTAATTTTTGGATTTGGCGGAAGAAGAAGAAATTATTTCATCTCAGGTGGCGAACCAACTAAAAGTATTAGAACCCATGCCTCAATTTCTTTATTTAATACCAAAGACACACAAAACTTTAAATAACCCCCCGGGGAGACCTATAGTGTCTGGTCATGGGTCCTTAACTGAACCACTGTCCGCTTTGTTAACATAATATCTTAAACCACTATTGTCCATGGTACGATCACGAATTCAAGACACGACCCAATTTCTAAACATCCTTGAAGATTCTCAACTGGAGGAAAATTGGCTTTTGTGTACGTTAGATGTAACATCTTTATACACAAGTATACCACATTCTGCAGGTATTCAAACTGTAACATACTGGCTTACAGAAGCAAAATTGTATTCCACTGGATTCAACAATTTCCTTATCCAACTTACCAAATTTGTTTTACAAAAAAATATATTCTACTTTGAAGGGATACCATTTTGGCAAATTAAGGGTACAGCGATGGGAGCTTCCTTTGCTCCAATTTATGCTGATCTCTTCATGGGGTATTTGGAACTACATCTTATTTATGACAACCAGCGAAACATCTTTTTGGAACACATGGATATATGGCGGAGATATTTAGATGACTGTTGGTTGGTGTGGCGAGGTAGCCGAGAGGTCCTTACCAAGTTCGTGGCATATCTTAACAAAAACCCATGGGACATTGAATTTACCATCAACATTGGATATACAGAAATTGTGTTTTTGGATGTATTGATTAATAGACTGGAAGATCATACTTTGTCAACAACAATACATCGGAAATTTCCGCAATATAACACCATTCTACATGCAACAAGTTCCCATCCCCGCCACATCATTACCAATATTCCAAAATCACAATATATACGGCTTAAAAGGATTTGTTCATCCGATATGGAATATCACAAAAAAACTTGTGAATTAACTGCCAGATTTACAGACAGAGGATATAATATCAACCGACTCAACAACACAGCTGCACAAATTGACAAAAAAAGACGTGAGGATTTACTTCAATATAATAAATCTAAGGAAGGGCTTCAGTCCGCTAAACAACCAATCAGGTTGATCACTACATATGGTAATAATACCAAATGGTTCAGAAAAATTGTTGAAAAACATTGGGGAACCTTACAGTCCAATTCCTTTCTCAGGGATATTCTTCCAGAAAATTGTTCATTTTCCTATCGAAGAGGACGAAATATACAGTCTAATTTTGCACATTACATCGCCGCCTTCCTGGTATACAACACCAAACCACATTATTTGGAGACACATTGGTTGGCTGTTATCCATGTGGACACTGCAGTTTATGTCAACATATTCGCAAAACAAAAGAATTCACCAGCAAAAATACACCAAAAATTTTTAACATCAAAATCTTTGGAAACTGCAGTTCGGACTGGGTGACATATTTGGCACAATGTTCTTGCTCTGCTTTTTACGTAGGTCAGACTTCTAGGCCTATGAGGATCAGAATTAGTGAACATTTAAGCGCCATTCGAAATAGGCGCATAACCAACGCACTATATAAACACACTAGACAACATACTACAGCTTCATTTCAGTTCACTATAATAGACAGAATACAATCACACAGGAATTTCAAAATGGGTTGGCACAATAGATTAAATAATATGGAAGAAAGATGGATCACTACACTTGGGGCCCTTTTTAAACCCGGACTTAATGAATATCATGTACATGAAGGATAAATGGTATTCAATGTGACATTCACAGTGGAATAATATTGATCTAAATGTGATATGTTATCTAAGATATAGTATTATTATCATAATTTTTAATAACTATCATTATTCCTTAAATTTCTTGCATCTTTCCATGCATTACATTGTATATATAACCTGCCATTCAGCAGATGTACCCTAAAAAGTTAAAATATGTTGAATAATTCACAAATTTTCATCCATAACATATAATTAATATTACTCATATCTGGTTTAATATTGCTGTTGTAAATGGATTTCACCATATAAATATGTATAAATTACTGATTGATTACAAAAATAACATTGAAGTTATACTTTGTGGTAGGTAACAGGTTTATTTTGGTGAATTCATTTGTAAAATATGGAGTCTATGTGTTTAGCTTAACTGTCAGTAATATAGAATGAATGTGGAACATACCACTTTAAGAAGGCAGTATAAATTGTTAGCTGAATGCATTATGGGCTGTAATTAAATTGTTTGGATAAGACACATTGAGAAAGGCATTGTTGGCCGAAACCGGTATGTGCATTATACATTAGGTTGTTGGTACAATCTAATTAAATATATATTTTAACTGCTGCCTCTGAGTGCTGGTCCCTTCTTTCTGTTTCATATATATGTAGCACTATACAGATGTGTATACAGACATATGTATGAGTATACATGTGTATGCACATGTAGACATATATTGACCTATTATATGTATACAACCATATTCCTGTCATGAGTAAACTCACGGTTGTGTATACCCTCCCAGATTTATCTCACCGTATGTATCTGCTATGTGCACATTATGATAAAACTACATATGTGATGCAACAGTCATATTAATAACAAGAACTACACAATTCAGGAACTAAAGGCAATTGTTCAATACTACTCAATATGTGTATTGCCAACTATATTGGCAAAACAACAGCTGTCTTTACAGTGGTCATGGCATAGTGGTTAAGTGCTGTGACTTCAGTGTACAGGGTCCTGGGTTCAAGACCTGCAAGGGCTGTTCATTTTGTTGCTGGGCACAACAAGGGCTGTCAGATACAGAGCGGTTAAGGCAGTTTTGAGCAGCTGTAAGTGGGTTTGCACAAGTTTGCGCAAAGCTAAGCAGTGCTGATATATGGGTAAACTTATGGGTGCTTACACAGAGTAGGCTTCACATACCAGTGTGCAAATCAGCTCAGCTGTTATATTGCAGCAATGCTGATACTTGCTAAGCATGGCTTAGCCCTGGTAACCAGGTCACACCACCCAGTCTGATAATCTGTAATAAGTGTAAGTTATGCCATGTACAATACATGCGCCTATGTGCTGCCATTAGTGTAGCAAGGGGTGTAAGTGTCATGTGTGTGACACAGACATATATGAGGCCTGTACAGCACTGTTATCCATGTGAATGTGCTACATACACGTGTAGTAGCCCAGGGTACATGCTGTCACACGGTCATGTAGTGTATCATGGCAGTACTACTGTTGACAGTGCTAACCCAGGCAAAAGCAGAGTGCTAAATGTAGTACTGACAACAGGTACACCTGTGGGCATAGCTGGACACCGAGGCCTCCCTGTTGTACCCTGGTGTGTATCCCTGGTGTGTGAGCTGTGTAACAGTATAAACCCCTTACTGGGTAATGATCCGTCATGTGGAATGTAACTGTAGACTACTGTCTGCACAGCACATATTAGTGACAGCTTCTGACATGTAGTTATGGCATACATATTGCTGCCAGACATCTATCTGTCAACACACTCATGCTACTGCATAGCTACTTGCCAAGCTGATGATTGTCAGTCCCTGTACAGATGTGCAGATGGCAGGTATCCAGCTATGTACAGGCAACCTAAGCTTGATTGACACTGACATGTCTGCCCATCTGTGTAAGAACTGGTACATATAGGAGATGTCATCCTGTACACACCACATGCCATGGGTACCTCCACTACACTACCACAGTCAACAGAACATGCTTGGGTACAGGTCTCCATCACAGACACTAACCATTTGTTGTAATGCATGTTGCATACATGTCAACTATGATCACCTCAGTGGCCATGTGCAGGAGGCACCTGCAGGATTGGCTGATGCATGTCATTCTCACCCTAAGGCAGTAGCGTTGATATATTGCCTGTTGCCACCTGGCAGATGACAGGATACCACAGTACATACAACCTGTACACAACCCATCTCCCCTTGGACAATAGCTAGGTACACAGCTATGACCACCTGCAGCTATGCACCCCGTACTGACATGTGTATGTGTGCATGATTGAGTATAGCAGGGTCTGTGTGTTAGCAAACCTGTACTTGGGAATTCCAAGAGGGCCTTCACAACCAATGCAGCACCCACTACCATAGTCAGTTGTGGCTGCTGCTGTATGGGACATTACATGCACCCTGTTATGCTCCCCCCATACTGGCTACATGAGCCTTGCAGTACCAGCACAACAGTGTTTTACAAATGGGTTGATAGGCATGGGATACCCATTGTGTTCTGGCATGTGTGTGTAGTTGTGCATGTCTGTATACCTGTAGGGTACAGCATTCCGAAGCTACATACTCCTTTTACAATACCCATTGCCACACAGTAGTACAGATAGTGTTGTTGCTGCCCATAGTTGAGGCATGACATTGCAATACCCTACTATGCATGTGGCATGTGCATTAGTTGCATATCCGTGTAGTACCACTGTTAGGGTATACTATGGGCTGTATTGCAGTCATGGCCAATGTGTGATGGTGGGTACAGCAGAGTGTCATCATGGGTTTCAGGGAATAAAATATCCACTGGGGGATGTGGGTGCTGTGTACACTGTCATTACACCAAGGTACACCCAGTATATATCCCATGTACCACTTTATGGTTACCACTGTCACCATCAACCATACAGGTAACTGATACCACAATTCAAGCCAGTTATGCATGTGCTGTGTGCAGTCTACCTGTAACACATTGGACACATGGTCGAGTTAGCAGCGATAGGACCTGATATCTCGGATGTGTGCCTGGCTGTTATGTGTCTGTTAATGTGTATATGACGGTATGTCACACTACATATTATCCATAAACACCCGTTACATCCCCCATTAGCATACTGTACATGTCTGGGGATGCTCTGCATGTAACATGTAACCTGGGACACACTTCACCCTAAACGCTGTGTGGTGTGTGCAATGTAAGCCACATACTTCAGTATCACTACATAGCTAGGTAGGGGTCTAGTCCCAGTGTTGCCAAGTAACAGTGTGCGTGTATGTGGATGGGTCTACATCAGGTTGCAGGGTATATATGCCTCAGCGGGTCACCTGTCCATGTGGCAAAGGCAATAACTGTTTTAGTAACCTGTGACGTGTTCAACTGTACCCCAGATATGTCGAAGCCATGGTGTCACCACAGTGCCATACCCCGTTGTAGAATATGACTGCAGACCATCCTTGTGCTGACACATGTACACCTACAACACAAATGCATAACATTATAGGGACAGCAATCAACCAGTGTTACTAACAGCTATAATGCATCATTGCTAGATGGCTACACTACCTGCCATTTATGCATTACACTTTACTCCTTACAACATGTTGCACTGCAGTACTGTGGTACACTGTAGTACAGTCACATTGTGCATCAGAACCATATTAGCCAATCCCTGCATTGATGGTATGGATGACAGGGATGTGGCACAGGTATCATCATATGCACAGGGCATCCTTTTGCTGACACATGTACACCTACAACACAAAAGGATAATATAGAGACCACAACCAACTAGTGTTACTAACAGCTGTAAGGCATCAGTGCTGGATGGCTACACTACCTGACATTTAAGCATTACACTTTACTGCTTACATGTTACACTGCAGTACTGTGTTACACTGTAGTACAGTCACCGTGTGCATTAGAACCATGTTAGCCTGTCCCTGCATTGATGGTATGGATGACAGGGATGTGGAACAGGTATGATCATATGCACAGGGTGTGATGTTGGTTTGCCAGAGGCCGAGGGTGGGCCATAAATTTGACACCATGTGTGTGGGTGAGGGGTGTACTGTGGTGAGCTAGGCATGGTGATGTGGTGTATGTAGGTATGAGATTGCCTACGTGTTTGCATAGTGTGTAGGTATGAATACACACATTTCTGCCATGTGGCTTCCCCACACAGGTGTTTATGGACAGCTGCAGACCATACCTGGCAGGGTGTGCAGTTCTCTGCCTCCAGCCACGGACACATGGACTTTCCCTGCCAGGGGTTCCATGGGCACATCCAGGTACAAGCCTTGATGTGCCACTCTCACCTGATGATGACAAATGCCCGCTGGTACCAGGTCCCTCCTGGGACTGGCCAGCACCATGTGCGCTTGGCCTGCTGTGGTGTGGTGTGGATAGCGCCCCCCCCCCACAGTGCCCGGGCTTGTACTGCCACTATGGGAGCCCCTTGGTGTCCTAGCATGACCACGTTGACTACCAGCTGTTGCCGTTGCTGGAGTACATCCATGCGACCATCACTGCACTCCCACCACATGTTCAAGCACGGACAGATCACGATCGATGAGGGCCATCATCTCACCAGACTGTCTTTCCACGAACTCAGTTAATCATGGATGGCACCAGCCAGTTCATGGGCATTGTCATTTTCAGATGTGAGAGTAGCCCTCTGCATTCTCAGGGGCCCATCTGTGGTAATGTTCTATACTTGCCTGTGCTGCCATGACAGCCTGAAACATGCACCTGCTGGTACCAGCTATGTTGCCTCTGCCAGGGGCATGATGTCCAGTGGCCCTACCACAAGCCCCCTGGGACATCTGCCTATGTGGCGCCCTGCCGGACATCGGGCTATGCTTGTGACTGAACACAGTAAGCATGGTTATCATACTTTCCTGTGCACTGCCACTGAACGCCATCTGTCACTCTGCTATGGTCACTGATGTTGGGGGCTGTATAGGCACTGAAACTGTGTGCGGGGTTGGGGTAGCTAAAAGAGGATGTCAAATGCTTGTGCAGTGTCGACCCCTGACAACCCCACCTGTGCCTCAACATTACTATCATCATCTTCGGTGTCTGTATGGACACCAACATCAGACTGCATGCAGGAGGGAACCTGACCCACCTCGCCACCTGTGGGGGAAAACAATAAATGCACTTTAAAACCTGTACAGTATTGCTTAACAGTACACACACACACACACACACACACACACACACACACACACACACACACACACACAAACCTCTGTAATATCTATCTGTCCATAGCTTTACAGACAGCACCAAGTATATGTCCATGTGGTACCCCATCCTGCATCACACTTGTTAACATACACACATTGATACCACTCATTAACATATCAGTCCTCTAAATGCCTACAAAAGCAGTCACAACACAAGGCCTGTTGCTACGTTAGCTGCCTGACCTTTGTGCAGGGGTTTTACATGGCTTCACTGCTGTCATTTGGTATGCACCCTCTGTATGTCTGGACATGATGAGCATGGCCCCTATATGTGTGGGCTACTATGTTCTATCCATAATATCACGCACTGGTGTGTCATGCGTATGTAATGCTCAGTACACACCAGATATGCTGCTCCTTCAGCCTATCATCTGACATCTGTAATATCTGGATACACTCCCTGGTGTTGACTAGTACTTCCACAATGCATCTGTAGTGCTGCATATGTGGGTTGTAGGTGATCTCTCTGCTGAATGCGATATTAAGGGTATACCTGGTGTCTACCTTCCCTCTGAATGCCTGTTCCATGCTACAGACCATATTATACTATCAGCTGTCCTGCGATTACATACATGACAGCTATTCCTGGTGTGTAACATGGCAGTCTATGTACATGTACTGCATGATACCAAAAGGAGGTACTGCTGTATGAACACCCCACAATCACACATGTGCATGCATGGCCAGCCACACAAACATACACACATGCACACAAGCATCCTACATGCATCAACCTCCCTCCACCTCACCAGAGTGACCCTACAGACAAGCTGACTACCCACCAGGACGCACACACACATACAGGTGAGGTTGCACAATAAAAGTACACACAGTCCTCCTATTACCCCTCTGTCAACATGCATAACATATGGTACCCGACAGCATGGAGTGCAGCTATAGTCAATCCATGCTGGCAACAGTATACATGTATGTGATGCATGTGCTGTGTCACTAGGTGAAGCCCCTTTCCCTGGATACCACTGTGCCCATGAACACGGTATTTCTGTGCATCTGTTCTGCACCCTGCCATGTACTGTGCACCACACCTCACAGGTGTACGGCCCATTGCTGAATGTGTACTACTGTGTCAGTTATGTCAGCTTTAATGCTCACAGCCCCTATGTTTTAACAGCAACACATACCTGGTATGATATTTGGACAGATGTCATTTGTGAATGCCTGATGTCTGATGCACAGCTCTCAACATCAGCGGATGATGTATGACCAGTCCAATACTCTTACACTGACAACCATCAGAGCATACCGTGGCTATGGGGGGGTGTACACACCTTTATTGATTTGACGCAACCATCCTTGATCTGCCATGGGACCACATCATCGCATATCTCAGCAGTACACGAGCCCAATATGTGACATATGTCCTGTACTTTCACATGCAGTGTCTATGAATTGTGTTAGGTTTGTGGCTTCTGACCACGATGCATACACACCGTGTGGGCATATGTGTGCACACCCTTATCATGACAGTTTATCTCACCTCTTGTGTGTACTACAGCAATCACTACTCCTGGCAGGGGTATACCAGCATGGGCCATCTGAATTTTCCAGTGTATGTTCAGTCTGCCCTACCCATTTCCCCTGTTCTGCATGATTGCAAGGTCTACTCATGTGCACATCCCATGGTGTTCACACACTGCCATCACTATTGCTGTGGGGGTAGGGTTATGGCTGCCACAGGTCCTGAACCTGACTATGTGCAGAGAGAGCCATTCGTAGCATCCTTAGGATCCCTGCTGCAGTGCACTAGTGTGTCATGCTGACACCCCCTCCTTCAGCCTTTATGCAGATGCATGACAAGCACTCCCAACACATGTGTGTCACTTTGCAGTGTCCCATACATGGAACACCACATGTTACAGCCTAGACCTAGGTGATAATGTGGATTACTGTAATGCCTTATACCATAGTGTATCTCTGCAGCAGTTGCCATTGTCCTACATGTATATACACTGGTGCTGCACTGTATATGGGTGTTCTGAACATGTCCCTACTGTAGACCCTATGTCTCCAACCATTATGTTACTCCCTGTGGACACATTCCACAATGACAGGATGTTAGTTATCATGCAGGTGTCTGACATATCCCTCCAATACCCCATCATGGTCACCCCTGTGATGCCATGCATTTCACAGCAACAATACATGCACATGTACAGCATTCATGGTAGGTGTGTTAGATGTGTGCATGGAATATACCATCGCCATTACATGCCCGGTGTGTTGGAAAGCATCTACACAAACCATAGTCACCAGCTACAGGCTGCTGCCTTGGTGGTGTCCCAGAGGGACCTACATAAGAGGGTGAGAGATGCAATGTCAGTGGCCACACCTGTGGCAGTGTTACAGGGTGGGTGCAGTATTACAATACATCAACGGTACATTTCCACAACACTACATCTGGACATCTGTTTATCACTACAATGCAGCAACACAATATATCTGTGACATGTCAGATATGCATGATCTACCTGTAGCGATGGAGATACATATACAACAGTGGTCTACTGATGTACCCTGTGTCCTTTGCTGCACACTCCTCGGCTGGTGTGTGGGTGCGACCCACCTCCACAAAGGTGTCTAGAGGTTGATGGCTGGCCAGATGGGCAGGTGCCATGAGGCTGGCCAGGAGCTACTCCAAACATGTCGGGGGTGGATGGCCTGGACCCACCTGTGGCAAGGTGATCCCACTGGACTGCAGCAGCATGCCGATGGGCAATGCGAAGCAGGTCAGTACAATGATGCTGGACCTGCTCATAACTGCAATTGTGCAGTCCGACATCAATGGCCCTGTGGACTAGGTCATCCCACAGGGTGGCCACTCATGTTGTTTATGAGCAGCCCTGACAAACAGCACTGGGTAGTGCTGGATCAGGTGAGTGATAAGCACATTATTCTCAGCTGTTGAATAGGTAGGCAAGTGTGCATGTGACATCTTGGCTGAAACATCTAAAAAGAACTTCCTGGGCGAGGGCAAATGCACGACTCAAAACATATTGCCAAAAAAACAAAATCACTGAGCCAGCATACAGTTGCCTGAAAAACTTTAATTAATATTAAAACATGAAAAAAAACAACAAAAAATCAGACCGGTTTCGGCCGGATGTTATCACAGCCTTACTCATTGTTGAACAAAACAATCAATTGTTGTCATTTAAATAGTCCCATATCAAAGCTTATTGGTTCTCCCTAAAGCTGTTCATTGAGACCAGGTGGGAATAATCCCCCTAGTTTAACAATCCACTTCTTTTCTTTGGCATTCAAAATTGAATGCCAACCAGTTTTGTTAGAACGATTACCTTTAATAATATCAATGATCATAAATGAAAATCTAGCAGTATGGTGTACCAAGTGGTGTTTGTAAAGTGCATTGTTGGCCTTTTTGTTTTTGATGTTACTAATATGCTCAGATATTCTTAATCTGATAGGACGAGAAGTTTGTCCAATATAAAATGAGCCACAATTGCATGTGGCTAAATATATAAGCCAATCACTGCTACAATTAGCAAAAAAAATTTAAATCATAAACCACTGCACAATTTCTGCTAGAGAACTGTTTAGATTTGTGGGCGTACACACAATTAGTACAATGTCCACAAGGGAAACAACCCATCAATGGTGCCCCAGTCAGTGTGGTTTGTGAGTAATGAGACTGATTGTTTAAATAACTGTGTTTGTAATGACTTGAAACAGGAGCCTAGATGTATACTTTTTCTAAAAGCTATCTTGGCTGAAAGACAAAGATGGAAACAGGTTTGAGCAACTCATACAGCAAGGTTACCACAGTTCGTAATACACATCTCTTTCACCCCCCACCACCACCATATCAGCTTCAACAAACTGTACACACAACTCATTAGGTATGGCAACAGCTTAACTACCAGTGGGACAGATATTGTATTATACATCAACCCCCCCCATTAATATTCCAAAATGTGCACGCTGATTGGTCAGCGTGCACGTTGTAAATCAGAGCTATAGTAATGGAAAAAGGTCCGGTCGCCCAGACTTTTTCCATTAATATAACTCTTTTTTGTTTTTTTTTTTAAAGCAATGGAAAACGCAAGATCTCTGTTGCTTTTTACAACCTGTATCGCTATGGTAAACGAGTTTAACATAGCGAGACAGTTTTAAAAAAAGCAACGGAGCATCTCCATTGCATTTTTTAAAGCTGTCTCGCTATGTTAAACCTATTTAACATAGCGAGACACTTTAAAAATCAACGGAGATCTTACTTTCTCTGTTGCTTTTTTTAAAGCTGTCTCGCTATGTTAAACTCGTTTAACATAGCGAGACAGGCTGTAAAAAGCAACGGAAATTTTACTTTCTCCATTGCTTTTGCCCACAGCTCTGATGGACTGCATACATATATGCATGTGCTGTACATCAGAACTGCCGCAGAATATCAGACAGCTGCAGAAGGGCAGCAAGGAGGCATTATACAATGCCATTATTTAAGAAAAGTAATTATTTTTTTTCTTAAATAATGTCATTGTATAATAGCAGTAACCCACTTCTGGGTGTGGGTAATGCTGGATTTACCCACGGTTGTCTTTGGCCACTTGGGCTTCGCCCTCGTGACCAAACCACACCAACCATGGGTAAATCCAGCATTACCCACACCCAGACGTGGGGTATTGCTATATTGTACCACACTTTCTGCTATACGATTGTAGCCATGTTCCCTGTGTGGACACTACCATTGCTGGCCTGTTACAGACTATTTATCTGCATGCCATTGTCAGGGCCACTATGGTTCCATATATGCCTGTGGTATGGCTGCTTGTGATTGCAGTACATCTGACATTCTGTGTTATTGGGGATATCTATGCATGCTGTTGGACATGTTCTCGGATTGTGTAGACTATTACTACCAACATATGTTCTATAACAGTGCCACAATAACATGTATATGTACTATTGGCATGGCCACATCACATGTGTGTCCCAACCTGGGGCCTCCTCATGTACTGGTCCAGCAATACCATCAGATGGAACCAACCCAAGGGATGTTGTCCCCTCCCCCTGGGGGCACACACAGACATGTTCCTGTCCCCTGAGGTCAGGTCCAGTGTCTGTTCCATACCGGGCTCCACAGACACATGTGGGATGTGCTACATCACTCTGAGGCACCCAGTACACATTCACACAGCTGACATGCTCCTCCTGCTCAGCCTCCAGGCCAGGCACCTTCGGGATGTGGACTGCTGTTGTGAGTTGCAGTAGGTGGAAGGCTTGTTCCCATTGTGCCCATATTGGGGCCCATGGGGCAACCACATCACAGACCACACACATACACCATCCAGGGTGTTTACCCACCACATGTGTTACATACACCCCTGTAGACTGTCTTCTATATCTACCAACCCTGACCACCTCCACAACTATGCCTGCCATACTTCCCTATATTCCCTTTGCATACTTCACAGGTGAGGGAAATGTGGTCCCAACAAGGGATTAACATGTGACATACCCGTTCATGTTGCACAAATGCCAGCTGTAGATATCTGTGTGTACTGCTATGTGTGTTGTTGCCTCACACATAGCATGCATCACTGTGGTAGCAATATAGGGGACATGTACTTATATACATATATGTTTGTGCATGTATATATGTAGACATGTGCATATAGGTATATATCTATATATATATATATATATATATATATATATATATATATATATATATGCAGATATATGTGATTATATATGTGCTCATATATATGTCTACACATGGGTATCTGTATATTTGTGGACATACATGCTGATTATATTTATATAATATATATATATATATATATATATATATATTACATATATATCTTTATACATTATATATGTGTACATATGTACACATATGCATACCTATATGTGGGGTACATTCAGACATCAGGTCCATAATCACACAACACCTTCCTGCACACCTGCACTGTTCTGCTACAACACCGACAGGTACCACATATGGACACGGCCTGATATTAGGGGGTTATATCTAGGGCCAGATTGCATGTAACCCTTATTACACACCTTTGGCATTCCTGCATGCTACGTTACAGATTAACCTGAGTATCCTGCAAGGGGTGGGCTGTGGGTCCCATGTGTCCATCATAATGGCATTACTTCCACCACCAGCTATTGGCCACATAATGTACATACTTCCCATTACACAACACACACTATGATGGCATACATCCTGTCAGTCAGTGCTGATCTGCACAGTTGACAGGTATGGCCCACTAGCCACAGGGACAGACACTCTTGTCCATAGCAGTTGTTCAGTTGAACATTATTACAACACCAGATGGCACATGTAAATAACTCCACATCATCTATCCCATTATTATGGACCAGGTACTACACTTAGTTACATGCATATATACTTCACATACCTGTTGTGGGAATGATGTCAGTTCTGGATGGTTTGCTGGATGTTAGAATGGTTTGTTCTTCTTTTGGCTTTTACTTTGCCTTTGCTTTAGTTTTTTCTCTTTCTTTCTTTCTTTCTTTTCTCTCTCTCTCTCTCTCTCTCTCTCTGTCTCTCTCCAGTAAATGGATTGAGCTGCTTTGAATAGATTGCATCATGGCTGATGTACATGATTAGGTGACGGTCTCTGCACCAATCAGTGTCCTTCACTTGCTAATTGCATGCAGCTTGTTGTGTAGTACTTCCAATTACTACTGTCATAGCAACCACCTACTATAAATCCCTACATCACGTGGGCGTGGTCCCTTTACCTTTCCTTTGTGATGGACATCCTTCCTGTATGTGGGCATCAGTGTTACAGACAGCAGGTAGCAATACCTCTTACAGGAGAACCTGCACACTCAGGCCAGGTACATATTTGTAGGAGGTTCCAGAACTACAGACAGAGTGTGAGTAGACCTTGGAATGCAGTCTGTCTGCATAGCTCTCAACTGTGGGCCTATCCTCTTGATGGCCAGAGGTGTGCCTATTATGTTTTTGTCTGTCCACCACACAGGTCCTGTGTCAGATATTTCACTGGCAGTGTATGTGTTGAGTGCTATCAGTACATGGCTACATCCATTTATGTTTCTAACCTCAAATCCCTGACTAAGGGTATATTGCAGACTATCCTGTAACACCAGCGACTTGCTTAGTGTATGACAACAGTTTTCCACGTATGGACCTGTGTTCCAGCCTCTGTCCTCCACCTACATACCAAGCTTTGCACATATGACATCCTGTCAGGGGTTGTTCTGTAGTGGACTGTAAGTATCTCATGCTTCCATTCCTGCCATCAGTCCACTGCTGTTGTATCCCCCACAGATAATGTGGGGCTGGGGCCATATTTGTGTGAGCTTCACCTAAATAATACATGTGTGCCTTTATGCACTTCAGAGGCCAGTGTATGTAGCAGTGGTATATGGCCCTGTATTACTGAGTCTACGGGGGAGGGGATGCACCATAACTAACCTAAGCTGTTACCTCATGTGGGGGTTGTAACAAGTTTCATATTCTTCTGCTGATTGTTAATACTTTGTTTGTAACAAGTCTCATACTCTTCTGCTGATTGTTTAATACTTTGTTTTTAAAACTTTATTCCCTGAGGAGCTTTTCTCCCCAGGTCTCTGCTGAAAATGAGCCAAAAGCTCAGTCAGACTAACCCAGTCACAAATTTAAAATAAATAAATAAAAAATCAGGGGTGAGCTGCTTTAAGGTATCTGGATGTATATTATCATACAATTCACCTACATTTAAAATAATTAAATAAATTGGGTTAATGCAGGCCTACTGCCTCCTGCCATACAGACTGTTCTGTTTGTCAGTGTGCTTGTGATGGTGTCAGTTATGCCTTTTTATGTAACAGTTACATTCCATTGTGTCTTTACCACCAAGGGATTGTGTACAGAGTGTAGATAGAGGCTGCTGAACTATACATCTGCATGACTTACTATTGATTGCTTGGTATCCTGTGGCTCAGTCTGTCTTTACTATGGTACTATTTAAAGGCCTCGGCCTGGACAGCAACACTTGTAAACCTTGCCAGGCTACTTATTAGTATAACATTTTTACTGTTGCATTACTCTGTTTATATAGATTTCAGTGTCTAAACAACTATATGACATGGCATATACAACTGTAATAGTACACAAATAAAGGTTTCCCATTTATGCAAACCTGGGTGTGGTGTTATATCATTTGACCTTTCTGTGGGTATATGTTGCAGGCAACGATTGTCATTTGTATGGGTGGCTCATACAGTGTCCAGTTGTTAAGGTGTTAACTGTAGGTATAGTGGCTGTTCCATATTGTGTGCACCTTCTACATATGTATCTTACCATACATATCTCTGCATGTGTATGTGTAGTTACATATATATCTACAGATATGTGTGTGTGTGTGTATATATATATATATATATATATATATATATATATATATATATATATATATATATATATGTATATGTATATATACACGTAGATCTGTATCTGCATATATGTGTCTGTGTATATGTATCTTAGACTTGTTGATAGCTTCCACACTGTATATTCCCTATGGGGGCCAAACTGTACTGCATGATATATTACTGATACCAGCCTGACATCATACAGGTGGGATGGAGTACTGTTAACATCTTGTGCCCATGTTGTGTCAGGTCCTGGTTATGGGATCTGCAACACTTGGTAGTGTATTACAGGGTGGACGTGTTTGGCTGTGGGGGGGTATACCTATTCGTACAGGACATATGTTGTTTGGGGCCTCTCAACCCCATTAACGGTGCATGTGGACATATATGTTTTTGTTACGTTTCCATTGTTATCTACAGATGTATGTCCATATATACCTATATAGATGTATATATGTATCTGCTTACATATATATATAACTTGCTGTATATATTTAGACATATAGATGTAGACATATATATCTGTAGATGTATGCATTTGTATGTATATATGTTTATATATATATATATATATATATATATATATATATATATATATATATATATATATATATATATATATATATATATATATATATATATATATATATATATATATATATATATTGATATATACACACACACACACACACACACACACACACACACACACACACACACACACACACACACACACACACACACACACATAAATCTACATGTTGGAATACATTCCCTCTACTGTTGAATGACTGGGCTGGATGAAATGTTTGTGAAAACATCAGGGCTATGTATTTCTGACATGGCTTAGTGATAAATCACTTTGCCTATGGTGTGCAGGGTCCTGGGTTTGAGCCTTGCAGAGGCTGTTTATTTTGTTGCTGGGCAGAACAAGGGCCATTGGATACAGAGTGATTAATGCACTTTTGAGCAGTTGTAAGCGGGTTTGCGTGGGTTAGCTTCTAAATTGCTTAACCAGAGTAGGCATTGCTTACCCCTGCGCAAACAGACTTAAACCCATTTACTGCTGCTTAACAGTGCTTACTCCCGCTTACCCCCATGCTAATTTCTTTAAAAGAAAAGAAAAAAGGGTTGATAGGAAAGTGGTGAAAAAGGGCCACAAAGAGGGAAAGACAGTAGGGAAAATAGCTAGGAATGTGCAGGAAGGGTGTGGGGAAGGTCCATAGCTTCCCATTTCTTCTACAGCAACAGATGTGCATATACATTGAATTTGGAGGTAGATTTGGAGACTCAAACTCCTGAAAGAGGGTGAGGACAACAATAATAAGTTGTGATGCCAATTAGACCAGATTACATGTGTCCAGTGGACATGTGTGTGAAATGGACAGCTATGTATGGGGCGAGTTTTTTTGGGAGGGAACAGATTGCCCTTTTTTTTTTTCAGGTGAGAGTGGGATGTTGGGGTGGGATAGTAGGTATATTTGGGAAGGTAGGTTGGGTAGATTAACAGACAAGACAAACAAGATACATACAGGGGCGGTATGTGACATGTGTGGGGGGTAAACACCTTGATGGGGAGAGGTGATGGGAAATCAGAAGCCCATGAGCCCTCTAGTGGACACAGTGTGACTGAGGTCCCCACCCATGGGCAGTCACCACTGCACCTTCACAACCCCGCAGGTGGCTGTGCTGGGGGCTGAGTTGCAGAGCCAGGCTGACCCTTTAATCTCAACATGGAGCCCTTGAGCTGGCATAGCAGATCACCAAATTGCTGGTTGAGCTCGCTACACACCACGACCCGGACCTGGTGACGGGTGACAGGTTCCTGTCTACGTCCAATCCCGGGGGGGTGAGGCCCATCCCCCGAAGTGGTTCCAGTGGTGCAGGACCAATGGACAGGGAGGCCCTGGGTTGGGCCTCAGACATGCTGGTGCCCAGCGCCATGGCCAGCTGAGGTGGGACAGGTGGGTCCGCTGGGACTGGCCTCCCCAAACATGCTATAGTGTTTACATTTTATCATCATATGTGGGTTAGTAATAGTCAACACAATCCAGGGTTAGGTATAACAGCATACATAGATATTCCCATTAACCCAGACACCAGATACGGGACAGTTGCATAGCAAGCAGAACACATGTATATATGAGACCACATTGGTAATAAGAACAGCATGCAGGTACATTGATGTCACCATGCCACCAATGTTGGAATAATTCAATACAGCACATGCATGGGAACAATTAAAATATTTATCAAACAATTGGACATTATCAGAACATTGGAGACATTACATACTGGTTGGGTTGGGTATGTTGTTTATTGTTGGAGATATGGGGGGGGGGGGGAGAGATGTCAATTAACAACTACTATACTCCTGTAGTCCACATTACTTTCCTAGTCAGTGCTGTTATCTGTACCTTACAAGTCTTACTACACTACCCTATAGCCTTAGTTTGGACAGTGATATGGCTGTCGTCATTGTTATACCTGAACTGATTTTACCTTCAGTATACACCTCTTACCTGGTATACCTGTGGAGGGAATGTTTGTTAACACTAACTAGCTGTTTCTATACATACTCCCAGATTCCGGGTTGATGTTGTGCACATAACTATGCAACTCTTTCTGCACAGACTCTGGCCATGTGTTGACCACATGCAGGTGTACCGGGACATATCTAGACTACTGCTCTCTTCAACCTTTAGTGACTTGACACACACATATACATGCTTTCCTACACAGTTATATTATGTAGTACAGTGTGGGTGACAGTGATCAGTGATACTTTATTATTCAGAGAAACTGCAGCTCTCACAATTCCCAACAATACCACACTAAACAGTACCAGTACAGGGTATAATGTTTCTTTATTTCTCAGCACAGTCTTTGTATCCGACGTACCTGTGGGAGCAATGTTTGTTACCACTACCTGAATGTTGCCACTCAAAGTTCCAGCTTACACATTAGTATTATGCACATACATCTCACTCTGTTATTGTACACACTCTGGTCACAGCTTGACAACATGGGGGTGTAGATAGGACATACATGGCTTATTACTCTCCTAACAGTTTTGGGAGTTGCTACAGTGACAGGTTTGTTCTCATAGATGTTTGACAAACACTTGTATTCCCCGTTTGCTGGCTAAACATCTGGGATCATCCCACAGACCTACCAAGGGGACAGGGGGATAGGCAGCAGATATGGGCCCATATACTGGACATTCTGGTCTTATCTGTACAGTTGTGGGGTATGATTCTGTATGCAGCCTACTTCCACTCCCAGGTTTCAGACCATGGCTTTGTCTGCTACAACTTAAACACTGTCCATCAGAGTTGTGTGTGCTATACAGATATTGTTTTATATCTCCTATCTGCTTTCTGTGTTATAAGTCTCCTGTACTTTTGCATTCTGACCTTGTATTACAACACTCTTATACAGATTTCTTAGACAGATATATTTTGTAGGACAGTGTGGGTGACATTGATGAGTAATATCTCATTATTCAGAGCAACTGCATCAGTCACAATGCCATACAATACCAATGTAAACAGTACCAGTACAGGGTATCATTCTTGTATTTCTGGGCACAGTGTTGGTATGTGACAGACCTGTATGAGAAATGTTTGCTAGCACTACCTGAATGTTGCCACACACAGTACCAGATTCCACATTACTATTATGCACATACATCTTACTCTATTACTGTACACACTCTGGCCACAGCTTGACAAGATGGGGGCGTAAATGGGACATATGTGGCTTCTTAGTCTCATAAGGTTTTGGGGAGTTGCTAGCGTGCCAGCTTTGTTCTCATAGATGTGTGTCAATCAGTTGTATTTCCTGTTTGCTACCTATATGTCTGGGATCATCCCACTGATTTCCCAGGGGGACTGGTTGACAGGCAACAGATATGGGCCACTCTACTGGACATTCTGGACAAATCTGTACAGTTGTGGGGTATGATTCTCTATGCAGACTACTACCACTGGCAGGATTCGAACCTTGGCTGGGTGTGCTAAAAAAATAACAGTTCACATCTCAGTTGCATGTGCTATTCGGGTTTTGTTGGCTGCCTTTTTCCTGTTTTCTGTCTATGTGTCTCTCAGTTGTACTAAATGGCCTCTGGGAATTATACCTGTCTTATACAGGCATTCCTACACATTCTATTTATGGTGCATGGTGTGGGTAACAGTGCTTATTACAACAGTACTATTACATGAATGCAAATCTACATTACCATATGATACCAGAGTATACACATGCAGTCCAGCAGTTAGACCTTTACTGTTAGGCTATTATGCTTTGATTTACACACATACTATATGAGTCTTTTCCTGCCATATTCTCTGGTGTATGCAGTACTTGTCTTAAACAATACAGGTTTTATACAGGCAATTAGATTAGTAATACTTTTAGATTTCTTTCCTATGACAGTACATGCAAGAGTATTACTGACCTGCCTCGCGTCAAAACCTCTCCAGGCGACTGCCATGGGCCACTTGGTTCACGGCCCACTCAATTGCAGCTGTGGAGGACATAAAAGGAGTATTTAACCATACCGATCCATGATATACATGAGTTAGCAATTATTACACACTTAGTGGGGTGATACTTACACACAGCTGGGACATCCTCTGCCGTTCTAGCCGCTTTGATCCATTGCTCTAATAGGTCGCCCTTAACATGCTTCAGGTCGGCATAGTGATGCCTGACCTACTCACCAGTTCAGGGCATGCCAGTGGCACTGGTGAGGTCATGGGCGAGACAGTCCCAGGTATCTGCCTTATAATGCGAGCCCTGGTACTGGCCCTGCAGCAGTCTCTGTTCATGGTCTTTGACAAGAAGTCCTGCCATGACTCTGAATTCCTGGATGCACCAGCGCTGCTCCCGAAAGCACACACCCTCTCCCCTTCTTGACACAGTGCCTGCAAGGGAAGCTACAACCAGTTATGAGATGTATTCCCACCTCTTGGGTTTAAGTAGGGCCGATTTCCTGTACTTTTTCATGATTGGCCGGTTTTGAAATGGCTAAGCTATGGGCAAACCTGCATACCTAGGGTTGGCATTATTTAAAGTGATATAACACTGGGCACATTGAGTTAGCTGGCCTACACATTGCTTACACATCATAAGCTGGCCTTTGCATTATATTTAATTTTTTGCATTGATTTATTATTCATTACATCTTATATGTATGCCTGGTATCCATGATTCTTGTGTATGTACACTGTATGGGGTCCTTGTGATTTATTGGGGACTTCAACACTCTATTACAATTACACCTGACTTCTGGGCTTACTACTGTACTCCAGTTCACATATTTATATTATGTAGTGGGTTATGGAACATATGTCTGTACACTGATTCCTTTCACAGGTTCAGTTTGATTTTACTACAGTGAAGACATGTTTGCTGATACCTCATTCTTCTCTCCTGCTGTGATTGCTTGGTGGTTAACTACTGTGACTATAGTGTATAGGGTCCTGGGTTCAAGACCTGCAAGGCTGTTTTTTTTTTTTGTTGATGGGCAGAACAAGGGCCATTGGATACAGAGTGATTAAGGCACTTTTGAGCATTTGTAAGCGGGTTTGTGCAAGGGTAAGCAATGCTAACCTCTGGTTACATATGCTTACAGAGAGTTAGCTTCAAAATTGCTTAAAATGTGTGCACATTGCTTACCCCCATGAAAACGGGCTTAAACTCGCTTAGTAGTGCTTAAATATGCTTACTACTGCTTATCGGTGCTTAAACCTGCTTACTAGTGCTTTATTCATTATGAAACTGACACCTCACATGTGCATTTACTGCAGTACTCCAGTTCACAAATATATGTTATTTAGTGGGTTATACAACAAAAATATTAGTCATAAAGTGCTTTGCCATGGAAAATGGAATGTGCTGCAGTGAGACTCGAACCGGGAATGCCTGCTCGTAAGGCAAATGCTCTGCCCACTAGACTATTGCTATGCTGCTTCATTTGCATATATCTTCTTTGTTATCCTCTTCAGCCATTTAAGCTGCATTAACCGTAACTAAGCGATGGGCACACCCGTGCACCTAAAGTAAGCTTTAATCGGATTTTTTTAAAAATTAAAAAATACAGGTTTGTTTGTTTTATTTGTATTTACTTGCTGTTGTACACCAGGGGGAATGTTGGTGGGGATATGAGGACACCTATGAGTGGTCTTGCTCATTTCTTGGGCCTTTCTACTGTTCTTCATTGTGGGGGCGTGTATATGCTGAGAGCTCTGCTCTCAGACACGCCCCCTGCACTCTTACATGCTCCATGTAAGATTAGGAGCTCAGGCAGCGTGCCTCATTAATATGCATGGTGCACTGACATCCTACTCCTAAACGGCCACTTCCGTGCAGCACGGAAGATTAGTAAATCCGGGAGTAAGATCTCCATACATCAGAGAAAAGTGAATATCTGAGAAATGGCATCTCGGACATGGAATATGTAAATCTGATTTTTTAGCCTTTCAGTCTCTGTATTTCAAGACTCAGTCTAGCAGGACCTGAAATTTCAAACTTGACACATCCCTTGGTCTTATGGGCATAAATCAAGAACACACCTCTGCTTTCATAAGAGTAGTCAGTTGACCAGAACCACCCTTGACCTCCTCACAAAACAGACAAGTTGACATAAGCTGCTTAGAATGAGCCATGAATCGAGCTTGTTTTTTCTATCTGGATTTTATACCTTTACAGATGCACACAGGTGGGAGTATTTTCATTAAAGACAGTTACTGAGCCCTCCAATAGGGCATTACATATCCTGAAATGTCAAGTCTGTTCCACAGCTAAAAAACAAAAACAAGTTAGCACTAAAATTAGTACACTTGTACGAGAGTAGTGTGACAGTGGTGAAGTCTGCTCTGGGAATGACAGATGCATTTAAGGTGGAGGTGGGAATACATCAAGGATCATCTCTGAGCCCTTTCTTATTTGCAATAGTGATGGACAGGTTGACAGCTGAGATCAGACAGGAGGCCCCACGGACTATGATGTTTGCAGATGACATTGTGATCTGTAGTGAGAGTTGGGACCAGGTTGAGGAGATGCTGGAGAGGTGGAGATATGCTCTAGAGAGGAGAAGAATGAAGGTCAGCAAGACTAAGACAGCATGTGTACGTGTGAATGCGAGGGAGGATAGAGGAATGGTGAGGATGCAGGGTATAGACTAGGCGAAGGTGGATGAGTTTAAGTACTTGGGATCAAAAGTTCCGAGTAATGGTGAGTGTGGAAGAGAGGTGAAGAACAGAGTACAGTCAGGGTGGAATGGGTGGAGAAGAGTGCCAGGAGTGATTTGTGACAGATGGGTACCAGTAAGAGTGAACGGGAAGGTCTACAAGAGGATAGTGAGACCAGCTATGTTGTATGGGTTGGAGACGGTGGCGTTGACAAAAAGGCAGGAGTCAGAGCTGGAAGTGGCAGAGTTAAAGATTTTAAGATTTGCACTGGGTGTGACAAGGACTGACAGGATTAGGAGTTAGTATATCAGAGGGTCAGCTAAGGTTGGACGGTTTGGAGACAAAGTCAGAGAGGTGAGATTGCATTGGTTTGGACATGTGCTGAGGAGAGATGCTGGGTATATTGGGAAAAGGATGCTAAGGATGGAGCTACCAGGTAAGATGAAAAGAGGAAGGCCTAAGATAAGGTTTATGGATGTGGTGAGAGAGGACATGCAGGTGGTTGGTGTGACAGAGCAATATGCAGAGGACAGGAAGAAATGGAAACAGATGATCTGCTGTGGCGACCCCTAATGGGAACAGCTGAAAGAGAAGAAGAAAACTAAAATTAGTACACTACTGATGTAATAACTGAATAGTGCATATACAAACTAAGTAACTAGTACTCTCTTCCACTGCTTTGTAGTTGTACTGATCATTGCTCGGAATGTTAGTCAGAGTTAGTAGGATGAAATCAGGCAACTCACCTACTGGGCCTGTTTACAAGAGCAGAATGAGAACTCAAATCTTTGACAGAACGGTGAAATTAGGGTCATCAAATCCTGCTCCAACAAAGCCAAATAACCACTCAGTGCATAAACAAGGAGCAACCGGCAGCACTGCAGAATAAAACAAAGTTACATAGTTTTTCCCTCACACCCCCTTACATAAATATGCTAACTACTTAGTTTCACATTCACAGAGAAAGGACGAACACCAGCTGAAACAAAAATTTTTTCGCTTTGTCTGAGCCAGTCTGTCGCATAAGATGGTACAAGCAAACTGCACCCAGAGTTCAAGCAGTGCAAGACTGTTCACCAACACAGATTCCCTCAAATACAACCTACATACCCATGGCCATACCCACATCAAATTACATTTTTGCACAGATCCATGTAATAAAATCAGTTTGCAGTATTAATGTTTACTGTGTTTGCGCTGTAACTAAATATTCTACAGACATGTCTGCAATAAATGTATAAATGTAACTACTGTTTGTATATAAATGTAAATAAAAATGTAACAACCCTGTGTCTGACTGGAACTTAGTATAATGCAATGTAAACAAGTGGAACTTTTCTCCCCCGGCCTCCACTAAAAATGGGTACTAGAAAACAAAGACAAATAAATAAATAATTCTACTTGCTCCAGGAGAAGTTTGCCTCAGTGCTCATATGTACACATACACACGTGCCTGTGGATGCATACACACACAAACACTAATACTCACATACTACATATGCCTATCAATGCTAATATTCCAGTGGGGCTTCTAACATATCCTGCTTTGGTTAGCAAGAAGCCTATGATATCTTTTTTTGGCCATTCAAGCTTACATTATTTATATTTTCACGGAAATGTAAGCTTTCAAAATCCATTAGCACCATGCCCAGGACAGGACAAATATCTAGCTGTTACTAATTCATAATCTATTGGCAGCCACCTACTGCAAATTGCAATAAACAAAACTGCAATAATAACACACTGTTTCAATAGGTGTAATCATTCTTGTCAATCTACATTCAATGCTCGTATTTTTCATACATACAAATAAATATATCTACATCTATATATATATATATATATATATATATATATATATATATATACACACACACACACACACACACACACACACACACACACACACACACACACACACACACACACACACACATATGCTTTGTAATATGTGTAGTAATATGATTTGTCTTCTCTACAGTCGGTGTTTGTATACTGTGTGTTTTCAGTCTTTTGGGATGCAGGATTTTGAGTTTTCAGGATTCTGGGGGTCAGTCTTATGGGATTCGAGATTGTGGGTTTTCAGTCTTCTGAAGTGAATCCATATAGATATATATGGGTGTGTACATATATATATATATATATATATATACACATATATATATATATATATATATATACATATATACATATATATATATATATATATACATCTATATATATATACATACACCTATATCTATCTATATATATATCTATATATATATATATATATATATATATATATATATATATATATATATGTGTGTATATATATATATATATATATATATATATAGCTATGGGATCACTACGGAATACCAAAATTCCACAATCCCAAGACTCTAAATCCTGAGGACAAGAATCTCGAGATTGCGGAATCTGGAAAGTAGTGAATGGGGATTGCCATGCAGTGCGGAATGGGAACTTTGCCGTTCACTCCACTGTAGTGCGATCTCGGTGTTGGTATATTTAAGTTGTAGCGGATGTGGTGGATGCAGGGGGACCTGCCCCCCCTGCATACAGGTTAGAATAGTTTGTTGTATGTTTTACTTTTTTTTTTTTTAATGTTTATATTTTGCAATCTCGAGATTCTGGTCCTCAGGATTTAGAGTCTCGAGACTGTGGAATTTCGGTATTCCGTAGTGATCCTATATGTATATATATATATATATATATATATATATATATATATATATATATATATATATATATATATATGTATATATATACATACAGTACATATAAAAAGTGTGCACACCCCTGTTAAAATGCCAGGTTTTTTAGATATAAAATTGAGACAACAATAAATAATTTCACAACTTTTCTCACCTTTAATGTGACCTATAATCTGTACAATTCAATTGAAAAACAAACAAATCTGTAGGGAAAAAATATAAAAAACGTACAATAAGCTGCTTGCATAAGTGTGCACACCCTTAAACTAATACTTTTTTGAAAGGAGGCAATTCCTACCCTCCATGCAGAACCCAAGAGATGAAAGAAACATTCAAAGCATAAAGCTTGAACAATACCAACTTAGGCAAGAAATACTATGACTGTTTGCTTGAGCAAAGAATAACCAAGTTACGTATTAGTGCATCACAATCTTTGGAAAGGCCTTTCACTTGAGCAGGGTAGAATACCAAAGGCTAACAGCAGGATCCAAACTAAATTTATGTCAAGCAAAGCAGCCACTATTGTCAAGCATGTATGCCTTATAGCCCACTTCCAAGCCTGACAACACAATGCTGTCATTGTCAAAGTCTGCCAAAGTCAATGTCGCCGTCATCGTTAATGGTCTATAGTTTTATACTAAACAAGTGGCACAGGTTCATAGGTGTGTACTAAGCTGATGGCCCTGGGGACTTTACAAGCTTAGCCATAGGAGTACCCTGGCATCGTGCCACCCGACCTTAGTTCACCGTGTCTCTGTCAAGTAGAGCCACTGGAGTTATTCCTGGGGTGAATTTTCTATTTCCCATCCACTCATCAAGATTCCTCTTTAAGAGGTTCAGCGAGGTGCTCTGCTTGACATGTATGGAAAGTCTATTCCATGGCATGGGCATTCTCTGGGTTATGAACCTGTCATGTCAGCCATCATAGGTTTAGCCGACAACACCAAAGAAGGGGAACCTTAGAAGATGATGGTAGGAAAAACAGTTAATTTGGGAGATATTGACAATAGTTTCAACTTAGATTGTTAGTTGGAAAGGAAATATACAGGAGTTGGAGAAAAGGGGGTGGACTAGCAAAGAAGGAATACAGAAACTTGGGATGCAAGAATGCTTAGTTTTTCATAGATAAAAATTTATCACCATGACTCCTGGCATGAAATTATGAGATCTCAGCCACTCATCCAACAGAAGTTCAAATGCTACTAGGATTTTACATGGTCTAGTATGTAGGGGAAGCTTGTAACACAGTTGAGGGAGACGCTGGATGATGACTTTACCCCAGAAGTGGAACTATTGTATTACTCCTTGTCACAAAACAAAACAAAAAATAAAAATGAAGTTTATCTCAACATTGGTGTAGATATATTCGTGGTTACACTAAACTGTAAACAGCTGTAATGTATTTTATGAAACTTCTGTAATCTCAGAAATAGCCATACACTAACATTAAACTAAAAAAAATAATTTTTATTTTTTTGCCTTGCTTTGTGACAATGAATAATAGAAACTATATTCAACATTATAAAATACTAGTGTAAATAATGCAAACTTAATTTAAAGGGTGAGTTAGCTGAGCAGCACTCCACCTCATTGGCCTAGTCACAATTTCCATGCAAATTATGATGCTTTTTAGCCCATCAATGACAATTTACTATTACCTTCCCTTAGAAAGCACCAGTAAGCAGGCCATGACATATCTTACTTTTGCATAACCTCTTGGTAGAACAAAATCACAAATATCATAAATTGACCCGTTTGACACACTTGTCATTATTTGATAGGGGCAATATGTAATTTTCCCTATATATCCTTATTCTGCCTGTCTCTTAGTTATTTGTACATAAAATATAAGTTAAAAACTACCATGGGAATGGAAGACTAGGTTTCTTAAGATCCTCATGGATCAAGAGCTTGGTAAGTTCCTATGAACCAATGTATAAAGAGCCTGGGGAAATGCCCTGCTCAGAAAGATTTCTGTAGATCCAAGGAAACCCATGTAATCTGGGTGAAGGCATTCATATTGGACCTATTTCGATATTTTGTTTTATTTTTAATTTGTTAACCAGGGTAGAAGACTACTTCCAATGGACCTATGTCAGTCTCAGCCCAAGGGGTAAACAAAATAGATACCTGGCATTATATACAAAGTGAATAAGAAAATTAAATGTATACATGTACTATATACAAAGTGACTATCAGAGTTAGCTTGAGGGTGTAAAGACAATAGATGACACTAAACACAAAAATACTATACATACATATATATATATATATATATATATATATATATATATATATATATATATATATATATATGGGTCTACTTCATTTGTCCGAACTTCCATTTGCCCAACACCCATTTGCCCGAGACCAAATGACCGAAATTTCATTTGACCGACACTTCATTTGACCGACAAGTATTATTGGCACGAAAAGGGTATATGCCCCCTTTCCCACTGTAGTGCGACCCTGGAGTTAAAATATATAGATAGGGAGGGTGTGGGGGGCACAGCCCCCCACAATGGGAGGTGATGGGGGCAAAACTAAATGTTGTAGCAGCCCTGCTACTTAAATATACCAACTCTGAGTTTGCACTACATTGCAGAAAAGGGAAATCCTCCCATTCCACACTGTACGGGGATCTCCATTCAGACTGTTCGAACTTTTAAAAATTTGATCATATTGTCTCGACCATATGAGGTTCAGACTTTTAAAAGTTCGATCAACTGAAGGAGACCCATATATATATATATATATACACACACACACACACACACACACACACACACACACACACACACACACACACACACACACATTATATGTAGGGCACGGTATGTAGAGGATGAGATTAAGCTATATCACTCGAGGCAGCAGTCTTCATACCTCTCAAGTATACCTTTTTACGAGGAATTGCCCTCATTTGGGGTCTTAAAGCATTCATGCTCCTGCAAGTTCCACATTGAATGTCACACATTCAGTGATAGCAATTTTTTTAACTGATATCCATGGTAAATAGAACTGAATCATTCTAAAAAGGTAGGCAATGTAAATTGCTAATAAAACACACATAAGAAAAGCAAACAAATACTTTCTGTTACCAGCAAA
Organism: Protopterus annectens; assembly: GCF_019279795.1. Lineage (NCBI taxonomy): Eukaryota > Metazoa > Chordata > Ceratodontiformes > Protopteridae > Protopterus > Protopterus annectens. Next base: position 1,099,975,359 of record NC_056729.1, on the reverse strand, counting down.
TCCTCCCCATAGGTAGCAAAGGGTAGAATACTAGGGTAAGTAACAACAAGTAAGAGGGGAAGGAGGGAGGGTAACCTGGACTGCAGCAGTGTACACACTCGAACATCTACATTTATGGTAGGTACAAAACTGTACTATGTTCATCGTGTTACACTGCTGCAGTCATTACACTTGGGAAGAATCCCAAAGCTGAGGTAGGGTTGCTCGTTCTATAAGGCATTAGGGGTGGCTATAAGGCCCTGCAGAACTGCAGTGGCAAAGCCAGCTCTGGATTTAGAGTAAAGAGGCAGATGATAATGCTTGGTGAAGGTATGCACAGAACTCCAAGTTGCTGCTTCCAAAATGTCCTTGGTAGGTACTCCTCTGAGGTAGGCAGTTGAAGTGGCTGTTGCCCTGGTGGAATGAGACCTAATGCTGTTAGGTGCAGTTTACCCATGGTGTGTATAGCAGAAATGTATACAATGCCCTTTCCATTTTGAAATGGTCTGTTTTGAAATGGCTTTTCCCTGTGTTCCTGCAGCATATGTTACAAATAATTGCTCAGTTTTCCTGAAAGCTTTTGTTTTGTCCAAGTAGAAGCATAACTGCCTGTGTATGACCAAGGAATGCAGTTGTCTCTCCCCTTTGTTCTGGGGATTTGGATAAGAAGTTGGCAAGTGAATAGTTTGGTTTAGAGCCACACTTAATACCACCTTTGGCATAAAAGTAGGGTTTGTTCTTAAAGACACCCTGTCTTGGTGGAAAATGATGGAAGGTTCCACTGCAATTAGTGCTTGTAATTCTGAAACACTTCGAGCTGAGGTTATTGCCAGGAGCAGAACAGTTTTCCAAGAGAGATATTTTAAGTCTGCTGAGTTAGCTGGCTCAAAAAGAGGTAAAGTTAATTTTTCCAAGATGAAGTTGAGGTCCCAAGTTGGAGTTGGTGCTCTACGGGGCGGTCTTATGTTTTTAGCCCCTCTGAGGTACTGTTTTAGCAAAGGATGAGAAAAAATTGGTGGATCTGTGTTGTAATGAGCAGAGATGGCAGAGGCATGTATCTTAATGGATGAAAAGGAGAGGCCTTTGTCCAACATCTCAGTCAAGTATTGTAGTATCTGAGGAATGTTTGGGACAAGAGGGTCAAGGCTGTGAGCCTGTTTCCAAGCACAGAATCTCTTCCATTTATTCAAATAGGCGTTCCTGGTGCTAGGCCTTCTGGCCTCCATAATAGCTTTGAAGAGAGGCATTGTTTGCTTGACTAAGGAATCTGACATGCAGCCAGGTTTAAAGTCTTGAGCTGGCCGTGAAGTATCTGATTGTTTTGCTGTGTCAGACGTTGTGAGATTTGAGGCAAAATCCATGGTGGTCCTTGTGCTAAGTTCTTTAAGATTGGGTACCAGTGCTGGTGTGGCCAGTCTGGGGCAATCAGGATCATCTTTGGCCTTTCTTGTCTGGCTTTTATGAGTACCTTTGAAAGGAGAGGTATTGGTGGGAAAGTGTATACTTGTAGGTTTTTCCAGCTGAATGAGAGGGCATCCACTTTCCATGCTTGTGGGTGGTAAGTCCTTGTGCAGAATTTCTGTAGCTGGCAATTCATTGGGGATGCGAACAGATCTATGTCCGGGCTCCACCATTTCTGTGTTATCATCCTGAACATTTGTGGATGTAATTTCCACTCGTGCGGATCCATGATGTCTCTGCTTAAGTCATCTGCTAGTGTGTTTTTCTCTCCTGGCAGGAATTGTGCTTGCAGATGAACTTGATAGGTTATAGCTGTGTTCCACAAGGTCATGGCTTGTCTGCAGAGGGGATATGAATGAGTGTCCCCTTGCTTGTTTACGTACCACATAACTGTGGTGTTGTCTGTCTTTAGTAGTAGTTGTCCTGGATGCAGAAGGTCCTTGAAAGCTATAGCTAGCATCTCTTTTTGAGTGATGTGAAGATGCCTTTGTTCTGAGGGCCACTTGCCATGAATACATTTTCCAGCCATGTGTGCTCCCCAGGCGTAATCTGAAGCATCTGTTGTCAGTGCCTGGCTGTGGGTTGAGTGAAAGGTTGTCCCTTGTTGAGGTGACAGGCTTGAGCCCACCACTGAAACTCCTGTTGAAGGCAAGGAATAAGTGGTATTACTGTTTCCAAACTGTGACAGTGTTGAGACCAGACACTCTTTAGGTACCATTGTAGTTTCCTCATATGCAGTTTGGCATATGGAATTAGTAGTATGCAAGATGCCATATAACCCAAGGCCTGCATAATTTTTCTTGCAGGGAGTTGGGGTTTTGTTGCCATCAATTGGAAATATTGAGTCAGTTGTCCTTGCTTGTCTGGCGTGAGATATGCCGTCTGGGCCGCTGTATTTAAGCTGGCACCCAGGAATATTATCTCTTGTGAGGGCACTAGTTTTGATTTCTTTTTGTTTACTGTGTACCCTAGGCAAATTAGCAGTCTTTTTACAAACGCCAGATGCTTTAGAAGAATGTCTTTGCTCTCTGCTTGAATAAGGCAGTCATCCAAGTATGGGTAAATTTGAATTCCTTTTTGTCTGCAAAATGCAATTACTGTTGCCAGGCATTTTGTAAAGACCCTGGGCACAGTAGATAAGCCAAAGGGTAGTGCAGAGAATTGGTAATGCATTGAACCTGCTAAGAATCTGAGGTATCTTCTGCAATTTTGTCTGATAGGGACATGCAGGTATGCCTCCTTGAAGTCCAAAGTTACGAGCCAAGCTTTCTTGCCCAGCATGGGAAGAAGCTGCTGTAGTGTCAACATTTTGAATTTTGGAACATCCAGGTAAGTATTTAGAGAAGAAAGATCCAGAATGGGCCTCCAGGCTTTGTCCTTTCTGGGAACCAGAAAGAGTCTTGAGTAAAATCCTTGTCCTTGCTCCTGTGTTGGTACCTTTTGAATAGCTCTCATGTCCATGAGTGCTGTAATTTGTCTTTGAGCCTCTGCCCATTGATTTGGTGGCAGATTTGGCATTCCTTTTAACCTTGGCAGAGTGTGAAAGTGGAACCTGTAACCTTGAGACACAATATTGAGAACCCATTTGTCTTTGGTGATCATTTGCCAATTGTGACTGAAAAGTACCAGTTTTCCCCCCAAGGGGGCTGCCAAGAGAGAGATGTTTGGCAGCTGTAGTGGGAAGTCATTGGGGCTGTTTTTTGTAAGGTTGTGGCCTGTCTTCCCCTTCATTCTGGGTTGAAGCACCCCATTGTCGAGGCCTGTAAGTACCTTGTGGTTGACCTCTGCCTCTTGGACGTCTGTATCTGCCCCTTTGAGGTCTTCTTAGGCATTGAGGCCTGTCCTGGTGAATGCTGAAGTTGTTTCTTTGTTTTAGGTTTAACAGAAGATTTAATGGTTAACTGAGTAGACCTGAAAATACCCTCTGAAGCTGTGGGTTGTTCGGCTACTCTGGAGTCCTCTGAAGGGTTAGTCTCGGTAGGCCGGAAGTATGGTGTATCCGAAGGCTCAGCCATCTCCACGTGGGAGTCAGAGGTGGCCTGTGGTTCCAAAGAAGCGGTCGTCAGGGGCTGCGAAGGCGCCTCACTGAAAACCGGAGACTGGCCTAGAAGAGGCCTCGTCGTCAGTTTTGGGCCTCGGAAGCCTGTCATTGCCTTTGCGTTTTTTGTGTAACCCGGTCATCGGTAGTTCCGATGGCGCGGTGTAATTGAATTTTCTGCCAAAATAATGTTGGACAAAATCAAACCGACGTTTAATAGTGCACTTGTTAAACCTAGCACAAAACGAACAACCTGTGACATCGTGGTCTGGGCCTAGGAATGGGATACAATAGGAATGGAAATCCTTATGAGGTATTTGCTTCCCACAAGAAATACAACTATTAACTTTTACTGACATCGGTTTGAGGCAAGAAAAAGTTTCCCCAACGGGGTACTTAGCTTTGTAGAAGACTTTGGTTCTGGATTTGGAATGAAAATCTCAGGTGTTGGCCGACCGGCACTTGCAAACTGCTTTTGCATCGGGCACCACGTGGCAAGAAAGACTGAAGAAAATGGCGTCGGCTGCATCTTATATACCCCTGGCGCACTGACGTCAGGGAAGAAGTGACAGCAACCGACACCGGACCAAGACTTTGGAACTCGGGCCGACTGTGGGACCGCCTGATGGCAGGATAACCCAAGTGTAATGACTGCAGTAGTGTAACAAGATGAACATCTGCTGCTCTACAAGAAGCCTCTAATGAATCAAAACCACATTGCAGAGTATGTTTTCCCACCTGTTCAGCTGCATGCAATAAATCCTGCATTTCCTTATAGTCAGGATGTTCTGAACTTGTAATCATTTTCTGTTTTAACAGAGACATTAAATATTGTTGATATTTAAGAATGTGAAGCTGGCAATTTAAAGTTCTCACTGCTAAAGTTGCAGAAGTGTAAACTTTCTTCCCCCATCTGTCTAATGCTCTAGAACCCCTGTCAGAGGGAACTGGATTTTTAGCCGTGGAAGCCTTTACCCCTTTTGGACCCTGGGAAATAGTTTCTGGGTCAGCAACAGGGTTTTTATAAAGAAATCTGTGAGAGTCAGGGACTCTGTAGTACCTGTCTGGCTTGACTGGAACAGAGGGCAAAGAATCAGGATTTAAACTGGATTCAGAGAACACATCATCCACAATATCTAACACTGGTGGAATAGCAAGGGGCCTGTGCTGAGGCAATAAAAGAAAGTCTCTTGAGCCTTTTCTTGGATTCTGAGTAATCCTGGCCCTACCAATGGAAATGCTCCCTCATGGTATGTAAAGTTTCCCCAAAAGAGTAATCCTCAGGAGGAGAGGCTGAAGGAATTGATTCTTCAGCATCAGAGTCCTCATAGCGGGTAAAGAGTATCCTTGGTCTGAAGAGGTATCAGAATATATGGAAACCTGGTCAGAGGAATCATAGTCTGTATCCTGCCTAGGCCTTTTATCAGGAGGGGGATGGGTACCCCTGATCAGAGTAATTAAGTCTTCGGCCATTTTGAGCATCTGTTTTTTAGGCATGGAGGCCTGTCCAGGTGAATGCTGTACTTGCTTCTTTGTCTTTAATGGAGTTTTAGACTTGGCTGTAGTTTTTATGGTAAGTTGTGAAGGTCTGAAAACACCCTCAGAAGCCGATGCCTACTCAGCGGCTCCGGACCCATCTGAAGGGTTAGTTTCCATAGGCCCAACACCTTGAGTATCCAGAGGCCTAGACATCTCCACATGGGAGTCGGAGGCGGCCTGTGGCTCTGAGGTAGCGGGTGTCAGGGGCTGTGAAAGCACCTCACTGAGAACTGGCAAACCGGCGACTGGCCTAGAAGAGGCTTCATCATCAGTTTTAGGCCTCGGATGCCTGTCCTTATCCTTGTCTTTGCGTTTTTTGTATATTCCGGTCGTCGGTTGTTCTGACGGCATGGTATAATTAAATCTTCGGCCAAAGTAATGGCGAGCAAAATCAAACCGACGTTTAATAGTGCGTTTGTTAAATCTAGCACAAAACTGACAACTAGTGATGTCGTGGTCTGGGCCTAGGCATGGAATACAGTAAGAATGGAAATCCTTATGAGGTATTTGCTTCCCACAAGAAATACAATTATTAACTTTTACTGACATCAGTCTGAGGCAAGAAAAAGTTTCTCTAATGGGGTATTTAGCTTTATTGAAGACTTTGATTCTGAAATTCGAATTGAAAATCTCAGGAGTCGGCCGACCGGCACTTGCGAACTGCTTTTTCTTCGGGCACCGCGCGGCAAGAAAGACTGAAGAAAATGGTGTCGGCTGAATCTTATATACCCCTGGCGCACTGATGCCAGGGAAGAAGCGACAGCAACCGACGCCGGACCAAGACTTTGGAACTCTGGCCGACTGCAGCAGGATAACCCAAGTGTAATGACTGCAGCAGTGAAACACGATGAACATCATTAGTTGACATAACAGATAAACGTGTATTATCTTCACAATTTAGTAATAATGACAAGGAGTTATTCCTCTGAACATATGCAGAATCATTCCTTGTTTCTTCCACATTTCTGACTGTGAAATAGTAATGTAAATAATGTTGTTCAAAGAGTTCACAGCACAACCAAATAAGTCAATACCAATAAAAAGTTGATGCAGTGATAAAAAAAGTTAGGAAGATCCAAAACCATAAAAAGAACCAACTCCAAGACCGCTCAAAACATACAGAAGACTTCTGTTATTACAAGCAAAGCTTTCGGGTATCACCCTTCCTCAGTGCTATTCTAATGTAAAACAATTAACTCCATATAAAAAATTTAATAAAGTCACAAGATCACAGTCAGCCTATAAAAGCATCAAATCATTAAATAATTCTGACTTCACACAATTACAAACTGGTAAATTAACCCCTCATGTGCATTCAGAACAACAGCATGTACATTATTGCAGTTGTAGTTGTTTTTTTTAGCCAAGACAGGTTTAAGACTCACAGTACTATTCAAGCCAGGAAATAAATCTGCCTATAGTAATAAAATCCATCCATATTCTTTGTTTTCTAATGTATTATTTATATCACCTCCTCTAATATGTCTAAAAACATGGTCTACTACCCTAAACTTAAAATAATGGTTAGAAAGTACAGTTGGGTACACGTACCATAAAGGTAGATGTTCGAGTATATTCACTGTTGCAGTCATCACACTTGGGTTATCTGGCTACAGGTAGCCCCTCAGTCAGCCCGAATACCGGAGACTTAGTATTTCTGTGCCAGATGCTGTCACTCCAGGATTGACGTCAGGTCATCAGGGGTATAAAAACAGGCAGCCGACGCAATTACATCAGTTTTTCTTTCCCCAAATGTCAGGAGCCCCCCCAAATAGGGAGCTAGGTTATGGTGGGGAAAACACCAACAGTAAAAAGTAAATACCAGTACCAATACCAATACCCCAGAAGGGGTTAGTAATAGCCATAGATAGGAGAGAGAGAGAGATAGGGAGAGAAAACCAGGGGGCTGGAGGGAAGGAAACCAGGACTGCAACAGTGAATATACTCGAACATCTACATTTATGGTAAGTGTACACAACTGTACTATATTCTTCGTGATTCCCAAAGTTGAAGAAGGGTGGAGACAGTCAAGAAGAGATAGGGCTGGCTAGTATGTCTTGCAAGACTGCTGTAGCAAATCCTGCCCTGGATTTGGAAAAGATAGGGAGGTGGTTATGCTTGGTGATGGTGTGTACAGAACTCCAGCTAGCAGCCTCCAGGATGTTCTTGGTAGGGATTCCCATGAGAAATGCTGTAGAGGTAGATGTTGCCCTAGTGGAATGTGTTCTGACCCCCTGAGGGGTTGGTTTCCCATGGTGCTTGTAGCAGAAATGGATGCAGTGTGCTTTCCATTTGGAAATAGTTTGTTTTGAAATGGCCTTGCCCTCTGTCCCTGTTGCAAAGCTGACTAGCAGCTGGTCAGATTTTCTGAAGGGCTTAGTCCTATCAAGGTTGAATCTGAGCTGTCTGTGCACGTCCAAGGAATGCAGGATCCTGTCCCCTTTATTTTGAGGATTAGGGAAGAAGGCTGACAAATGGATGTATTGATTGAGAGCCACACTGAACACCACTTTAGGCATAAAGGAAGGGTTAGTCCTGAGGGAAACCCTGTCAGCATGGAATATAATGAAGGGTTGCACAGCCATCAGTGCTTGTAGCACAGACACTATTCTAGCTGAAGTGATGGCTAGAAGCAAGGCTGTTTTCCAAGAGAGGAATTTTAACTCGGCTGATGCAGCAGGTTCAAAGGGGGGAAGCATGAGCTTTTCCAGTACAAAGTTAAGGTCCCAAACAGGGGTGGGTGCTCTCCTTGCTGGCCTTAAGTTGTTTGCCCCTCTCAGGAACTGTTTGATAAGAGGGTGCGAGAAGAGAGGTGGCTCAGCGTTGTAATGATCATAAATGGCTGAGGCATGTATCTTAATGGAGTAGAAGGACAGGCCTTTGTGGAGTAGATATGCTAAGTAATCCAGGATTAGAGGCAGAGAGGGCAGTGTTGTGTCCTCTCCTTTAGACTGACTCCATGAGCAGAACCTTTTCCACTTAGAAGCATAGGATTTTCTTGTACTGGTCTTCTGGCTTCAAGAAAGACGTCCAAACACCTGTTTGCTTAAGGTCACTAGGGGAGAATTCAAGGAATAAGCCAGGCTGCAAGATTTAGGGTTTGCAGTTGTGGATGCAGAATCTGTCCCTCCTGCTAAGAGAGGAGGGTTGGATTTTGGTGTAGGTGCTAGGGTGGCACTGATGTCAGGCTGAGCAGGAGTGGGTACCAGTGCTGGCATGGCCAGTCCGGGGCAATCAGAATTGTCCTTGGTCTGTCCTGTTTTATCTTGAGTAATACTCTTGAAAGGAGGGGCAGAGGGGGGAAGGGATAGATTGAGAGATTTACCCACTGAAAAGATAGGGCATCCACTTTCCAGGCCCAGCTGTGAGAATTCCTGGTGCAGAATTTGCTGGGCTGGTGGTTGTAGAGGGAGGCAAAGAGATCCACCTCTGGGGTCCCCCATTTCTGGATCAGAAGGTTGAAGGAGCTGTGCTCCAATTGACACTCATATGGGTCTAGGAGATTTCTGCTTAAGTCATCTGCCAGTAAGTTTTGTTTGCCTGGCAGGAATTGAGCTTGCAGATGGACTTGAATGTCCAAGGCCGTGTTCCACAGGGCCATGACTAGCCTGTAGAGTGGGTAGGAATGGGTTCCCCCCTGCTTGTTCATGTACCACATAACTGTGGTGTTGTCTGTTTTTATTAGCAGTTGTCCTGGAAAGATTAGGGATCTGAAAGCTGTCAGGGCATTCTGTATAGCTAGCATCTCTTTTTGGTTGATGTGCAGATGAATTTGACTTGGGCTCCAGTGGCCCTGAATACATATTCTGTCCACACGTGCCCCCCAGGCATAGTCTGATGCATCTGTGGTTAGGGTCTGGGTGGCTTGGGTTGAGTAATTGGCAGTCCCTTGTTGTGGTTGCATGCTTCTGCCCACCAGAGGAACTCTGTCCTTAGACAGGGTATGATAGGAATGACTGTTTCCAGGTCCTGAGAAAGTTGGCACCAAAGACTTTTTTAAGTACCATTGGAGCTTCTTCATATGCAGTCTTGCATATGGAATCAGCAGTATACATGAGGCCATGAACCCTAGGGCAGTATTTTTCTTGCAGATAGCTGGGTTCTGGCGGCCATTTGATCGAAGTAGTCTGTCAGATAGTTGTTTTTCTGAGGTGAGGAATGCCATCTGGGAAGTTGTGTCCAAGCTTGCTCCCAGGATTACAATCGTTTGACTGGGTACCAGTTTTGATTTCTTTTCATTGATGGTGTACCCCAAGGAAGTGAGAAGGTTTTTCACAAATGTCAGGTGCTGCAGCAGCAATTCCTGACTGTCCGCCTGAATCAGGCAGTTGTCCAAGTACGGGTACATTTCGATATTTCTCTGCCTGCAATATGCAATGGCTGTAGCCAGGCATTTTGTGAATACTCTGGACGCAGTAGTTAAGCCAAATGGAAGTGCAGAGAACTGATAATGCATAAACCCTGCCCTGAAATGCAGATTATGGGGATATGCGGATAGACTTCTTTTAAGTCTAGGGTGACTAACCAGGCATCCTTGGCTAGCGTAGGAAGAAGCTGTTGCAGGGTAAGCATTTTGAATTTTGGTACCACCAGGAAGCTGTTGAGAATTCAAAGATCCAAGATTGGGCGCCAAGGGCCCTCTTTCCTGTGTACCAAGAAGAGTCTGGAGTAGAACCCTTGACCCCTCTGTTCTACTGGAACCGGCTGAATAGCTCTGATACTGAGCAGGGAAACTACTTGGTTTTGAGCCTCTGGCCACTGGTTTGGAGGAAGGTCTGGAAACCTGCTTGGGGTTGACAGTGAATGGAAATAAAAGTTGTACCCCTGGGATACAATGTTGAGGACCCACTAGTCCTGAGTGATGGACATCCAGTTTTGTGTATGAAGGGCAAGTTTTCCTCCTAAGGGCACAAGCAATTGGGCAGAGCTGGGGAATGGAGTAAAGAAGTCACTGTGAGCTTTTTCCATAAGGAGGTGGCTTACCACTCCCTGCTTTAGGGATGGGGGCACTCCATGGCTTAGATCTCTGCATACCCTGAGACTGACGTCTGACTGGTCTTTTTCCCCTAGGTCTAGTTTGAGAAGGCCTGGAGGGGGCTGGAAAGGACCAGTGCTTGGAAGGGCAATGTCTACTGAATCTAGGGGGTTGCACTTGTAAGAATTCTTTAACAGTCTGCATAGACTTAGCTTTCTCTTCCCTCTTTTTAAGAACCTCTTCTGCTTTGGTGCCAAACAAAAGTCCTTATTCAAAGGAGCATCTAGTAACTTTGATTTGACTGGCAAGGTCTGCTCCTTCAGCCAAGCATGTCTTCTCAGTACAGAGCCAGTGACAGCTGCCCAGCAAGATGCGTCTAGGGCATCAAAGTCACACTGTAAATTATGCTTGCTGGCTTGACTTGCAGAATGCATAAGCTCCTGCAATTCTTTATTTTCTGCACAGTCTGAAAAGGTTGCCACTTTTTGTTTAATAAGTTCCATAATATGTTGCTGGTACTTCAGCATGTGAAACTGACAGTTCAATGTCCTAATAGCAAGAGTTGCAGAGGTATATACATTTTTTATTTTTTTTTATTTTAACATTTGTTGACCGGAAATGTCCGACTAGGTTCCACAGAGCCTGTTTTCAGCGGAGGCCCGGGGAGAAAATGCTCCAGATTCTTACCCCATCTGTCCAAAGCTCTGGAATCCCTGTCTGAAGGGGTGGGAGTTTTGGCTGTAGTAGCCTTGATACCTTTAGGCCCCTGGGAAATGATCTCTGGGTCAGCAGTAGGATTCTTGAAGGGAAATTTGTGTTAGGTACTCTGTAGTACCTGTCTGGTTTCCTAGGGGTAGGAGGTAAAGTGTCAGGAGTAAGACTGGATTCCATAAAAACATCATCCACAACATCCCGGACAGGGGGTATTGCTAAGGGCCTGTGTTGAGGCGGCTCTAGAAATTCTCTGAGTCTCATTCTGGACTGAGGATAATCTTGGCATTCCCAGTGCAAATGCTCTCGTAAGGTATGCAGGGTTTCACCAAAAGAAAAATCCTCTGGAGGGGAAGCAGAGGGAATGTATTCCTCTGCATCTGAATCCTCATAAGCAGATAAGGGCATGTCTTCATAATCAGAAATTTCAGAGTCATCGGACTCCTGGTCTGTAGAAGCTGAAGGGGACTGGACTCTTTGTCTCTTAGCAGGGGAAGGATGACTTCCACAAATCAGCGTAATAAGGTCTTCAGCCATTCTAAGCATTTGTTTTTGTGGCATGGGAGCAGGTGCATGCACTTTGGTCATTGGTTTTCTAAGTGTAGTGCGTACTCTGGGCCTAAGAAACTCAGTAGTTTTGGTTAAAAAAGAAGTCATCGGTTTGAGTTGAACATCGGTTGAGTGAATAACTGCCTCAGAAGCCGGTGCCTTCTCAGCAGCACCGGACCCATCCAAGGTAGAGACATGCGCAGGTTCCATAGCCGATGAAGAGTCTCGCAGCATACCAGACTCTGAATGAGACTCAGTAATGGCCTGCGAATCCACTGAAGCAAGCATCAAGGGCTGCGAAAGTGCCTCACTGAGTACCGACGGACTGGCGACTAGCTTAACGGAAGCGTTGTCTGCAGTTTTGGACCTATGCGGTCTGTCTCTGTCTTTATCTTTACGTTTTTTCGGAATATTGGTAGTCGGATGGCTTACTGAAGCCATTTCAGAATACAGAGATCGAGAGCAAAAGAATTTAGTGACAAAGAGAGCCCAATGATGAATGGTTCAGCCGTTAAATAAGGCACAGAACCAACAGCGAGGGACGTCGTGGTCTGGGCCTAAACAGGTGATGCAGTAAGAATGAAAATCTCTGTGAGGTATTTGCTTTCCACAGGCAAGACAATTGTTAACTTTTTCTGACATCGGTTAGAGCAAGAAAAAAGGATCCCCAATGGGGTACTTGGCTTTAGAAGACTTCAGGATTATTAAATTTGTAAACGAAAATTCAGGTAGTGGCCAACCGGCACTTGCGAACTGCTTCTGCTTCGGACTCCTTAGCAAGAAAGGGTCTGATGAAGTCTAGATCTTTCTAGACGAAAGTGCTCATCTTTGGATTTTTATGTTCTGAAGTTAATAAAGTGGTTTCTGCATTCTACAACTGTGTGGTGATTTGTAGCCTGCATTACTTTGAGTGGGTTCAATCCAGCTACTTCTTCTGGCTTTTGTGTTTATCTGCTTCAGTTTGTACTTTGTGACTTTTTCCTCAGCAAGAAAGACTGATGTAATGGCGTCGGCTGCCTGTTTTTATACCCCTGATGACCTGATGTCAGTCCTGGAGTGACAGCATCCGACGCAGAAATACTAAGTCTCTGGTATATGGGCCGACTGAGGGCTACTTGCAGGCAGATAACCCAAGTGTGATGACTGCAACTGTGAAACACGAAGAACATCCACTATCTACAATATGTTTGCTTAAAGCATTTGTCAGTTCTGCTCTACGTATGTCTGACTTATGCTCAGTTATACAATCTTTTAACTTTCTTGTAGTTTTACCTACATAAAAACAAGAACATTTTACACATGTTGCTAAATAAGCTAAATGTGTAGTGTTACAAGTGGCAGAGCACTGAAAAACAAATTGTTTCTCTGTCACTGAGTGATTAAATAAAATACTATTAACTGAAATATCAGTGCAACAACTACAATAACCTTGAACCTTGTCCCTGGTGGGTGCACTTTGGGTTTTTAGGCTTTAGAACTAGAGATAGAGGGAAAAGAGATTCATGGATTCACAAATAGCTGCATTGCCAGAGAACATGTAAGGGAAATAGCTCACTATCAGACAGGAGAAAACAAAAATAAAAAGAAATATACATCTTTCACTTGGCATGTTATTTCATATTTGTGGAGCTTCTTTTCCTGTCATTTACACTTATAAGATCATCATGAGACAGTGTACCATAATGCTTAAGGCAGTAAAGCTGCAAATATGGATAGCTGGGTTTTAAGTCAACATGTTCACAATTCTGTGATATGTAAATTGGGTCCAGCTTGCCGTTGTGCCGTTGTAAAGAGGTCCAATAGCCCCAATTAATTAGTGGTATTAAATAATTAAATAAAAATGCTGATATGATTATGTATTTTGAAAATTGCTCAGATTTATATAATTTGCAGACAAAGTAACTATAACAAATGATGTTTTAGAATTCATCATTAAAATTTTACTTAACTTATTAATAAAATTATTTATTAAGGCAGTGCATCAGCAAAAATCGATCAATCAGAGGCACAGCCTGGGCAAAATAGAATACATTTCACAAGATAAGCAACAGCATTCGCAGCAACCATAGCTGTAATAGAAACTCATGTAAGTCCAAACATCCATCCATCTATCCATCCACAACCCCCTTTTTCCCATTTTTGCACATGGGGTCGAGGTATCACTTCATCAGTGACAATCACTAAGGTTACAATGCCTGGTAACTAGCCCTGCTGTAGTAGTTCTATCACAACAAACACTTGTACGCGCACTCACACTTATGGCTTGTTTAGAGTGTCCAATCCACCTATTGTATGTCTTTGGAATGTGGGAGAAAATCCGAGCACCTGCAGACCCCGCAAACTCACATAAGTAATGTGTTTAAAAAAAATCAGACCTTCCAGGCATACACAGGTACAACATAAATTTATAACAGCAATCTTACAATTTATAAAAATTATGTATTTATGGACAGAAATTATTATAGCATTTTAAATCATTTTAAATGCAGTACTGCATGTTTCATTTGACATTTTGATGTGTTCGGGAACTATATCTGAGTAATATTTTTTGGATCTACTGCAAGTGCTCAAGTTCTGTCTGCTCATGTCCAGTCTGACCCAAACAGAACTCCTCTGTCTGTAAGCTCACATTGGTTTGTGCTCAAGTTGAAATTCAGCTTTATGTTTGAGCAAAAGGTGTAGCAGGTGTGCATTGAGAATGGAACTGCTGCCTCGAGAACATACAACCAGGTTTGAGTATATGCAGGCATCCTTGGGAGGGTATGGGAGTTTAGCTGTTAGGTTAATGGCCAACTGGGGAGTTTAGGCTTAGGCTTAGGGAGTGAAGTTTGGGATTAGGGCTAAGCAGTGGTCAGGGTATTTAGGTTTAGGGAATGGGAGTGAAGTTTAGGTTTAGGGAATAACAACATTTAGATTTAGGGAGAAGGAGGAGAGTTTGGAGTTAAGGAACAACAGCAAATGTAGACTTAGGAACTGGAAGAAGAGTTTAATGGTTAGGGTGTGAGCATGGAATTTCTGTTTAGGGGACAATCAGGAAATTCAGATTTATGGAGCAGTAGGGAAATTTATGTTTAGAGAGTGGGTGGGGAGTTTAGCATTAGGGACCAATTGGAGAATTTAAGTTTAGGGAGTGACCAGGAAATTCAGGTTTAGGGAGTGAGAGGGAGTTTTTGGGTTAGGGTTACTGAGTGAGGACTGTGTGAGACTTTTAGTGTTACAGTTACGGTTCTGGCAAGGTTATGTAGTTTATTAGAGTTAGCTTGTGGAAGAGATACACAATTTACTAGGATCAGGTTAGCGAGAGGCGGGGCACTTGCAGTTAGAAGCAAGTAGCAACAAGTAAATCATCTGTAACCTGATGGCACTCAGTCACTTACAATAGACACATACACTAATTTTTAGAATTTCCAAGTATATCACGAGTTCTGCAGAACCTAGGAAAGGAATTCTTAACTTTGTTCTATAATCTACATTTGGATGATCCAGCATTAAATGTGATACATCAGAAAATATCCATGCAAATATATACCATTTGTATATGAATATTTTGGGTCTATATTAGATGATCGAACTTTCAAAAGTTCAACTGCCATATGGTCGACCCCATATGATCAAATTTTTGAAAGCTTGAACATTTTAACAGAGATCTCCATACAGCACGGAATGGGAAGATTTCCCTTTTCTGCACTGTAGTGCGATCTCAGAGTTGGTATATTTAAAGAGTGGGGGGAAGTGTGGGGAGTGCAGGCAAGCTTGCCCCTGTGCTTAAAACGTTCAGGTAGGTTATTTATGTAGTTTGTTTTTTATTATTAGATTTTTGAACTTTTAAAAGTTCGATCGTATGGTGTCAACCATATGACAGTCGAACTTTTGAAAGTTTGATTATCTAATATAGACCCAATATTTCATAGCTTGTGTTTATTAACCATTTTTATGTGAAATAATTGTGTATAATTATCCACTCTGTTTTTTTATTATTATACATCATTTTTAATCCATTTTGCAGATAAAATTAGGAAACTTACTTTGGTGGTGTAAGTACCTCTTCCAAAAACTCTTCTATTTTGTTAATATCTGTCTTGACCTCTCCATTAAAAGTCAAGAATGGTGGATGTGTTCCAGGTGCAAGGTTGTGTAGATCAGCTGGTTTCCTACAAAAAAAGGAAAATCAATGACGTATATTAAGTTTAATATGCAATACTTTCCTGATCCAAAACTGACGTATTTGGAAGAATGATGTTTACTATTAAAACAAGCATCACAGGGAACCTTCTGTAACCTGCTACAGGGAACCATACAGCGACTTTCATTTAGTAAAAGGACCCAATGCCATGTGGTATGCAATTCTGAGGCTAAGCTCTATCATACGATAAGGAATGTAGCACAATCCTTTCAGCCAGCTGGAGTCATGCAATAGAACCAGCAGGAGTCTTATTTGTCCAGAATATCCCTGCTTGAACAATGCCAATTGTTATGTAACACAATCACCAAAATTGTAATAGAAAAAGAATGCATTATACATTCATAGGTAAGTATTATGTTATTAGTCTACAGAATATCACAAGCCTAGTGAACAACTAGAGGACAGAATCAAACTTTGTATACTGTATCTGTGAGGTTAAGACCTTAAACATTATGCCAACCTCTTCCATTGTCTTTTTCAAAAACAAAAATGCTAAACAGTAAAAAAAATGAAATAAAAATTAATACTTCACCTTATATAGTTAAAAAAAGTCTCTCAGTTGTATGACACAGCTCTGCACTATTGAAACACTGTTGCTGTATACACATACATTATATGAACCAATATTTATTTAACAGTTATTCCCCCAAAACTTACAAAATGGCTTTATTGTACATTTTTTGTAACACATATATCATAAAATGCCTCCATGAATTAGAAACAAAAGTCAGCTAGTCCAATCATGCAACAGGCCAAGAAGTGTAGTACTTAGCATGATCATGATATATGACTGGTTAGAAAAGAAAAAACAAGGAAAGAAAGAAACCACGATGTACAACTGTATAACAGGAATAATGTCCTGGAAAAGTAGCAGACATTTATTTGACTGCCTTTAACACCCGAACTCTCACACTTTACCTGCAGCCTCAAACTAAGCAAATCAGGATTAAATCTGTTCCTAACTCCCACCACTTTAAGGCAGTATTCCAAAACATCAGCTGACCATACACTGAGTGGTCAGCTACCAGTTCTGCAATTCTCTTTATGAATGCCAAGGGATACTTACCTTCTTTAAAATGAAGAAAGGAATTGCTCTTCAGTGAGGAAGACAAAAAAAAAAAAACAAAGCCAACGACATACCCATTTATTGATTTGTTTTATAACTATTAAAAAAAAATAACCTTACAACTGCAGGTACACAATGACTTCCAAAAACAGTAAAGACACACCAAGCAAGTAAGCAAACGAAAAAGAGAACAGAGAGCCTTTATTGAATAAGAGAAGTGATGTTAATGTTTTACCTTCTTATAATTGTTCAAAAGACTTGTTCAGGCACACTGGTAAAGCCAATAAACTCCATCTAAAAACCCATAGCACATGGAAGGAACGCCAGTGATGGAAATGCTGCCAGTCCAGTCAGCAAAACATTTAGACAGGAACATAGGTTCATACACTCATAGGTGTGTACTAGGCTAATGGCCCTGAAGCCTTTACAAGCCTAACCCATACGATTACCCTGGCATCGTGCCACCTGACCTCAGTTCCCAGTGTATCTGTCGAGTAGAGCCACTGGAGTGATCCCCAGGGTGAATTTTCTATTTCCCAAACACTCATCAAGATTTCTCTTGAAGAGGGCCAGTGAGGCACTCTGCTTGATATGTATGGGAAGTCTATTCTATAGCATGGACAGTCAGTCTCTGGGTTATGAACCTGTCCCTCCAGCTTGTTCTGTTGATTTTGGTAATGAGGTCTCTGGATCGTGTACGATGTAGCATTTCTAACAGAGTTGGGTCAGACATGGTATTGTAAGTCAATCAGAGACCGCCTCTAAGTAGGTGATATAAGACAGAATAGTTGGAGTTTTTTGAGTCTGTCCATATAGGACAAGTGTTTAAGGCCCTGGATCCTCTTTGTGAGGTACTTTTGCGGCATCTCCAGTTGTTGCAGGTGTCTAGTGAGGTACATGCCAAGTGGGGCATTGTACTCGATGACTGGCCTAATGAGGGAGGAGTAGAGGGAGACAATGACCTCTTTCTTCCTGGATGCAAAACACTTAGTAATGAGATGTGCCACATAGGACTTTCTGACCACAGTGGTAATGTGGTGGTCAAAAGAGAGGTCGCTGTCAACCTGTGTTCCCAGATCTCTTGTGACACCTTCTGTGTTCAGTGGACTACTATCGATATGGTAACTCATGGGAACCAGCTTTTTCCCCAAAGGGGATAACAACACATTTTTTGGCATTGAGCTTAAGGCCATAGTTCTGACACCAGTCGTCGGTCTCAGTGAAGCCTTTCTGTAGGATGTCAACATCACTTTGGGAGTTAATTATGGCTCCCAACTTGCAATCGTCTGCAAACATTGTCAGCCAGAGTCCATTTATGTTGGCCTGGACTTCAGAGAAGTACATACAACAGGAGAGAACCCAGGACTGAACCCTGTGGGACCCCACTCATGACTGGTCGGCAGTCTGACTTGAAGTCCGCTACTTTCACACTGTGGGTTCTATCTGTGAGCCAGTTTGCAACCCACTTAGTGATATAGGGGTTGATGCCTAGCTTAGCGAGTTCTGAGTCACAGTCAGGGCATCATTCCTCTAAGCCATCTTTGGGAAAATACTAGAAGCACTCTGGTTGCTTGACGCATGGCCTGTGACCACAGCCATTTTCAAGTTAGCAGTTATCCGCATGACAGCAAATTATGATGCAGCTGGCATCCTGTCTGGAGGATTCATCTGGCAATAGTGTGCCTCACCCTCTGTACAGCAAAGGAAGGAGACACACAGCTTTAATGCCTGCAAATGCTTCATCTAAAACTTTGTGCTGGGAGTACAAATCAAGAGTGTGAAGGCCCCCTCTCTTCCCTGATTTCCCTACTTTCAAAGAACAGATGGCAATGAAAGGACTGGTTCAAGGACAAGTCAGAAACCACTTTCTGGAAGAAATGAGAGTTGGTTCAAAGGAACTGCTTCTCCTGTGAAACACCATGAAACATGTTTTGTTCTTTACAAATTTACACACACAGAATTATAATTAGATGACTCTGAAAGTCTGACAGAAATACAGATGTGTCTACAAGGGAAGGAATGGCAACTTGTCCCTAACATATTTAACTATTAAGATGAAAGTAGTTGTAGTGTACCTGTGGTGAAAGACCTGGGTACTCGGGTTTACAACAATATCACATTCAACCATCACGTAGCAGCAATGGTCAGAAAAGCCTTTTACTTGGTTTATCTCATAAGTAAAGGGATAGCATCCAGAAAAAAGGTGGTTATTACTTCTCTGTAGTCCTCCTTCATTAGGCCAATAATTGAGTATAACATCCCATTTGGTATGTACCTCTCTAAACATCTGCACCAACTGGACAGACCACAGAAATACCTCAGAAAGAGAATCAATGGCCTCCAGCACCTGTCCTCTGTAAACAGACTCAAATCACTATCACTCTACTCGGTATTGTACAGATTGCTCAAAGGTAATCTGTGTCTCGCCTGCAAGGCAATCTCAGACTCTGTCTTACTAGAGATGCTCAATATCCATAAGTCTAACTCGTCGCGCATTACCTGCTCAAAAGGCCTAAATCTAATATGTAACATCACCAGAATCTTCTGGAGGGACAGGTTTGTCTCCCAGAAGTTGCTCCATCTCTGGAATAGACTTCTCATACACATCAAGCAGAGTACCTTGCTGATCCTTTTGAAGTGCATCCTTGATGAGTGGATGGGAAACCACAAATTTGTCCCAGGAGTTTCACCTGTATCCCTCATTGATAGGGGTGACAGGTGCTGACAGAGGTTTATTTTTTGGGGATAAACTCTTAGCTAGGCTTGTAAGGGCCCCAGAGCCATTAGCCTAGTAATATATTCGGATCATATGATCCTATGTAGTAACAGAAGTTTGTTTGAGTTCATTTATGTACAAGTGTATGTTAAGTGTATGTTACATAAATGTAGATAAGTATTGTAAAATCTGAGGTAAATTGGGCATCACTGTGCTCATCCCTTGAGATTGATTCCAGGCACAGAATTTTTTTCATTTTTCAGCATAAGATTTTCTAGTACTAGGCCTCCTTGCCTCTAAAATGATATCCATCACTGGTTTACTGAGGGATGAAAAAGGAGAGATTAGGTAATTAGCCAGGCTGCTATGTTCAGTGTATGAAGCTGAGGGTGCAGAATCTGGTTCTCCTGCTGAGACAATAAGGTAGGAGTCTGAGGCAGGTGCCATGGGGGTCAACAGTGACACACTGTACAAGAGGGGGTACCAGTGTTGTCATGGTCAGTCTGGTGCAATAAAAATCATCCTTGGTTTGTCTTGTTTGATCTTTAGTAGTACTTTGGAGAGCAGAGGCAGAGGAAGAAAGGCATAAACTGATAGGTTTTTCCAGCTGAAGGACAGAGCATCCACTTTCTAAGCTTGTTTGTGGGGAGTCCTTGTGCAAAATGTGCCCAACTGATAGCTCTGGGGGGAGGCAAACAGGTCTACATCTGGACTCCCCCATTTGCTTGTCAACATGTTGAAAATCCATGGTTCCAGCTTCCACTCATGTGGGTCCATGAGGTTTCTGTTTAGTTCATCTGCCAGTGTATTTAGTTTTCCTGGTGGGAATTGAGCTTGTAGATGCACTTAGTAGCTCAGGGCTGTGTTCTATAATGGCATGGCTAGTCTGCATAGGGGGTAAGAATGTGTACCCCCCCCCTGCTTGTTTATGTACCACATAACAGTGGTGTTGTCCATATTTACCATTAATTGTCCTGGAAGAATGTGGTCCTTGAAGGCTGTCAGAGCATGCTGTACAGCTAACATTTCTTTTTGATTGATATGCAAGTGCATTTGACTTGGGTTCCATTTGCCCTGAATGCACTTCTCTGCCAGGTGAGCCACCCATGCATAGTCTGATGCGTCAGTTGTTAGAGTTTGGGTGGCAGGGGGTGGTGTGAATGGTAGTCCCTTGTTTTGGTGGCAGGCCTCTGCCCACCAAAGAAACTCTAGGCGTAGGCAATTGTAATTTCCTCATATGCAGTCTTGCATATGGAATCAGAAGAATGCAAGAGGCCATGAACCCCAAGGCTTGTAGTATTTGCCTTGCAGATAGTAGGGTTTTTGTGGCCACTTGTTTGAAGTAGGCTGTCAAATTAATTTGTTTCTCTCGCGTGAGGAAAGCCATCCGGGAGATTGTAGTCAAGCTTGCTCCCAGGAATATTTGTTGACAGGGTACCAGGTGTGACTCCTTTTCATTTATGGTGTACCCCAGACAAGTTAGCACCCTTTGTACAAAGACCAGATGATTCAAAAGTATGTCCTGGCTTTCTGCCTGAATTAAACAATCATCGAGGTATGGGTATATTTGAATATTTCTTTGCCTGCAAAATGCAATGACTGGGGCTAGGCACTTTGTTAATACACTGGGTGCAGTAGACAAGTCAAAGGGCAGTGCAGAGAACTGGTAGTGATTGTAGCCTGCTTTGACGTGTAGGTATCTTCTGCAAGATTCCCTGACTGGGATGTGCAGGTATGCTTTCTTTAAATCAAGTGTTACCATCCAGGCATCTTTTACTAGCATAGGAAGCAACTGGTGAAGAGTCAGCATCTTGAATTTTGGAATCACCAAAAAGGTGTTTAGAGTAGACAGGTCCAGAATAGGACACAATGAATTGTCTTTTCTGGGTACCAGGAAAAGTCTTGAGTAGAAACCTTGTCCCTTTTCCTCTTCTGGTACAGTTTGAATAGCCTTTATGTTTAAAGAGAGAGTATTTGCTTTTGAGCCTCTGCCCACTGATTTGGAGGTAGATCTGACCAACCTTTTGGCATTGGTAATGTGTGGAAGTGAAATCTGTATCCTTAGGACACTATATTTAAAACCCATTTGTCCTGGGTAATGAGTTCCCAGTTTGTGGCCTGCAGAACAATCTTTCCCCCTAAAGGACCATTCAGTTGAGAAGTGCTTGGAAGTTTTAAAATCAAGTCATTGAGACAGTTTTCCATAGGGGGGAGTCTTACTTCTCCCAGATTTGGAAGCGGAAGCCCCCTCACTGCTTAGTCATGTGCGTACCCTGGGACTAAAACCTGGGACTTCTGCTGTGTCTGAGTTTGGATTGAGAAGGCCTGGAAGGAACCAGAAATGACCAATTCTTAGAGGGCCAATGCCTACTAAATCTTGGAGGCTGAACTTCTAAGAAATATTTAACAGTTTGCATAGATTTAGCTTTATCTTCCATCTTTTTAAGAACTTCCTCAGCTTTGTTGGCAAACAGGCAGTCCTGATTTAAGGGAGCATCCAACAGTTTAACTTTAACATGATCAGGCAAAGGTTGCTCCTTAAGCCAGGCATGCCTTCTGAGTACAGACCCAGTGACAGCAGCCCTGCAAGAGGCCTCTAAAGAATCAAACCCACATTGCAAAGTATGTTTTCCAACCTGTTCAGCAGAATGCATTAAATCCTGGAATTCCTAATTTTCAGCACAGCCAAGAATCAACATAATTTTCATTTAAGCAATCCAATAATATGTTGTTGATACTTTAACATATGAAACTGACGGTTTAAGGCCCTAATGGCCAAGGTTGCAGAACTGTAAACCTTCTTACCCAATCTATCCAGCGCCCTGGAGTCTCTATCAGAAGGGGTGGGTTTTTTGGCAATATAGGCCTTAATGCCCTTGGGTCCCTGTGAAATAGTCTCTGGATCCGCAATAGGATTTTTAAAAAGGAACTTGTGAGACTCAGGAACCCTGTAATATCTGTCAGGTTTTCTGGGAGCAGGAGGCAAAGAATCATGGGCCAAACTAGATTCCAAAAAGGCATCATCAACAATGTCTAGCACAGGAGGTATAGCTAAAGGCCTATGCTGAGGCAAGAGTAAGAAATCCCTAAGCCTCTTTTTTGAATCAGAAAAATTCTGGCTTTCCGAGTGGAAATGCTCCCTTAGAGTATGTAAGGTTTCACCAAAAGAAAACTCCTCTGGAGGGGAAGCAGTGGGAATAGAGTCCTCTGCATCAGAATCCTCGTAAGTAGATAAGGGTAAATCCAGATCATCAGAAGAATCAGAAAAATCAGAATCCTGGTCAGAAGATTCATAAACAATTTCAGTCCTAGGTCTCTTAGAAGAGGGTGATTGGCTTCCCCTGATTAAAGTTATAAGATCTTCAGCCATTCTTATCATTTGTTTTTTAGGCATAAAGGCCTGAGCATGTGGCCTGGGCGTTGGATTTCTAGGCATGGTTCGAGGTTTAGGCCTTAAAGAAGAAGGAGGCATCAGTTTAATATGCAAGTCCGTAGGCCTGAATACACCCTCAGAAGCCAGTGTCTGCACAGCAGCTCTGGACCCATCCAAGATAGAGACATCCGTAGGTTCCACAATTGAAGCATCTCGCAGCATACCGGACTCTGAATGGGTCTCAGTAGAGGCCTGCGAATCAGAAGTAGCGGGTATCAGAGGCTGCAAAAGTGCCTCACTGAGAACCGGCAAACTGGCGACTAGTTTAGGAGAAGCATTGTCAGCAGCTTTGGACCTAGGTGGCCTGTCTCTGCCTTTATCTTTGCGTTTTTTTGGAATTCCGGTAGTTGAATGGCTTACTGATTAAACCGAGAACCGAAATATTTAGAGGCTAAAATATACTGACGACGAATAGTGCATTGATTAAATAAAGCACAAAACTGACAGCAAGGTATGTCGTGGTCAGGGCCTAGAAAAGGAATACAGTACGAATGAAAATCTTTGTGAGGTATTTGCTTTCCACAAGAAATGCAATTATTAACTTTTACTGACATCGGTAAGGAGCAAGAAAACATTTCCCCAACAGGGTACTTAGCTATAGTTGAAGACTTCGGTTCTGAAACTCAAAAACAAAAAAATTCAGGAGTCGGCCGACCGGTACTTGTGAACTGCTTCTGCTTCAATCACTGCATGGCAAGAAAGACTGATATAACAGCATTGGCTGCATGTTTTATACCCCTGATGACCTGACATCATGGAAGAAGTGAAAGCAACCGACGCAAGACCCAAGACTTTGTTAATCAGGCCGACTTGAGGGCTACTGCAAGCAGATAACCCAAATGTGATGACTGCAACAGTGAAACATGAAGAAAGTACAGTTTTGTACCTACCATAAATGTAGATGTCCGAACTGGATAGCATCTGCAGTCATAACAAATGGGTTGTCCTGTCGTCAGGCAGCCCTGCAGTCGGCCGGATTCCAAAGTCCGGGTCCGGCTTCGGCTGATGTCGCACTCCACCCGACGTCATCTCTGTTGGTCTTCGGGTATAAAAGCATCAGCCGACGCCATTTTCCTCAGTGTTTCTTGCCCCAGATGCCAGTAGCCCTCTTGCAGGCTAAAAATTTGGATAGATGCCAATGTTTCCAAATAGATAGAGGTAAACACAACAATAAGCATATATGTACATATATACAAACAAATACACCATAAAAGACTCCCCCCCAACAGCTAGCTATTAGGAGAGTAAACACCCTAGGAGTACCACAGAGGGGAAGGAGGGAGGGTAATCCTGACTGCAGATGCTATCCAGTTCGGACATCTACATTTATGGTAGGTACAAAACTGTACTATGTCCTTCATGGATGCATCTGCAGTCATAACAAATGGGTAGAATACCACAGCCAACTAGGGGAGGAGGATAAAGGAAGATTATGGTGTGTTTAGGATCCCTTGCAGTACAGCAGTGGCAAACCCTGCTCGGGATCTGGAATATAGAGGCAAATTATAATGCTTGGCAAATGTATGCACGGAGGTCCAAGTAGCCACCTCAATAATGTCTTTGGTTGCCACTCCTCGTAAGAAGGCTGTGGTAGTGGCTGTTGCCCTTGTAGAATGAGGTCTTATGTTCTGTGGAATTGGTTTTCCATGGAAGGAGTAACAGTATCGTATGCAATTTCCTATCCATTTGGAGATGGTCTGTTTGGAAACAGCTTTTCCTTCCCTTCCTGTTGCATAGGCTACAAAAAGTTGGTCAGTCTTTCTGCTATTTTTTGTTCTGTCCAAGTAGTAGCGTAGCTGTCTATGTACATCCAAGGTATGCAGTATTCTTTCCCCTCTGTTTTGTGGGTTGGGAAAGAAGGTAGGTAGGTGGATTGCCTGGTTTAAAGACACTCTGGATACCACCTTGGGCATAAATGTAGGATTAGTCCTCATGGACACTCTATCTTGGTGGAAGATTAGGAAGGGCTGCACTGCCATTAAGGCCTGTAGTTCTGAAACCCTCCTTGCTGAAGTAATTGCCAGTAGGAAAGCAGTTTTCCATGACAGGTGTTGTAGGTCTGCTGTTGCTGCTGGTTCAAAGGGTGATAGTGTCAACTTTTCTAGCACAAAGTTTAAATCCCAAGCTGGTAATGGTGGTTTCCTTGGAGGTTTTACATTCTTGATTCCTCTGAGGAACTGCCTGAGCAAAGGGTGCGAAAAAACAGGTGGATCAAGGCTGTATTCTGCTGAAATAGCTGATGCATGTATCTTGATGGAGGAGTAGGACAGGCCTGAATGAAGAAGTTCGGCCAGATACTCCAGAATGTTAGGTATATCTATGTTTGACACATCTTTTCCTCTTTCCGTACTCCAAATGACAAACCTTTTCCATTTTCCAGCATAGTTCCTTCTTGTTGAAGGTCTGCGTGCTTCAAGAATAATGTCTTTAACTCTTTGGGAAAGTTCTGGATTAGCTGCTGCTATGTGATGTTCCATGCAGTCAGTTGCAGCGTTTTAGGTTTGGATGTATGATGCTGTAGTTGTTCTGAGTTAACATCAAAGGCATCAGAGGTATTGGCCACATCTTGTTCCGAGACATGCTCTTCAGTAGTGGGTACCAGTGTTGTCTTGGCCAGTTTGGAGCTATCAGGATTATCCTTGGACGTTCTTCCTTGATTTTTAGTAGTACCTTGTGTATCAAAGGAAGAGGTGGGAATGCATATGCTGTTAGGCCTTTCCAGTTGAAGGAGAGTGAGTCGACTTTCCATGCTAGTGGGTGGAATGTCCTTGTGCAGAATTTTTTGAGCTGGTGATTGAGAGGTGATGCGAATAGGTCTATCTGTGGCATTCCCCATTTCTTTGAGATGGCCTTGAAGATGTCCCGGTGCAGCTTCCATTCGTGGGCATCCCAAGTGGTTCTGCTTAACATGTGTGCTAGAGTACTGTCTTTCCGCGGCACAAACATTGGCTGTAACTGAATGTTGTAGCTGAGTGCCATGGTCCACAGCTCCAAGGTCATTCTGCATAGGGGTAGGAATGAGTGCCTCCCTGTTTGTTGATGTACCACATGACTGTGGTGTTGTCTGTCCTTATCATCAACTGGCCCTCTTTGAGAAATGGTTTGAACTTTTGGATTGCCAGTTTTACTGCCAGCATTTCTTTTAGATTGATGTGCAGGTGAAGGTGATCCTGTGTCCACAATCCTTGCACGCATTTGTCCAGCATGTGGGCCCCATCCTAGGTCTGAAGCGTCTGTTGTGATGGTCTGGCTTGGTTGACATCTGCGAAAGGGTAGGCCTGGGTTTGACTGGCATGCCTGAGCCCACCATAGGAACTCCTGTTTTAAGCATGGAATTAGTGGGATTTCTGTTTCTAGACTGTGTCTGTGTTGGGACCATAAATTCTTTAGGTACCACTGTAGTTTCCTCATATGTAGTCTGGCAAATGGGACCAAGATTATGCATGATGCCATGAAGCCCAAGGCCTGCAGAACTTTTCTTGCTGTTAACTTGTTCAGTTTTGTTAGTGCCAAGAAGTAAAGAGGAAGTTCTTTTGTTTTTCTGCAGTCAGGAATGCCATTTGTTGTACTGTGTCCAATTCCAGCCCAAGAATGTCCTTGTTTGGGATGGTATCAGCCTTGACTTTTGTAAATTGACTGTGTATCCCAGTCCTTGTAGCAAGTAAATGACCCTTTGTAAATCTGTTGTCAGCTTGCTTTTGTTGTCCCCTTGTAGCAGGCAGTCGTCCAGGTATGGGTAAATTTGAATTCCCTGTAGTCTGCAATGGGCGATTACTGATGCCAGGCATTTTGTGAATACTCTGGGCGCAGTAGATAAGCCAAAGGGCAATGCTGAGAATTGATAGTGCTCTGATCCTGCAAGAAATCTGAGGTATCTTCTGCAGATTGGTCGAATGGGGACGTGCAGGTATGCCTCCTTGAGATCTAGAGTTACCAGCCAAGACTCCTTGCCCAGCATGGGAAGAAGTTGCTGTAGGGTCAGCATTTTGAATTTTGGGACAATGATGTATGTATTTAAGGTGGACAGGTCGAGAATTGGTCTCCAACTTTTTCCTTTCTTGGAACTAGGAATAGTCTGGAGTAGAACCCCTTTCCTTGTTCTGCTGTTGGCACTCTTTCCACAGCTCTCATGTTTGCTAACTCCATTATCTGGCGTAGAGCCTCTGTTTTTTGATTTGGAGGTAGATTTGGCATTCCTCTTTTGACTGGTAAAGTGTGGAAGTGAAACCGGTAACCTTGATCTATGGTTTGTAAAATCCACTTGTCTTTTGTTATGTAGTGCCAGTTCTTTGAAAATAAGGTTAACTTTCCGCCTAGAGGAGCTTCTATTTGTTCCCTGGTAGGCGGATTTAGGATTAAGTCACTGTGGTTGTGCTGATGTAGTGGCAGTGGCTGTGTCTGTGCCTCTGTTGTTACCTTGCCACTGTCGTCCTCTGTAGGCACCTCCTCTGGATTGGTTTCTGCCTCTGGAACGTCTATTCCTGCCCCTTTGAAATTTTGTGGAGTCAGGAAAGGACCAATTTTGGCAGGCCAGTTCCTGCTAAACCTTGGGGGTTGAACCTGCAGGAAATCTTTAACAGTTTGAACAGATTTTGCCTTTTCTTCCATTTTCTTCATAACCTGCTGGGCAGGTGTACCAAACAAACTTGTCTTGTCCATAGGAGCATCTAGCAACTTAGCTTTAACATGATCCGGCAAAGCTTGTTCCTTTAGCCATGCATGCCTTCTTATCACTGTGCCTGTCATGGCTGATCTAAATGAAGCCTCCAGTGCATCATAGCCACATTTTAAGGAATGGTTGCTAACCTGTTCAGCAGTATGTTATTTACCATCTCTAATACATATTTCTCAGCACAGAGATTCATCAGTGGTTAATTTTTAGTTAACTGATCAAGCATATGTTGTTGATACTTTAACATATGAAACTGACAGTTTAAGGCCCTAATGAAAGAGTTGCAGAACTGTAAACCTTCTTACCCAATCTATCCAATGACCTTGAGTCTCTATCAGAAGGAATGGGTTTTTGGCAATATAGGCCTTAATGCCCTTGGGTCCCTGTGAAATAGTCTCTGGATCTGCAAGTGGGATTTTTAAAAGGAACTTGTGAGACTCAGGAACCCTGTAATATCTGTCAGGTTTGGCAGGGAGCAGGAGGCAAAGAATCATGGGCCAAACTAGATTGAAAGGCATCATCAACAATGTCTAGCACAGGAGGTATAGCTAAAGGCCTATGCTGAGGCAAGAGTAAGAAATCCCTAAGCCTCTTTTTTGAATCAGAAAAATTCTGTTGCTGCCATTGGAAATGCTCCCTTAGAGTATGTAAGGTTTCACCAAAAGAAAAATCCTCTGGAGGGGAAGCAGTGGGAATAGAGTCCTCTGCATCAGAATCCTCGTAAGTAGATAAGGGTAAATCCAGATCATCAGAAGAATCAGAAAAATCAGAATCCTGGTCAGAAGATTCATAAACAATTTCAGTCCTAGGTCTCTTAGAAGAAGGTGGTTGGCTTCCCCTGATTAAAGTTATAAGATCTTCAGCCATTCTTATCATTTGTTTTTTAGGCATAAAGGCCTGAGCATGTGGCCTGGGCGTTGGATTTCTAGGCATGGTTCGAGGTTTAGGCCTTAAAGAAGAAGGAGGCATCAGTTTAATATGCAAGTCCGTAGGCCTGAATACACCCTCAGAAGCCAGTGTCTGCACAGCGGCTCTGGACCCATCCAAGATAGAGACATCCGTAGGTTCCACAATTGAAGCATCTCGCAGCATACCGGACTCTGAATGGGTCTCAGTAGAGGCCTGCGAATCAGAAGTAGTGGGTATCAGAGGCTGCAAAAGCGCCTCACTGAGTACCGGTGAACTGGCGACTAGTTTAGGAGAAGCATTGTCAGCAGCTTTGGACCTAGGTGGCCTGTCTCTGCCTTTATCTTTGCGTTTTTTTGGAATTCCGGTAGTTGAATGGCTTACTGATTAAACCGAGAACCGAAATATTTAGAGGCGAAAATATACTGACGACGAATAGTGCGTTGATTAAATAAAGCACAAAACTGACAGCAAGGTATGTCGTGGTCAGGGCCTAGAAAAGGAATACAGTACGAATGAAAATCTTTGTGAGGTATTTGCTTTCCACAAGAAATGCAATTATTAACTTTTACTGACATCGGTAAGGAGCAAGAAAACATTTCCCCAACAGGGTACTGAGCTATAGTTGAAGACTTCGGTTCTGAAACTCAAAAACAAAAAATTCAGGAGTCGGCCGACCGGCACTTGTGAACTGCTTCTGCTTCAATCACTGCATGGCAAGAAAGACCGATATAAAAGCATTGGCTGCATGTTTTATACCCCTGATGACCTGACGTCATGGAAGAAGTGAAAGCAACTGACGCAAGACCCAAGACTTTGTTAATCAGGCCGACTGAGGGCTACTGCAAGCAGATAACCCAAATGTGATGACTGCAACAGTGAAACATGAAGAACATCTCCTGTTTCAAGAAGTTCTACTCCCTGTTCCCCTACATGTTAAATCCTCACCTCTAGATTCACTGTGTCATGGTGACAAGCAGTGACTCTCTACACCACCACCATCACTACTAGCATAAAATGAGCAGTGGGACCTAAGCTATATCTCAGATGGCAGGATTTTTTTGCTTGCTGTTTAAGTATTACAGCAAACCTTTGTTGTTAAAAATATACCTGAGAACATGGCTGAAGAGCATTGGTTCCCATGGTTTACAACGACAAGATTTGAATCATTCAGCTAATTATTCTAAAGCTTTTATATTTCAGCAGACATAACGGATATTAATGTAAACTGCTGGAAAGTGTTTGATAATAGCAGCTTCTGCAGCATCACATTAAGCCTACTGTAACTTTACAGCATCACAGATAGCATCTCTAATCTCTGTAGTAATTCTTTAGCTACTTAAAACCGGGTCATAATTGCTACAACTGGAGAATCAGTAAAAATCTAAATGAAAGACCTTGCAAGCTATAGTTGCTAAGGATCTTCAACCTTATTTATTGCTTGACTTCAAGTCATTACAGGAACTAGGTGACACCACTGCCTGTAATACACTTCTGCCATTGCAGCCCAAGGCTTCATTTGGTTATGTTCATATTATTATTGGTCTATGGATGTTTCCTTTTTCTTTTCCATGTTAAAAAGCTCGGCTCTTTACAATTTTGCCTAGCACAAATGCAGTGGTGTTTTTACTCCATCATTACAATGGTCTAAATTTCTTCACCAGAAATCATAGAAACATGCAAAAGGAATGGTGCATATACAATATACAGAGACAGAAATGTTGCTTTATAGGTGCAGATTTCAAAATCACTCGCATTATTTCATGTGCAACAGATAGGCAACTACAAGCAACATGAATATATTTTGCTACAACTTGAATCTATTTTCTTCATTATAAGAAACAGATACCTGAAGTAGTTATATGTAACAAACTTTAGAGTCTCACTTGGATGTTTCCCTACGTCTCACTATTATAGTGCTATTAATAATATAAAATGTGAGCCAAAATGCAGACACTGCAGTTATGAGGAAATAAGACTTGTCTTATGTAAATACTAATTGAGAATAAACAATCTTAAGTACATTCCACACTGTCTCTTCAACTTTCTGGTGACTTTTCTCCAAAACAATTTCATACGAGGCCTGTTGTAATACCATACCATCTATCCAATATGTTATATGGATCCCATCCTCTTTCCTAAATATATGACCAAACAAATAGTTTCAATTTTAGGACATAATGCATTTGTTTTTTTCCAGTTTATTCCTCCTCACCCACTCATCATAGTACATGGGAGATGGGAGGAGAGAACTGAGCCATTCCTGCTATCCATTATCCAGTAGAATTAGGAGATTGTTGAAGACAGTGACTCTACTGACAACAGCCTCCAACTGGTGAGAAAGTGCTGTGCAATACCTTTTCTACTGGGCCAAGTGCAAGTGTACACTTATGCACAACTGCAGTTCCAGCTAAAGTACATACAGAGCCCTTGGTGATGTGACATTCCTGGGGGCCCATCGATACAAGTCTATGATCATGAGGTTTTGCCCAGGTGAAGCTCTTGCAGGAGAACTCAACAAACACCCTGATTCAGGAAAAGCAACTTGGCATTTTCCACTCAGTCATAATCCTCCTTTTAAATTCCTCCAAGACTGCTAGACAAAACTAGATCCACTTGAATGTAGTAAAGTCAAAATCCTTTGATTTAGCCCATGTATAGGACAATATTTCAAGAATGTAAAGCTTTAAGTTTCAAGTTACAGCAATCATCCAACATTACAACTCTAAATCTGTCAGTTTGCTGTAGTTAAAGCTCTGTATTTAGATTTTTTTTTTTAAAAAGAACAACAAACTTTAAGCAAACTCCAATGGATACTACATACTGAAAGCAATCCTCATGTATGGCACTTTAATTTTTATCAACTGACAAAAGGCGGTACTCCTCCTTTAATAATAAATGCAACCTACTAATAATCAGCATAGCCCACTTATGCATTCCTGCCTTCCCGATATCAGCAATAACATTAATTTAGTCCAGCATTTCCATTTTCCATCTGCCAGCACCAACTACCTTTATTTATTTTCCTTTAAAAATCTCCCAATCTGGTTAAGTAACACAATCATAACTCGGTACCCCTTAATCATTGTACCCTCAAATCTATATCCTATTTGCTCTATCCAGAGACCACCTACATTACAAGGAGACAAACACCCCACCGATTTCCCTATGGCATTAATCTGCTGCTATTATAATAAAATCCTTTCCTTCTTCTGCTAGTCTTCCCCTTTTAATATTCCTTTCCATTTCTTCTGAAAAGCTCCCAACCTCTTCTCTGTCACTTCTCTCCTCTCATTCATTATTAAATGTGTTACAAATTTTCCTGTTTCTTCCCCCTTTTGGGGCATCTGATATTTTTCCATTTTCTTATTATTACCTTCTTCCCTATAGTCAGAAGAAGCCCCCTTACTTCCTTCTGTGTATTCAGCACTCCGTGCTTATATCCTAAAAGAAACATATTTTTCTTGTTAGAAGGATTACTGTACAGCCTTTACCTTGCAACAACTGCCATAACTCCACCTGGAATTCTCTCAGTTTTTCACATTCCCAGAAGACATGTACCCATGACCCCACTTCCTTTCCACATCTCCAATATGTAGTCACCACCCTGGGGAACATTTTAGCTAACCTCAACAGAGTATAGAAATACTTATGCAGACATTTCCAGGCAAAAATACCAAGCCTACATGATTTGATTACATATTTTGGTGACTGAATTATCTCCACCCAGTGTTCTTTTGCTATATTTTCACTTATTTCATTTGGAAGCTGCCCTGCCCCTTCTTTTTAATTAACTAATATCCTCCTATTTCCACTAATCCTCTTATTTCCCTACCTTCCATTCTTCTTTTCTAAACATCCTGTATTACTCCTGGGGCTGAGGTTATAACTTCAAGTCTTTCCTCAATCTCCCGCCATCGATTGTTTTCAGTCCCACATATTCCCATTCTAATTAACTCTTAAGCTGAAGCTCTACTTTCAGTTTTTCCCATGTTTTCAGTTTACCACCTATATGTATTTGGGGCCAATACCTCAAATGAGTCTGTTTCTTATTCCATCTCCATGCTATTGGCTTATTTTCAACATCTTGCTTTAATCTATATATTGGAACAACTCACATTCTCCACTTGTCTCCATCCTCATCCTGCCAAATATTTCAAAATTCTTCTGAACTTTACTCATTCAAGGAAAATTCAACTCAATCTCTGGTTTTCTAGCAGCCTCTATTATGCCACCTCCCCAAATTTCTTTTCCCTTTGGAAAATAATATTTTTCCATTCTACCCTATAATGCATATCTACAATCTTTAAAACACTAACTATTAAACAAGCCTGCATGCATTCTTTCATACCAGATACCCCAACCCTCCCTTTTCTTTTGACTCTATTATCTGGTCTGATGCTACTCTGGGCTTCCAGCCATCTGATATAAAGTCCCAACACAGTTGTTTTACCTTCTGCAAGAAAATATTATCTGGCAACTCCCAAAATGCCTGTCCTGGATATAAAAATTGTGATATTATACAAATCTGCAGGATATGCACTCTCTGATCTATCGCTAAGCTCAATACTTTCCATCTCTCAATTTGCTCCTTCACTTCCCTAGATATATATATATATATATATATATATATATATATATATATATATATATATATCTTAATAAGTTCCTTTCATGGTGTCCTCCAATGTCCTCTTCAATTTAATTCCCAGATACTTTATTTCATTCCTCTGCATTCTGTCAGTACTGTCCTCCTCTCCTTCCTGCTTACTTTTAATCATAATTAATATTTTAGTTTTGTCTTGGTTTACTTTGTTTCCTGATCTTCTTCTGAATTCTAGTAATAATTTCCTCCACAAATCCTCTATGTCTGTCCTAAAGTTTGACAGGGTAAGTAAAACATCATCTGCATACAATGATATCTTCTTCTCTTCCATACCCCAAACCCCCATACAAATTCCTAAACAATCTTAGAATTTAATGTCTCAGCAAAAATGCCTTTCATTTCACTACATATTGCCATGATGGAATATAAACTGAGACTATTGTTATTTTTATGTCCTCCATCACACCTTTAATTGAGACATATCTACCTTTCCTATCCTGTAATTTATCCTCTACATTGATTGGGATGTCTTCTTCAATAGTATTACCACTCCTCTATACCTTCTATTGCCCCAGGCAGAGCTCGTCTCCACTTTACAACCCCCCTTCCTTCATCTTTTGTGTTCATCCTGATTAAGATGAGTCTCTTGCAACATAAGTATCAAAGCATTTGTTGTTGTCATGTGCATCATTATTCTTTCCCTCGTTTTTTTTGCCCCAAGCCTGCCGAGATTCCAAGACCTAAGGTCTAATCTTAAATTATACACAAAATGCAGAAAATAGCTGGATGACCTTCACTTCACTTTATTCCAAGATACACAAAATTCCAGTAAGCGCTTTCATCTCCCAAACAATCACAAGAGACTTCTTCAGACTGAAATAATGATTACATAACACACTTTAAATATACCTCTTTAGGCACATGATCTATCACATGATTTCCTATGCCCTCCTTAAAAAACATAACACAAATAAAAACAACTTAAAATAACATTTTATACCTATGCTACCCTTAATGTTTTAACCCCTTTCTTTTTAAATACATAGTAAAACTCTTCTCTATTGTTTAGTCTGCTTTCTTGCATAAAATATTGTCATTTTTAAAAGTTCATCAAAACAAACTTTTTAATTTCTGGACATATTATAATATTTATAATCAGCGTTTTTATCTAAAATTTCAAGAATATGAATTTCGCATATATTTAGAAACATTTCTAATTATTTTACCAATGGTGGGTTAAAACTACTAGGTTTATAAAATTCACATTTTCTAACTTCATTTTTGTCAAACAACACAGTCAGATTCAATATTCTTACATAACCTCTTAAGTCATTCATAGTATTACGTTTATTCGCCCTCTGAGATGGTGCAAATTTCCATCCCTTACTTAGTACTATACACTCTTCCTTCATTAACACATTTGCTTAGGTTAATAACTTTAAAGTTCACAGTTTCTAGTTCTCCACATTTGTTTTGTCTTCCTCTAGTTCGTTTTGTTGGCATTTGAAAAAGCCATTTTTTTAATATCCTTTATTATTATAGGAAGAGTTATTAACTCTCCCATTTGCTGTTACCTGGGCCCAAGTTCTTTTTCACCATTTACTGTCTGATATACCTCTACCACCTGTTGATTTCCTTTTTTAGGTTTAACCACAGCAGGGGGATCTATTTCTGTGGTTTTGGCATTTCTGTTGCACATATTCATCGTCAGCTGAACACTCGTAGATGCCTCAGTGCCTCCTTTTATTACAGAAGGCTGTATAGATATTTTTTGGAATTGTTTTCCATTACAATTGTTGAATTTTTTCCATTAAGACACTATGAGTGCCTCACGGCATTCGCCTCTGTGGTCACTACATTGACATCATCATCTGCATACTTTCCTGACACTTCTTTTGAAAGTTTTAGCCCATACGCCAAAGCCACACCCCCTTCATACTCTTGCCGGGCACGGTCAAACTTCTTTTGTTTTCTTGTACTCAAAGTTTCACTTAATTTAATTAGATGTTCTTGGATACTGTACATTTTAGAATTAAACTTATCTACATAGGTGTTTTATAGGTTCATAGGTAGGTACTAGGTGATCGGCCCAAGGGCCTACGTAAGCGTAGCCAACAAGGTTCCCCGGCTTATGCCTCCCAAGAAAGTTATTTTCCTGTGCCACTGTTGAGCAGAGACACAGAGGTGATCCCTGGGGTGTAGTTCCTTTTTCCTATCCACTCATCAAGATTTTTCTTGAAGAGTGCTGATAAAGAACTTTGCTTGACATAGATGGGTAGCCTGTTGCAGAGTATGGGAAGTCTCTGGGACAGGAATCTATCCCTCCAGCATGTCCTGATTATTGTGGTGGCAAGGTTTAGGTCCCTAGAGGGTGTAGCTCAGTGGGATTGGGATTTCTTTAGGTGTAGCATGTCCAACAGCTCTGGGTTTGACATAGCTTTATATGTTACGCAGAGATCACCTCAGAGTAGGCAATTTGCTATGGAGTAAAGCTGGGGTTTTTTGAGTTTTCTTTTAACATGACAAAATTGTCATGTATACTATCCGATAAGTCGGATGTCTTTAGTCTATTGTGGCTTAATAAGACTTCAATATATTGCAGTCCTGCTTTTTGGTTGATTTCAAGCCACTCATCGACCAATTTCTTAGGTAAATTGTTGCCTGCTTGTAGTTTATTGATTCTTAGTCCCTTAGGCACTCGATTTACCCTTAAACAGTTCTCAAAAACAAATTGTCCCACTGCAGATGTTTCAGCTTGGTCATACCTTTTTCTAGCTCAATGAACAGTTCTCCATAGTTCACTTTCATTTGTATAGCAGGCTGCTGTTCATCACCACACATAAAAGGATTCACAGGTAGGGCCAGACACCCTTGTAGAACCTTTTCACTAGACATGGTGTTGTTACATCTCCCTTTACTCAATGAATTCACAGTTCCTTCATTGTTAATAATGAAAGAAAACAGTAGGTGTATCATTTAACATACACCCCTCTGGTAGCGTAGTAAAGCTGGTACCTAGAAAGTTTTGGGCCTCCATCCAAATGCCACTAACCACCAAACACTCTCTTCCAAAGGAGCACTAAACAGCAAAAACTGTAGAGAACACAAAACATGCAGAAAACAGCTGGATGACCTTCACTTCACTTTATTCCAAGGCACACAAAATTCCAGTAAGCACTTTCATCTCCCAAATAATCACAACAAGAGACTTCTTCAGACTGAAATAATGATTACATAACAAATATACCTCTTTAGGCATACGATCTATCACATGATTTCCTATGCCCTCCATAAAACACATAACACAAATAAAAACAACTTAAAATATTTTATACCTACGCTACCCCTAATGTTTTAACCTCTTTCTTTTTAAATACATAGTAAACTCTTCTCCATTATTTAATCTTAAATTATGGGGCATTTTTAGAAATGTGTAAATTTCCTATCTTCCTTCTGCTGGGTATTATCCACAGCCCTCCTTTCCTTGTCCTTGTCTGTGTTATTCCTCTCTCCATTTCCTCTTCTTTGCTTTCTTCAGCACCACCTAACTGATAACCATAATCCATCCATTCTCATTTTCCTTTCTTCAGTAGCTGCTTTGCATGTATGTCTTTCCCCGTTATTGTCCCCAGGGCCCTCAAAACTATATGTACATATATACATTTAAGCATTCCTTTCTCAATGTTTTGTCTTTTCTGTATCATATGGCGCACTTTGGTTCCACCATCTCTGCCATAACTATGGCAGTACTGCTACAACTCCTTGGGAGCTTTGCCCACTCCCACAACCTGCTTTCTTTAGTACAAATCACTATACTAATTGTAGTTCTATTTATTAATATATATCTTTTCCCACAAATCTCTTCTTCTAATCTATTCCAGACATCACCCACTATCCTTCACTCACTAATGAATTTCAGTTTTGTTCCTCTTCCTTCAAACTACTCAAACCCCTAGTCAAAAAAACTGTGGCTTATCCTTGTTTCCCATTCTCCACCTCTGATCTTTCCCAAATAGCCTCCTGTATTCCCACTCACTCAATGCCTACTTTCAACTGTCTCTCCATTTGCCTACCACCCCTCTGACCTTTTCTTTTTGTTTTAAATCAGCTAGTCCTGTATCTATTCAAAAGTTGATCATTTTAATGTTATTAATTCATTTCTGCCCTTGCACTCAACATCTCTGTTTCTCCTACCTGAATGCACCAGCCTAAAACTTTTTTGGCATCCATAAATTACCCTTCTCATTAACTTCTTCCATTTAAGGGTCCCCACATAGATATCCTGTATACCATAACCTTTTACCCAAATTCATCTTAATCATTATTACATGAATGGATCTACAGCCTTATTTCTTACTGCTATCTTCACTTCCCAACCTACCTGATACATCCTGCTTCATAACATTAATTGAAGTTCTTTCCTCTGTCTATACTTTCACTATCTTTGTCTAACAAAGAAAATACAAAATTCTATACTTCATTTTTATGATTCATACTGTTTATGTTCTGTTTCAACAACAAAAGTTGTTATGTTAAACCTATTCTTAATAGCAGAAAACTATAATATCATAAACTGTAACTTCATAGGTTATAGACTGAGATGTTTGTTGTAAGTTTTGGTTAAAGGTTGATTTTCCTCTTTTCCTGGCCTAGCGGGTCAGTACTTATATTTTTTTCTCTGACCTAGCAGGTTAGCTCCCTGTTCAAGCATTTGTTTGGGACATTGGACATGTATTTTTTGGGGCATTGTATATACATTCATTTCATCGAAACAATGTATTTATTCATGTGTAATACATATATTTACAATGTGTATGAGACAGGATAAATATAAAATCACTAGGTTCCAGAAAACAGTTTTAAAAGTATCCTGTTAGTTTACACACACGTCCTTATCACCATCAAGGACTTTTTGAGATAATTATTATATGTCATCGGCTGTAATTTAAGCCCATTGTTATACTATTTATGACATTGATAATAGTAAGCGCAATTCAATATTGCGTTTAACTACGTTTTCAGTACCCAACTTTGGCCTGGGTCTGACCAGTTCTCTATGTTTTGTTTTGTCTCTTGGCAGGATACATACAAGCTGGTTATTCGTAACATTAACTTGAGGCATTAGTTGTAGCAATTCTACCACATAGTCTCTATGGTAGACAGGCAGTGTCCATTTCCACCGGACTTGCTGCCCTACATTAGCAGGCTTCCATATGAACTATGGCATTTAGCGCTCCTTCCGATCTCACACATTCTGCACTATTAAAACGAAACACCAATATAAGATATGCTATGCATGTAGGCATTTTGTTTTCCATTTTTGTGTTCTTCTTGGCATTTTGAATAGTATTGACATAAGACCTTTTCTAACGCAATTTCACCTTAATGTTTGTTCGGATGCTATCGCAACTTTTATGGTTGTTACATATGGCAATAGATATTGCCATTAAACATTATCATATCTTTATTAGTTGACCTTTGTCTCTATGATCGAAGTTTAGGGCATTAATCTATATATAAGTGTCTTTAAGTATATACATCCTTAGGTAAGTGTTGTAACAAACGTTGGGATGTGTCGATTGGCCCTTCACAACTGACTGACACATAACCTTGAATCCACGTCACCGGAGAATTTCTTTGACAAGTGTTACCTAGGTTTCCTAGAATGTTTGCTTGGTTAAAGCCGTCAGATCTACTTAATGTTTGTTTATTTAATATTTATTTAAGCTTTAGGATAACACATCATTAGATTTTTAAGATGTCCAAAATCATTTTTTATTTTTGATCAGACTCATATTTGTTTGATACTTAAGTAATTTATTTTTTATACAGGATTAAGGGCAGCATGATCGAAGCAGTTCTAGTTTTATTTCCTTGTGCATAGGACTCCTACATATCAATTTTAATTAGAATAGATATGATGTTTTTTGTAATGTATCCCTGATGTGTTGTTTATGTATTTATGTTCTTTACATTCTGAGACCTGTTTCAGACATCAACGTCTCAGGTTTTATAGTTGTGTTTTAAAATGGATCGGAAATGTTCTAATTTTGTTTCACGCTATATTAGTGTGGTTTTTAAACACGTTTTCATGACAGTTTTTCAGCAGAATAGGAATTTTTTATGTTAACTTTGCAGTATTGTGATATGGCTTAGTAAAGTATTTAACTTTAGTGGTATTTGCAGCCGTATTTAACGGCATTGCATACACTGTTCCTTTAATATATGCAATGTGATTACAATTAACAAATTAGGCAGTGACCATTATTGTTTAATCTTTTGGGTTGCGCGCCAAAATGTTTTATATATAAGAATCTTGTTTTTATTGCTTAAATACACCTGAAGAAGCGTAGTTTAACTACGTGAAAGCGCTTGTGTTGTGTTTTTATCTCAATAAAGAAGATATTACGTATATTGGATTTATCTCCTGTGGTGACTCCTGTTTGGATCTTATACTACTACTGTTTATGTTCATACTTTTTATTCTTAAGTGTTCAGTGTTACATATTCCTGACTCTGTTTGCTCATTTCAGTTGGGATCGTTACTCCCTTCTTCTCATTTTAAATGTTGCATCTCACCATAACACTTCCCTATTCAGTCCGATAGTCTTCTCTTTCAAATAATGATCCCTTGCTGTGATTAATTCTCCATCTCTGCCCCTCGGGTCTTCTTCCTTTTGGCTTTCCAGATAATGTCCACTTTTTTTCTTAGCCTTTGCTATCTTGGGAATGAAATAAATTACCCATACTGTTGCCCATTCTTCAGCTGTTTTCTCTGTCCTTTTCCCATTGACTCTTCCTGCTCCTTGCTCTTCTCTTGCAGTGGGCTCAACCTGTAATTAGCTGGTTTTGAACATATGTTAAAGCATCTTCTGGCTGTACAAAAGTCCTGACTCCTCCATTAGTGAAGATTCTCATTGTACCTGGGTACAGAAGGCATCAACATACCCCTCCATCACTGCAAGCCCTGATAAAAGGTAAAAATTGGTTTCACTACTTCTGAGTTTCATAGGAATAAACGTGTTCTACAAATACTCTTTCACCTGTTACCAACAACTTTTTCCCCAGTTGTCATACCTGATTTAACACTTTTTCTTTGAGTCCATAAGTCTGGAATTACATTATTACTGGACATACCTTCTTTGTTCCTTCAGCTAAAGGTGTCCAGGCAGCCAATTGAGCTCTCTCAATCCTTATTTCATCTTCTGTCAGTTCTGTGCAGTATGCTATCCATTTCTTAACTGACTCTTTATTGCCTTGCTGTTCTAGTCTTTTCAGATACTCTTATCAGTTTGACATTTTTCCTTAACGCCCTGTCCGCCAGATCGATAAGCTTTGCATAAGCACAAACGTAAAGAAACACCAACAGTACCACAGCTAGGAGATTTATTTAAGTAGAACAGTACAAACAGTACACAGGTTAGTGTTTTCAGGGATAAACCCCTTCATCAGACAACTGTTGAAATTCCACACTTCCTTAAGTACTTGGAACAGTCATATGATGATGCAGGCAATTACCCTAATCACTGTTAATTAAAGAGAAACACAGTTGCCAATGCAGAATAAAAAATACAAAACTAAATAATGCAATAAGAATATCATATATCACACATTCTTTATCCAAGCTAATAATTCTGTTAAAACATGCATAGAAAAATATATAAAATATATCTATAAAAAAATATATATATATAAAATACATCTGACTTGATACCAATGAGTACATGTTCTAATGCATGCACTTTGCTAAGAGTATATAGGCATAATATAAATAGTGAAAAATATATAAATGAATGCTAAAATATACTTAAGTATTGACGTACACATAAAACCAGCATATAGACATGCATAAGCATAAAATTATGAAAGTGTAAAAAAATATAATTTTATATTTTATATATATATATATATATACTGGACGTGCCATGCAAAAAACTCAATGCCTCAATGGTCGAGCTTTTAAAATCGGTTTAAGTGACAACATTTGATTCAAACCCGGGGGTTTATCTACATTAAATTGTATGATCCATCTCTGTTCGGCAGTTTCTATATCATTAGATAAATTACCCCATCTCTGTTTCTCAGACATTATCTGTAAAACTAAAAATTTGTAGATATGTTCTGGTCCTGTATTCTAAGTATGCATGGCAATAGCACTACTTTCTTTAACATTTCTGATGTCTCTATAGTGTTCAAGGATCCTATTCTTTAGGCATCTATTAATCTTACCTATATACTGTTCCAAACGTGCCGAAAATCACAAACTGCGAAAATGAACAAAAACTAAGCAGACGAACACTCCCAAATGAATTTATTCACGTAGTTGATGTGAGCAAAGTACACAACCAAGCTTTCGGTGAGCCCAGTGTCCCACCTTCTTCAGACAACATTACAAGCTAAACATCACAGTTTAAGTACTATTACATTAATTAGTTAATTAAATCAATCATATTAACACATGATCTAATTAAAGAAAATTACAATTATGTAATGCTATAAATACAAACCAAAGACTTCTTATAGTCACTGAAATAAAAATACTTCATTAACTGAAAACT
This sequence comes from Protopterus annectens, assembly GCF_019279795.1. Classification (NCBI taxonomy): domain Eukaryota; kingdom Metazoa; phylum Chordata; order Ceratodontiformes; family Protopteridae; genus Protopterus; species Protopterus annectens. The sequence goes on along the minus strand of NC_056729.1, from coordinate 1,099,933,967 downwards.
ACTTTAAAAACCAATGTTAAAATTGTATTTAAAATATATTGCAATAATTCAAAGGAGTTATGATTAACCAAATGTGTTAAGTCAAAAACCCTTTACCAGTTTAATTTTATAATTCTTCTATGTACATACCCAAGTGGGCAAAGTAGGGGTCTACTATAGTGTGTAAAATTCCTTGTAGAACCCAACATCAACACATTTATAAATATCCTAACCTATAATAAATTATTATTTATAATACATACCGGGTATTGTGTTATAAAATCAAACAAATTAAAGTCTTCCATTAGACCAAATTTAAAACAACATACCAGAGCCACAGTTCCTTTATGTGTTACCAAAATAAAACCTCCCATAAAGGGTTTTATAAAAGAGGGGGGCCTCACCTATTATTAGATAGAAATTTCAGAACAGGAGCTACAGAAACATATTCATTCAGACCTGGGTTAACATATGCCCATGTTCTTAACTGCCAGTGAAGTTCATTCACTTCTAAGTGGGTCTGCCAAGGACCACTTAAATTATCGGTAAGTGACTTCCCTAAGACAGTAAATTTAAAACAATGCCCAGGATTAGCTAAAATATGCCTGGCTAATGCATTATTAACATCCTGTTTGCCTATGGCGTAAACATGCTCGTAAATCCGCTGCCTAAATTTCCTTTTAGTTTTTCCAATATAGAAGGCAGGACATTTCTGACATACGGCCACGTACACTACTCCAATAGACTCACAATTAAATTTCCCCATTATTTTATATACTGTATCCCTAATTTTAACCTTAGGGTCAGTAAAAATGAACTTACATTGGTTACAAAAACCACACTTCTTTGTTCCTGCAACCCCCTGAATTAAGGGCTTTGATTTTAATTCAAGCAAACTTTTTAAGTTCTGCCCCCTTCTGAAAGTGATTCTTGGGAATTCCCCTAATCTTTTTGTCAAAAACGTATCTTCAGTAATAAGGGCCCAACATTTATTTAGGACCTTTCTAATTTCAGAATGGTCAGCAGAATAAGTACAAAAAAATCTCAAATTGGATTCATGTGATTGAGCAGTACCAGGGCTTAGTATAAGAGAAATTGAAGATTCAGTAGCATTGTCTAAATCCATATTCTCAATGCATAAAATTGGTTTATAAACACCCACTCTCCTTTTGGTAATGACCTCAGCTTTAATGTCATCAATTAACAAACCAGGATATCCTCTATTGGCAAACATACTGCTAAGATACTCACATTCTTGCAAAAAATCTTCAAATTCCGAGACCATCCTGGCCGCCCTGACCATCTGGCCTTTAACTATGGCCTTCTTTTGGTGACCAGGATGGGAACTCGTGAAGTGCAAGAATGCGTTGGAGTAAGTGGGCTTACGGTAAATAAAACTCTTATACCTAGATTTCGACAAATCCTTCCTAATAAGAATGTCAAGAAAACTAATGGTTGTTTCCTGTAAATTGTATGTAAATTCTAAAAAAGGTGTCTTCTTTGTGAGTGACTCTAAAAAGTCAGGTATGATAGCAGGAGAAGCTTTCCATATAAAAAACATGTCATCCTGGTATCTAGTGTACCAGGTGACAGAAGATTTAAAGCAAGGATCATTAAATAAGACATTCTTTTCCCAGTAGGCTAACACCCCATTGGCGAAACTCCCACCACAGGGTGAACCCATCGCAACTCCTGATTTCTGAAGGTAAATACTGTTGTTGAAGGACATAAAGTTGTTGTTTAATACTATTTCTAGCAAAATCTCAACTACATAGATCACATTGTCGTCTACTTTCTTGTCAAATAGAAAGTCACATATCCATTGTATACCCAAAGTCTGTGGTATAACTGTGTACAAATCTTTTATGTCAACAGTCAGAAACCAGGAGTCAGCCTGAAAGGGAACCTTATTCAGTTCATTAAGGAAACTCCAAGAATCCTTGCAAATATGGATTTCTTGGGAAATCAAAGGTCTTAAAATGCTGTCAACGTATTTAGCACAGGGAATAGTGATATAGTAAGAACATGGGCATATGTTAACCCAGGTCTGAATGAATATGTTTCTGTAGCTCCTGTTCTGAAATTTCTATCTAATAATAGGTGAGGCCCCCCTCTTTTATAAAACCCTTTATGGGAGGTTTTATTTTGGCAACACATAAAGGAATTGTGGCTCTGGTATGTCGTTTTAAATTTGGTCTAATGGAAGACTTTAATTTGTTTGATTTTATAATACAATACCCGGTATGTATTATAAATAATAATTTATTATAGGTTAGCATATTTATAAATGTGTTGATGTTGGGTTCTACAAGGAATTTTATACACTATAGTAGACCCCTACTCTGCCCACTTGGGTATGTACATAGAAGAATTATAAAATTAAACTGGTAAAGGGTTTTTGACTTAGTACATTTGGTTAGTCATAACTCTTCTGAATTTTTGCAATATATTTTAAATACAATTTTAACATTGGTTTTTAAAGTAGTTTTCAGTTAATGAAGTATTTTTATTCAGTGACTATAAGAAGTCTCTGGTTTGTATTAATAGCATTACATAATTGTAATTTTCTTTAATTAGATCATGTGTTAATATGATTGATTTAATTAACTAATTAATGTAATAGTACTTAAACTGTGATGTTTAGCTTGTAATGTTGTCTGAAGAAGGTGGGACACTGGGCTCACCGAAAGCTTGGTTGTGTACTTTGCTCACATCAACTACGTGAATAAATTCATTTGGGAGTGTTCGTCTGCTTAGTTTTTGTTCATTTTCGCAATCTTACCTATATAGAAACTGTAGCATGCCATACAATATGCAAAACAGACCACATTTGATGTAGTGCAGTCAGCATAAAAATTACTACTGTAGCCAAAATTCCTAAAGGGAAGTGTAAATGTGTTGCCATTATGTATGTGCTTATAGGCTGTACAGTCTCTGCACATATATGTACCCAATCTGTCAGACCTATTAGTAGTATTGATTGTGGCACTTCTATAACATAATTCATTTCTCAGGGTTCTATTATTCTTAAACGTGAAGCTCGGCTTAGGGCCAATTATGCCTTGTAGGCTGTCAATCGTGGAAAGTATACCCCAATTTTTAGTAACAACATCACATACTACATTTATGTTGTTTGCAAACGTTAGTGGCATCCTAAGTGTATTGTCTGTACCTCTGTATTTATGTGTGACCACCTCGCGGTTGATAACTTGTCTATCCACCTCACCTGTAGTACATGTGTCAAAGTAGGGTCTACATTTACCCGCCCTATTACTCCAACCATTTGCAATACACCTATCAATAGTTTTTGCATCATAACCCCTATCTAGAAACTCTAGTTTAAGCTGATGTAGTGCTGTCTGTAATTCATCATCATCATTTAAACAGTCGCATGATCCTATATACTTGACCTTTAATAATGTTTACCTTCGTGTGGTTAGGATGCATACTAGTGTTGTGTAGGAACATATTCTTCCTGACCTGCTTCTTAAATAGACTAGTTCTAATGTGGTTCAGGTCATCTCTTCTCACTTTGACATCCAAGAAGTCAATTTCAGTTCTAGAGTACTTAGAAGTAAATCTAAGAAATCCAGTGGTGTTATTGAGGTAGGTAAAAAATGCATTCAGCTCTGCCTCTGGACCATTCCACAACTAAAAATATCATCCACAAATCTGATGTACCAATCAATATATCTACCATACATGGTATTAGTTAATACATAAGTATGTTCCCATTGGACGAAAGAAAGGTTGGCATAGCTATTGGCACAGGCCGTGCCCATAGCCATGCCAACCCTCTGTAAGTACTTTTGTTGTTGAAACAGAAAAACATTGTTATTCAGCACTATGTCTAGCAGGCTACAAATGAGATCACTTTTGTTCTTATTACAATCAACACTATGGAGTAGTTCCCTTATAGACTCAATCCCCCATTCATTGGGGATTACAGTAAACAATGATTCTATGTCCATCGTTACTAGAAAACTGCAGCGGTTTGTATTTGTCTCTGTCCATTTCAACCTAAGGGTTTCCAAAAAAACTTTAGAGTCCCTTAACACACTCTCACAAGTAATTAAAAGTGGGTGCAGGCTCTTTTCAATATAGCTGGATAATGGTTCAGTAACCCACCCCATGCCTGAGACTATGGGACTCATGGGTGGCACTAAAATATTCTTGTGTATCTTAGGAAGACCATAAATCTCAGGAATGGTAGGATTACTGACTGAAAAGTAGTCAAATAACTCTTCATTGATCATACCCGTGATTAACAAATCAAAAATAAAAAAGGAAACCTTGTCAATAACACTTTTTACAACATTGCTGGAAATAGTCTGATCGGTAAAATCATTGTTCAATAGTCGTAGAATCTGATCTACATACACTTGTTTATCTATCACGACAATGCCCCCTCCCTTGTCAGCAGGTCTTATCTCAATTAAATGCATTTGCTTTAATTCTGACAAAGCATAATATTCCTCTCTGCTTAAATTGTGAAAAGTATTAGGGAAGTCATTTCTAGTATCCAGCATTTCCCTCAGTTCTCTATCACACACATCAATAAAAGTGTCAATAACCACATTGCTCGGTGGAACAAATATGCTAGTTTTTTTTAAAAAACATTCATAGTCTTTTGGGAGCTACTGCCAAAAATAGTTTTTAGTGTCAAAGTCCGACCAAAAAGTTTGAGGACTTTAATGACATCAGTTAAATCAGCCTTCCTTGCTGGAACAAAGCTTAGCCCTTTATTCAAAAATCTCACCTGGTTTTCTGTCAATGAGTGAGATGAAATGTTGAAAATTAGACCTTCCTGAAGCTTTTCCTGTCCTGGCCCTTTGCACTCAGCGGTCTCCGCTGACTGCGGTTCACAGAACATGCTCTGATGGGCAGAGGTTCCTGCAATAAAAAACGATTTATATTATCCACTAGAAAAAGGCCACTCGGTGAACTATTAAGGGATGAATGTGGATTCCTCGTGTCCTTCGGTTTCACAGCTGCAATACTACTAGCATCTGGTTGCATTTTATTTACTATAGAGTCAGCTACTTGCCTTATAGAACTTTTTATAGCACCAGCATAGCTGTTGGATGCATCGCTACTTTCTGTATGCATAGGAATAGCCAAAGTAGGTGTGTCGCCCAAGCCTTCATTTAAAATGACGTCATCATGACATTTAGCATGCAAAGGTTCCGACTGAACCGTTCGAGATGTCTGTCTCATCTGACTTGTGGGGGGATGTTCCCTCGCCCAAGAAAATACGTTCCCACGCCGCTGAAAATCATTAAAATCTCTATTAAGCTTACGTGTTTTTACTATTGAGAGCCTTTTCTCATAATTTACTATATTTTCATGCAAAGTCTCAAGTTTGGTACCAACCAGTTGTGTTGGATAGTTATCTACGATGTTTCCATAGATTTTATTGAGGTCCTTAGATAATTCTTCTTCTTCCGGACAAAAAAACTCAATTAATAAGTGTAAATACTTAGAGCTACATTCCAAATTAATGACTTGCCAAAGCCTGAGAAGTTCAGTATAGGTTTGCCCATAAGTGGGCATAGTTAGTACACGCAACCCTCTAGGAACAAGATTCTGCTGAAGACAGCCTCCAGGTGGAAGCGTTGCCACTGGAGACATTTAAACTTGTAGAACTTATTCTCCAGATCTATATAGACTGTGCTGAAGTCATTTAATTGCTCAAAGTTATTATCATAAGTTACATCCAATGTCCTCAACCCTATATTCAATAGGGAGTTCACTATAGTTGATAACAGCCCATTCAGGCATTCTGCAGATGAAGTCTTGAAGCCATTGTTGAAATTCATCTTGCTATTCAGCTCAGTTTCAATAGCAGTAGTGTTTCTTTCTGCCATATTGCATTAGAGAGGAAAAGAAATTAGAATAAGTGGATGCACAGAGTCCTCTCTAGGCACAAAGCTGTCAGTGGAAAATAAGGAACTACAAACATAAAGAAACACCGACAGTACCACAGCTAGAAGATTTATTTAAGTAGAACAGTACAAACAGTACACAGGTTAGCGCTTTCAGGGATCAACCCCTTCATCAGACAACTGTTGAAATTCCACACTTCCAGAATAAAAAATATAAAACTAAATAATGCAATATCAAACATTCCTTATCCAAGCTAATTAGCTTGGATAAGGAATGTGTGATATATGATATTTTTATTGCATTATTTAGCTTTATATTTTTTATTCTGCATTGGCAACTGTGTTTCTCTTTAATTAACAGTGATTAGGGTAATTGCCTGCATCATCATGTGACTGTTTCAAGTACTTAAGGAAGTGTGGAATTTCAACAGTTGTCTGATGAAGGGGTTGATCCCTGAAAGCGCTAACCCGTGTACTGTTTGTACTGTTCTACTTAAATAAATCATCCCAGCTGTGGTACTGTTGGTTTTTCTTTATGTTTGTAGATCCGTATTTTCCACTGACAGTTTTATGCCTAGAGAGGACTCTGTGCATCCACAATTTCTTTTCCTCTCTAATGCAACAAGGCAGAAGGAAACACTACTACTATTGAAACTGAGCTGAATAGCGGGATGAATTTCAAAAAAAAAATATATATATAATGGTATGATAGAAAGAAGTCAGCAGATGGAGAAATAATACTATGATAGGAGCTGAAAAAAGCAGCAGACTTAAGGTTTAGGGATAAAGTAAGAATGCAAAAAGTCAAAGGGAAGTCTGGTGCCTGAAGCTTAGTGCCTAAAGCTGAGGCTTACAGTGAAGCTTGTGCTCTATAGAAAAACATATCACACACACTTGTATATAACAAAAACATCAAAATCACAAGTAGTGGAAGCACACATCTCAGCATCTGCGGCATGCTGAATTACCCAGCATCCACCGGGTGACCTGGGCTGCTTTGCTTCTCCATTAATGGGTGAGTTGGCATCAACTTCTCACTCCCATCCTTCTCCATCTAGGTCATCCTGTGTCACTAACTGATCCTATGTGGTCTGAGTCATAGCCAAGTTTATTGTTCTGTATCACAGAGAGAGGAAAAAGTATAAATTTATCAGTCAGAAAAGACAGTTCTATATTACAATACCGAAGCTTTACTTAATCGAATAAGTAAAGCTCGAGCTTGTAATATCAAAACTGTAAATTGTCACCCGGCTGATTTAACCCAGGGAAACACTTCCCTTGGCTGTTCTGTAGAGTATGCCTATTTCTCCAATTTGGAGCGATCACGGAGTTGGTATATTTAGGTAGGGGCCCTCTACATCGGGGCGGGTCTATATTATAACATTGAAGTTCAAAAACTGTGAATGTTATAATATCAAACCCAGTAGAGCTAATGCTTGAAATAGTGAAGCTGCAGAACACCGAATACGTTCCTAGGGAAAGTATTCAGTGGGCCGTTTCTGCAGCTTTGCTATTTCCTCAACTGTGGAGTGAAGATTACGGACCGGGTTATAGTAAGTGTGCGAATGAAGGTGAGTGTGAGATTGGGCATGGGTTAGGTGAGTTAAGGTTAGGGCATGGGTCAGGTAAATGTGCGATTATGTGGATGTGAGGGTTAGGGTGGGGTAGGTGAGTTAGGGTGAGGGAGTGGGTAAGGTGAGTGTGCGATAGTTAGGGACCTTAGGGTTAGGATTGGGTTAAGGTAAGTGGGTAGCTAGTGGTGTATGTCTGGTTTAGTGTAGGGTTTTGTGAAGTGTATGTGTGTGGATTATTTATTTTGGTGTGCTTGAGTTGTGTGTATGTTTGTCGGAACAGCAAATTGTTTCCCCTGGGAAATAATTTGCTATTCTGACTGTTCGGTTTTCTGGTGTTTTGATTGAATGAGTTTGATAGTATAACATTCAAAGTTTTTAGACTTCAATGTTATAATATAGACCCACCAGGGCAGGGTGTGGGGCAAAACCCCTTGCTTGATTTCAGATGTAAAGTTTTTTTTTTTTTGATTTGGCCAAGGGAAGTGATTCCCTTGGCTGAATCGGCCATTCGACAATTCTAGTTGTCGATATTACAAGATCAAATTTTAGTTATTCGATTAACTAAAGCTTTGATGTTGTAATATAGATGCGAAAAGACTTGCTGCTTGCTGGTTTTCTGTCCACTTAGACTTTGACCAAAGCTTCCACCAGGAAAAAGTCACATGAAAGCAAATAAGCAGCAAAAGAAATAGAAGTCTTGACCATTAAAGAACTAGTTAGTGTAAGTGAGGTTATCATGACTGCATTAGCCTTGCTAAGGCCTAAAAGTGTAGAGTCTGGTTCCTCTTCTCCTTTCCTAAGATCCAAGAATTTACCTTGTTATGTCTACCCTGTCTGTAGCAGCCTCACATGAAGCAGACAGCAGGCTGCCACCTTCGAGCACTAGCAAGGCCTCTGATCTTACAGTTACTCCATCATAGTCCAAGGCCAATCCCAATGTGTCAATTGATAGCACTGTGGATCCCTCTCAATCTCCAGGGAGGCACAAGTTAGCACCTCTGCTCCAGAGCCAGTCATTCTCAAGATTTTAATGAACTTTCTCTCTGAAGACGCTGCTTTCAAGTTGATTAGCCTACCCTTAAAAACAACGCTGCTAGTTCCTTGATCACTGGAGGCTTGGGCATCATCCAGTAAAGCTGATTCCCATGCAGATACCAGTTCACTCCTTTAATCATAGGCATTTTAGCAAATGTTGCTTGACAGGATCACAAAGAACTAGCCTCATATGTGGCAACTCCAGGCTGTATTTATGATGCTACCTAGCTGCATAAAATAAAAAAGGGGAGCCATCCTCAATGTTTTCTTCAGAGTGTGAACACATGTAAAAAGACTTGATTTAAACAGATAAGTTTCAGTTAGGTATTGCACTACAATTCAGATGTAAAATATTATTTCTTCTGAATCCTGGTTCATAATGCATCATTTGTGGAAACAATAAACCTAATGTGAGATATTTCAAATGTGGAAAGAAGTGCCTGTGGCTCTGAAATAATACTTTGAATATCTTGGATTTTGATGACCCTCTGCCACATTTCCCACATGGAAAGACTTTTAAAGATGTGTTCAAAAATGTCATGCTGTCAGCCAATGGATAAAAAAAAAATGATATTATATCTCTCAATGGTCCCTATTTTTCAGAATGTCGCTAATTTTGCCTCATATTTTCAATCTGTTCCTTGCAAAAATTGTGATTTTCCGGCTATTTACATAGGACTACAATCACTAAAGAATGACAAACACATGAATTTCATGCTATTCCCTTCAGAAAATACAGTCAACTTTCAGTCAACCAGAACTCATGGAACCGGCACTCTCAAGCAACAGGCAAAAAAATAAACAAGAGTACAGTTTACATGTGTCCTGAGTGAAGTAGCTCAAACAAATAGGTAAGGACCGTAGGTATAGAAGTAGTCAGAGGGTCCTGTTTTTTTTCCGTTGACACCACTTGGAGAATCTGTTCCATTTAGATGCATAATTTCTCCTAGTGCTACGTTTTCTGGCAGAACATTGAGTGCGTCCTCTAAGTATAGGGGTCTGTAGAGGAATAGAACCCTATCACTCATAAGGTCAGTATTTTCAGGAGGACTTTCTGAATCACAGTGAAGGGAGGGAAGGCATAGGGGTACATTCCCTCCCAAGGAAAGGAGAAGGTGTCCACTTTCCAAGCTTGTGGATGTCAGTCCCTTGTGCAGAATCTGGGCATCTGTCTGTTCTGGTGGAAGGCAAAGAGATCTGCTTGTGGAATACCCCACCTGTGGATAAGGTCCAAGAATACGTCTCTGTGAAGCATCCATTCGTGAGAAGGAGCTGAAGTTCTGCTGAGTGTGTCTGCCATAACATTCTCTGTTGAGGGAATATACACTGCAACCAGGTGAATCTGGAGTGATGATGGTAGGTTCCATATCTGTATGGCCAGGCTGCACAGAGGTTAGGACTTTGTTCCCCCCTTGTTTATGTACCAAGGACAGTCACATTATCCTTCCTGGCTGAAGAGCTGATTTGAATGTTAGTAGGGCTAACAGTAGGGACCTCATTCCTTTAATGTTGGTATGGTCCTTTTGTCTTAGGTTGGACCATCTGACTTGTACAGAGAATTGATTCTTGTTTATTAGTAGTACTGCACTCCACACCAAGTCTGATGCATCTGTGGAGACCTGTGGAAGGGGGGCTGGAACCTGTAGGGGGGTTCCTTGCTTGAAGTAAAGCACTGATACCCACCACTGGGTTCCCACTTCAGGCACTGAAGTAGGGGAAGGGGTGAGTCTATTGGTTGGGAGTGTTGGCTCCATAAGTTTTTTAGGATCCACTGGATTTTTTTCATGTGGAGTCAACATAGGTATAAGGGTTGTGGCCTGACATTCTTAGGAATTCCCGAGCTGGCAAGTAGGGGTGGGTGAGGAGTTTTTTGAAGTATAGACAAAGGTCTAGGGTTTTTGGCCTGGAATGAAGGCTTTCATTCTGTCTGTTCTGATCCTGCATACCAAGAAAACCAGGTCTTGAGAGGGTGTCAGGAGAGACTTTTTGTGGTTTATGGTAAACCCTAATTGAGTTAGGGTGGAAATTACCTGTTGTAGGTGGAGAAGAAGGACTTGGTGGTATTGGTGAAGAATAAGCAGGTCGTCTAGATATGGGCATATCTGTATACCCTGTGTCCTGCAGTGAGCAGTGAAGGGTGCTAGATACTTTGTGAACACTTGAGGAGCAGTGGAGAGTCGAAAGGGCAAGGCAGAGAATTGAAAATGGCAAGAACCTATTGCAAAGTGGAGGAATTACTTGTAACCTGGATGTACAAGAATGTGCAGGTAGGCATCCTTCAAATCCAAGGCTACCATGAAAGCCTGTGTTGATATGAGTGGTAAGAGCAGGGATAAGGTAATCATTTTGAAGCTGGGTACCTTGAGAAAGAGGCTTAGGAAAGATAAATCTAGAATTGGCCTCCATGGTCCGTCTTTCCTTGGTACCAGAAACATTCTGGAGTAGAAGCCTATGTTTCTTTGTGCATCGGGTACCTGTTCTATGGTGCACTGAGCTAGAAGCTGTTGAATGATGGGTGGGAAAAGGTGGGCTTGGTTTGTAGGTGGTTGAGGAATACCCTGGAAGGAGGGTAATATCCACCAAGTCATGAAATACCCCCTCTGAATGATGGAGAGGACCCATTGTTCTGATGTAATTATCTACCAGGAGGACAGGGAGATGGTGAGATGAAGGGATAGGTGAGTGTTTGGGTCTAAGGATGGTAACTCACAGTGGAGGTGGTCTGGTTTGGTCAGACTGACTCTGAAAGAGTGTGGTGGAAGAGTTGGTGGGAAACCTGGGAGTAGAGCTTTTCCTTGGTTGTCTACGCTCCTTTGACTGAAGATCTGGGTGCAAGAACTGTCTTCTAACAAAGGAAGGTTTTTGTGGGTAGTTCCTGTGGTGTCTGGGTATAGAGGATACCAGTAAATGTTTTAGGTTTTGTAGTTATTTTCCCTTTTCTTGAAGAGATTTGAGAAAATCTGCTGAGGCTTGGCCAAATGGGGCCTTACTGCCCAGGGGTGCGTCAAGCAATTTTGTTTTTACATTCACAGGGAGAGGTTGTAATTTCATCCAGGAATATCGCCTCAACACTGACCCTGATGCAGCAGATTTTGATGAGGCTTCCACAGCATCATAACTGCACTTGATGGAGTGCCTAGTCACACAAAATGCTTTAATGGGAGAGTCAGGAGCTATAGAGTGGAGGGTAGAAGCTTTGGTGATGGTATCCAGGACATACCAAGCCATATGTGTTTGGTAGTTGAGAGCTCTTATAGCCAGAGTAGAGGAGGTATACACTTTCTTCCCTAGTCTGTCCATGAATTTGCTGTTTTTATCCATGGGGTAGAGAGGAGCAGAAGGCAATTGTCTTGATGTTTTGTCAGCAGAGACTGCAATAACTGCTGGGTCGGCTGGAGGATTTTTAAAAAGGAACTGGGTTCCCTGAGGGACCTTATAGAAATGGTATGGATGTTTTGAGGCTGGTGGTTGTGAGTCTGGGGAATGAGAAGCAGCCCAGAATGCATCCTGGAAAACAGGTAGCAAGGGGGGCACTGCAGAAGGAGATGGTTGCTCCATTTGTAGTAGATCAAAGTACCTTTTCTTGGTATCATATACTTCTGATACCTGCCACTTAAAATGTTCCCTTATGAGGGAGATTGTGTCTCCAAAGGTGAATTCTTCCCCTGAGGACTCAAGAGTAATGGAGTCCTTCTCCTCTGTGGTAATTAAATCCTTGGGGGAGTCTATTTGTGATTCATAAGTAAAACATTCCTCTGAAGAGGAGTAGTTTTCCTCAAATACCTCTAAAGGGGGTCAAAGAGAGGGGCCAGGTGGCAATTGTTGTGTCTGCAAGGCCTGAAATGCCTTAAAGAGACTTTGTAAAAATACGTACCACCCAAGAACCGGTTGAGGCTCAGGATGCTTTACTATTTTCTCTTCAAATGGGTAGCCAGTGGAGAAAGAATTGGAGCTGACATCTGTTTGGGTGGAAGTGTAAGAGCAGGGCCCTCTGACTGAATGACCCGTGGTTCCCCATCCACCATCAGGATCTGATGGCTGATTAACCTCAGTAGACATACCTAAAATTTTCACCATCCCAGCTTCCATTGAGGTTCCTGGGCCTGCTTTGGAAATGGAGTTCTGAGAAGATCCTGGGCTTTCATCAGCCTCAAGAACCTGCTCAGACACCTGAGGTGCAGCATGGGATTCCAGCCTGATTTTCTTGGCAGTCTTCCTCAGTGGCCTGTCAGACAGGCCTACTCCACCTTCCAAACTGAGCACAAGGCATTGTAATCTCTGATTTTCCAAATACAGTTTTAACACAGCCAGATGGATATGAAGTGTTTTTGGGATGAAAGATTTGCAAATGGGACAGGTCATATGGTCGTGGGCCTCACCTAGGCAAAATACACACTTTTTGTGCATGTCCTTTTGAGGAATTTGTCTACCACAAGCACACTTCCCCTTTCTAGTTGACATGTACATCTTAACAGTAATCAAAAGGCAAAGAAATACCTAACAGGGTACTTCTCTGTATCGGTTGTTTGAAGTCGTCATCTGGTCTGGAGCAGTAACTTTAGCCGGTTGTCTGAAATACATGATCTGCTTTCAGAACTGGCAAACAGGAGTCCAACGTTCACTGCTGCAGAAAAATTCTGAAGAGGGTACATGCAGGGTCGGTTTATGGACCTGACAAGGGACGTCACATGTACCCTCCTGGAGCAAAGACTCTGGTATACTGGCCGGATGGCGGCACTGCAGGTAGCAACCTCCCTACTGTAATGAATACTGCAGCATGAGAATAGAAGGACATCTTGCTGATTGTGCCATTTTCTTCTTAGGGATCATGATTATTTGAGGTAGTTAAGCAGGATTCAGCACTGAGTTTTTTTTTTCAGTCAAATCACACCTTTCATGCCACTTTGTATCACAAAAACAAGCCACGTATCTGGCACCTTTATGCTGTATTTGTGATAGAAAAGGGAGCCCTCCCCAAAGTTTTCTTCAGAGTGTGAATGCAGGTAATAAGATTTGACTTAAAAAGATGAGTTGTAGTCAGGTACTGAGCTACAACTCAGACATAAAATACTTTTTTTCTTCTGAATTCTGGTGTAGTCAGAATTTATATTAAACATTTCTGACTGCATTTTTTCATAAGTTTAGGGTTCCTATTAGAACCCCAAATGCTTGAAATGTCGAACGTCATACGGTCGACACCATATGATCGACATTTCAAGAGTTCGAAGGTTAAGCATAACGGTGCAGTTCAGTGCAGAATGGGAGAATTTCCCTTTTCTGCACTGAAGTGCGATCTCAGAGTTGGTATATTTAAGTAGGGGGGGGTGTGGGTGCAGGGGGGCTTGCCCCCCTGCCTGCAGCATTAAGGTAAGTTTTTTTTTGTTTTTTATTATATATTCGAACTTTCGAACTTTGATTATATGTTTTTGAACATATGGGATTCGAAGTTTTGAAAGTTCGAATATATAATATAGACCCTAAGTTTATGCTGTATTTCTTGCCTAATACTGTTTTGGATGGTATCTATTTGGACTCAAACTAGTCTTTTTTTACAACAATCGGGGACTTACATGCATGTGCTTTGTGTTTTGAACTGTGTTACTGAAACTTCCCTCATTTTATTCAGTGCAGTGTTTAGAATAGTAACCCCTGCAAACATAGACTTCAAATTCCTATTTAGTGGGAAAATAGTGGAATTTGTTCATTTTTTACTGTCATGCAGCCATTATTTGGTATTGCTCTGGCTAATTTTTAATCCACTGACTTGATGGACTTAGATATGGACTCCCCCAACCACCATCTACCCCCTGCACACCTAAAAAACATAAAAGAAAATCTAGAAATATGCCTCAGTCTATGGCTTGTGTCTCTACAGGAGCCTTGGGCAGGCAATCAGACCACTTACCTTCCTTTGTCTCCAGGTCTCCTTATGTGGTGACAGTACCACAACTTTGTGTGACACGAGGGCCAGACAAGTCCTTTGGGGCTGTACCATTTTCTGGTTCTGGTATGGGAGAACCAAACTTTAGGTGCAGAGGAACTGAGGGGTACAGAATCTGTTGCAGTACTGATATGCATCCCTCCTGGGGATTCTCCAACTAGTGCAGTGCATGCAAAAAAGAGACAGAGGATGCACCATGTTAGAAGGCAACAATCTCAAACTGTGTTTAAAGAGACAGAGGATGCACCATGTTAGAAGGCAACAATCTCAAACTGTGTTTAAAGAGACAGAGGATGCACCATGTTACAAGGCAACAATCTCGAACTGTGTTTAAAGAGACAGAGGATGCACCATGTTACAAGGCAACAATCTCGAACTGTGTTTAAAGAGACAGAGGATGCACCATGTTAGAAGGCAACAATCTCGAACTGTGTTTTCACCAGAGCTGGTGTCTATGACTAGATCCATTGTTCATGTTATTGATTACAGGGTTATGATAATGCTGCTGCTGCTACTTCTGTTCAACCACCCAGGATATTGATATTGAGGAGATACAGAACATGAAACTTCGGAATCTGACCAGTCAGTTTCCGCTGAGGATGAACAGGTTCAAAAACCGAAACATATGTTTTATTTTTGCCAAATGCTGGCTAAATTTAGGGATATATTCATTTGGAAGCAATCATTCTCTGCCCCATAGATCAGCACAGTATATGATCTTTTGAGGCATGAGGCCCCAGACGTTGCAACCTTTTCTGTACTGATCCCAGAGTTGGAGGATATTTTTAAGTAAGCATGCAATTCAACTCTGCTGAATGAGCATCTGCCAAAAAAGTGTTTAAGAAATTCAGAATATACTCAGCCATGCCAGACCTCCAAACACCCCATTGTCTTTGGACCCTGTTTCTGTGTCCACAGTGACCTCTGACAATAGAAAGACCATGTCTTTAGTTAATCCTGTCCCTCAAGATAAACTAGGCAAGTGGCTAGAATATCAGGGAAAAAGTAGGCACAATCTAGCATGGTAGCTTTTAAAATGTGCAATTACCAGTGTTTATGTGGTAGTTTGCATTGAAGTGTATGTGAGGTTTCGACAAGTTTACCTCATCATTGCCTGCTGAGCAGAAAGATGTGTGCACCAGCAGCTTACTAACTACATTGACAGAATGAAACCATCCAGGAAGGCTGAAAGACTTTTTATTTGCTAGACAAGGACCAAGAAGAGTCAACCTGTCTCTAAACAAACCATTGAACATTGGTTGTCCTCTGGAATTGTGTTTTGTTACATCCACCATGGCAAAGGCAAATTCAGGCAGGGCAAAGATGAATTCCACCAGGGCCTGTTCCTCCTTAGTGATGCAGTGGATAGGAGTGGAAGCTGGAAGCATTCTAGAGGTGGAAACTTGGTCCTCTGTCCATACCTTTATGAAGCACTACAAGCCGGATGCCTTTTCTAAAGATATAGTAGGCTTTGCAATGACCTGGACCCTTATCCTTCCTCCTCCCAGGTTGGGTAAGCTTTTGAAATCTACTCAAATGCTAGTAAGACAATGTGTTTCTTGAACATAGTAAAGTTGCATAGATCCTACTTAACTATTTGACTCATGCCATACACCTGAAAATCCAAACTGGTAACTAATGTAACTGGCATAATTCAATACCTACATTTACCGCTGCTCCATCAAGCTAATGTAATTACACTACACTCTAATCCTTAACATACTCTTCCCTTTCCACTTTAATACTTCTAAAATTCCTCAAATAAATACTTACACATCTCTTCAGCACTCTTTTTATGTCATTTGTACCCCTCTTTCCAACAGCCGCTTACCCCTCACTAATATTCTTCCTAGCTTATTCCCATGCATCTCATACCCTTCATTCTTTTTATCCCTTAAATCCTATCCTACAAATCTCATCATTTTCCTTAATGGATAATTAATCAAAGCTCTGTAATCTGGTTACAGTAGCACAGCTATGGTGGAGCAAGAGGGGCAACAGCCCCAGGCACAGTCTGCCGATCCCAATCTCTCTTTACTGGAATACTGCCTTTGAAAAGGAGGTATTGCTTTTGTAGTCAGACCTGACTGCTGTAGCCCTCCATGTGTGGCTTAAAATGGAGCAATTGCTTGCTATATTGTAAAAAGTACAAGTTAAAAGAAAAAAAATATATATATTTTCTTAACAAAAACTGAGTGCTGTAGTGTTCCTTGCAGGAAGAGTATAAACTGTAGCAAATCAAATGTTTGCTGCATTTGTAGTAAACAGTTTGCTACAGTTTAAAAAAAGAAGAAATGTTCTATTTTTAAACTGAAACATGAGTGCTGCACTGCTCTGTGCAGGGAGGTTATAAAATGCAGCAACAGTTTGCTACATTTTAAAAAACTCTTTTCTACAGTTTAAAAAAGAAGAAATACTATTTTTTAACTAAAATATGAGCAATGGCCCTCTCCATGCTGGCAGAATATAAAATGTAGCAACTGTTTGATACAGTTTAATTTTTTTTAACCAAAATATTAGTGTCATACCACTCCATGCAGGCAGGGTATAAACTGTATCAGCACTGCTGCATTTGTAGCAAGCAGTTTGCTTCATCTTTCGGCTTTTTCCCGGTTAGGGGTTGCCACAGTGGATCACCTGTCCACTCATGATTGGCAGTGGAGTTTTACAGTGCCAAGGTGCCAGACTGGCACCCAACCTTCCACAGAAAGCACATGCATGCACACACACACCTAGGGCCAATCTGGAGTGTCCAATCCACCTACAACATGTCTGTGGGAGGAAACCGGAGCACCCAGAGGGTACCCATGCAACCACAGGGAGGACATGCAGACTCCGCACAGAAGGCACCTGAACTG
Organism: Protopterus annectens; assembly: GCF_019279795.1. Lineage (NCBI taxonomy): Eukaryota > Metazoa > Chordata > Ceratodontiformes > Protopteridae > Protopterus > Protopterus annectens. The sequence goes on along the minus strand of NC_056729.1, from coordinate 1,099,916,695 downwards.
AGAATCGAACTGGAGAACTTCTTGCTGTGAGGCAGCAATGCTAACCGCTGCACCACCATGCAAGCAGTTTGCTACAGTTTAAAAATACAGAATTATTTTAACTGAAACATGAGTGCTGCAGCACTCCATGCGGAAAGGGTATAAACTGCGGCAATGTTTGCTACAGTTTAAAAAAGAAGAAATGTTCTTTTTTTAACTAAAAACATGAGTGCTGCAGCACTCCATGCTTGCTGGGTATAAAATGTAGCAACTGTTTGCTGCATTTGTAACAAGCAGTTTACTACAGTTTAAAAAAGAAGAATTTTTTTTTTTTTTTTTAACTGAAACATGAGCGCTGCCACATTCCATGCAAACAGAGTATGAACTGTAGCACGTTTGCTACATTTGTAGCAAGCAGTATGCAACAGTTTAAAAAAAGAAGAAATGTTTTTTTTTTAACTGAAACATGAGCACTGCAGTCTCCCTGTGGCCATGTTTGCTACAGTTTAAAAAAGAAGAAATGTTCTTTTACTGAAACATGAGTACTGTACAGCTCCCTGCGGGTTGGGTATATATTGTAGCAGCTGTCTACTACAGTTTAAAGGAAGAAGGTGTTTATTTTAATTAAATATGTTGAAGGGGGGTTGGGGGCAGGGCAGTGAAATGGGACCTGAATGGATGAGGCAGGGAGCGGTTGGGCTGTGTTGAGCATCTGGCCAGCTGGTTGGTGTACCAGTAGAAGGAATATCCCTTTTTTTTTTTTTTGCTCTTTAACGGAAGAGTTGGGGGGAGCATGTAGATCTATCTGTAATAAGATGACAAGATGATTGCTTACAATGTAGTGATCAGCTCATCACAACAGTGAAATGATTTTTTTCTTTTGCACTTCACTTGACAAGGAGGGTGGAGCACTGGTTCCCTGTACCAGCTATGCTTCTGACTGGTTATAAGTGTTAGTGTATAGATATCCTGCTTGACCTTGAGATGCTTAAGTTGTCTGTGCATCCTGCTTACATTTTTACAGTTCACACTATTGTAATGTATTTCTTATTGTTTTTCTCATCAATGTGAAGCTTTTTTGCCTGGGCCTCTGCTGAAAAGGGGCATGTTTGTCATTCCAGTCAGACCATTCCAGTAATCAAATGCTAAATAAATGAATAAAAATAAAACTACAACAGTATATATTCATAGAAAACTCTGCCTTAATGGAGGTACCCACCTACCATCCCCCATTTTGAATGTCCATAGTTCAATGTTTGGATTTCCATGGAGCACTGCTCAGTGGCCTTTAATGTTTTGTGTGTGTGTGTGTGTGTGTGTGTGTGTGTGTGTGTGTGTGTGTGTGTGTGTGTGTGTGTGTGTATGTGTGTAGTTGTTGTTATTGGAACAAGAGGTATTCTCAAAGCTTGTAAACCCATTTTCTTTTCCTGCTGGACCATAGAAAACTGAAAGGGTCCTGTCTGTGGCTTTGTAACGCAGTTCCTGTACTGCAGGTTATTGGTCCGTCACACCTGCAGACATGCAGTGGGAGGGACTCTGAGCTTTATTAGACTACCATATGAGAGCAGCAGGACACAACTACCCAAATGCAAGTAACGCACTGTGTTCTACAAACACCTGCTGTTACAGGTAAGTACGACTTATGCAAAAGTACTTTGCTTCAGCCTTTGATATTTACTAAGACTGCTATTTCTCCTAAGGAGCAATGTATCCAAAAATGCCTCCTTATGCACACAGACACTATTTTTTTCACATGTAGGTATATGCATCTGTAGCATATTTAAGTATGCTTGAAAATTCTTTTTTATTAGGTATGTTTGCATATCAAGGTATTTTCTAAATTTGTGTCTTTCAATACTTGTGACACTATAATTGCATGTAGCTATTTCAATGATTAATGATGCTCTAATCTTTTTTTTTTTTGTTGACTTCTGTATGTGGATTTTTTGATTCTAATTTTTAACCACTGGTATTAGATTAACAAATGTGATCAGATCTTTATTTTCAGTTTCATGTTTTCAAATTTTCTCAGATAATTGACGTTTTAGTGTTTACTCAATTTGCAATGCAACAGTCTTGCCACAGTGTTATGATTTTTAGTACATAGACCAGCAGTCATGAGTACAACCCATTCAATAACAAGATGTGCAAATGTATATAGTTCTGTACTACAGAATCTGCATTTATCTGTATCTCACATTTTTTCTAGAGACTTTGTAATCCATTGTGTACGTTGTCTGCTATCTTGTGGTGACACTATTAGTCTTTCTTCATTTTGTTTAATATCACTTCTCCTTACCCATTCATGTGTTTAATATTGATCAGTGTGTAGTTGCTTCCATGAGTTCTCTATAATTGCCATGATACCTTTCAGTGTTTTAGTTTTCTTTTTTTTTAATTTTGTTTGCTTTGTCTTTTTTTCTTATTGTCAACTTCAGTTGCCACCCAGTTCTTGTGTACTTTTAATTCTGAATTGCTTTTCATTTCCACCCTTTTCTGAAATGCATTTGCTAATATGAACCAAGATGCCATCTTTGACTTGCTTTCTTCATGATTTAGAACTTTCACTATGTTTGGAGCAGATGATATGAAAAAATATATAAGCAATACCATTCCAGCATACCTATACTATAATCAATTTTGAGGAGGCCCATGCATATTTCAGAACAAGGAATATGTACTCTAGACATGCACTGTTTTGATGTTCAATTTGATAAGAATTAATTATTTACATTGTTTTCTTTCTTTCTTTATTTGTCTTGTTTTCTTGTCCAACTGGTCCAATTCTGTTTGGGGCCGGTAAATTATACCAAAATATATGCTATAACGGTTCCCCTTCAAACCATCGAACATTTAAAACATTGAAGTTCAGATCATCGAGACCAGAACACCGAGTATTAAAACATCGAAGGTTTGAAGGGGAAGAAAAAGGTAATTGTAGGTGGGAGAATGTTTGTGTTTTTGCAAGGCACCAAGGTGCCCTGCATATTGTGCGTGTCTATGTGCCATCTGTGTGATGGCACTAGAGATAGGGTACGGAAAATTTCCCGTTTAGCACTTCTGCATATAGCACTAAATGGGAGATTTCCCTTTACTCCGCTGTAGTGCAGCCTCTGAGTTGGAATATTAAAGTGGGGGGGGGGGGTGAACCCCCTGAATACAATTGTTAAAATTTATTTTTCTTTTCTTTTTTTTTCTTTTTTTTTTTTTTTTTGGTTACACTTGTAACCTTTGATGTTTCAAAATTCAATGTTCTGGTCTCGATGATCAGAATTTCGATGTTTTGAAATTTCGATGGTTAGAAGTGGAACCGTTATAACAGGAAACTACATGATTTATAGGGTTAAACTTTATTGCCAGATGTTAAGGCAGTTTTCAATACAAACTTAAGTCTTCTAACATAGTCCAAATTAAGCTTTATTATTATTTTTTCATGTTTTTTGTCAGCTCTTCATCTATTGCCAAATATTTAAACAGACCATCACGTTGATGTCCTTTTATATCACATTCCTGTCCCAGGCCAATATTTTCTTGATGCATCATCTTTTCTGCAATACATGTTACTTTTCACAGTCATCAAGACTAAATGCCCTTCGAATATCATCTGAGAAAGTTCTCAAAGAATATTTAGGAATGTTGCTGAAATAGTCTGATGATCAATTAGCAGTCAATAGAGGATCAAAATTCGCTTAAACAGTTTCTCTAAATGCCTCAGTGGCATTTACTACATCCCTTAGCCTTAATAGTACACCAATGATACATAAAGCATTGCCCTAGCAGACTTGTGTTGTATACTTTGAACACTCTTGGCATTACAGCCATTAACTGCCATAGGCATAAGTACCAAGGAGCACTTCATACATATGGAGGGAATGCCACATGACATTTCAGATGAGGAAATTTGATACAGAATTGTGAGATACACACAAATGTTTGCTAAATGTATAACTACTCTATAAAGTATGGCCAAGAACAGATAGCTGTACAAGGGCAGTTACTTTGGGTAGAGTTACAAGACATGCCTGAGGGTTCAGAATCTTCCAGATGGCAAAAGTTGTGGAATGCGCCCTCCTCCAACACAGATACACACATACACACACATTGTCATACGTGTACACATGCGCACCCACACACTCTCACACACACACACACACACACACACACACACACACACACACACACACACACGTACACACACACACACACACACACACACACACACATGCGCACATGTGCACGTGCATACACACACACACACACACACACACACACACACACACACACACACACACTATTTTTTTTTTTTTACATAACCTCACAGGAGGTTTTCAAGAAGTTGGAATAAAGGGCGATATCCCTCTGTCAATGAAGCAACTACATGACTCATGCAAGTACCTGGACATTCTGGAAATGATTCCAGAAAGCAATGGCCTTTCTATAAGAAACAGAAACTGGTAGACCAACATAAAAAGGAGTATCAGTTCTAAAAGCAATGATGCTATTAGAAAGACAGAAGAGACCAGAGTGATTTACAGAGCTGTAAGAGAGAAAGAGGATGGTGGAAAGAGATTAGCTTTATCCAGTCAAAGTTATCAACAAATGTGAATGTCTCACCAACCTGCTTCCTGTGTGGATAGAACTCCCATTTTAGTGAAAGCCTAGTCCTTCTGACACAGGAACAGCAGTTGTTGGGGAATCATAAACATAGGCTACAGAACAGACTTCTGACTGCTCCCTCCCCTCAGAGGTTCTCTTCCCATACAGAAGAATCAACTTCTGGTAATCCAACTTATTCTTTGCTAGCTCCTAGATTTCACAGGTTCATAAGTTCATAGCATAGTACTAGGCTAAATGCCCTTGTGGACCATTGTAAGCCTAGACAATTATCCCATGTGAAACTCAAACCTTGCACCTTGTGTCTGTAAGGTAAACACCTTAACCATTATGCCAACCTCCCACCCCAGCATTTCATAGGTTCATAGGTTCTTATGTAGGTACTAGGCTATCGGCCCAAGGGCCGAAGTAAGCCTAGCCATCAAGGTTCCCTGGCTTATGCCACCCAAGAAAGTTAATTTCCTGTGCCCCTGTCGAGCAGAGCCACAGAAGTGATCCCCGAGATGTATTTCCTATTTCCCATCCAGTCATCAAGATTTTTCTTGAAGAGGGCTAATGAGGAACTTTGTTTGACACAGATGGGTAGTTTGTTCCAGAGTATAGGAAGCCTCTGGGACAGGAATCTATCCCTCCAGCATGTCCTGTTCATTGTGGTGACAAGGTTTAGGTCCCTAGAGTGTGTAGCTCAGAGGGATTGGAATTTGTTTAGGTGTAGCATGTCCAACAGCTCTGGGTTTAACGTAGCTTTATATGTTAGGCAGGGATCTCCTCAGAGTAGGTGATGTGCTACAGAGTAAAGCTGGAGTTTTTTGAGATGGTTAGTGTAGGGCATCTGTTTGAGGCCAGTAATCCTCTTTGTGAGGTACTTCTGTGGCCTTTCCAGCTGCTGCAGATGTCTTGTGAGGTACATTCCAAAGGGGGCGCTGTACTCTATAATGGGTCTAATGAGTGCTGAGTAGAGGGGAACAATGACCTCTTTTTTCCTGGATGAGAACCCTTTTGTGATGAGGTATGAGGTGTGCCACATAGAAGGATTTCCTGACTAGTGTGGCGATGTGATTATCAAAGGAGAGCCTACTGTCCACCTGGGTCCCAAGGTCTCTTATCACACATTCGGCGTTAAGTAAACTGCCGTTTATGTGGTAGTTCATGGGTACAGAGTTTTTACCAAAGGGGATGACAATGCACTTTTTGGCATTGAGCTTGAGGCCATGCCTCTGACACCAGGCATCTGTCTCAGTGAGGCCCTAATGTAGGATGTCCACATCATTTTGGGACTCGACTATGGCTCCTAGTTTGCAGACATCTGCGAACATCATTAGCCAGAGCCCTTCTGTGTTAGCCTGTACTTCACAGAAGTAGATACCAAACAGGACAGGTCCCAGAACTGAACCCTGTGATACTCCACTTGTCACTGGTTTGAAGTCAGATTTGGAGTCTGCAATTATTACAGTGTGGGTTCTGTCAGTGAGCCAGTTGGCAACCCATCTTGTGATATAAGGATTTATACCAAGTTAGTGAGTTTATCTATAATTCCAGAATGGGGGAATGGTATCGAAAGCCTTGGCGAGGTCAAGATAGGCTGTGTGAACCACCTTACCCTGGTCTACGGTGTTGGTAACTGCCTCAGAAAAGGTGATAAGGTTCAGAAGGCATGCTCTGCCTTTCACAAACCTGAACTGGGTGGGGTCCAGAGTTTGGAGGTTACCAATGTCTTTGTTTATGAATTCCATGATGATACATTCCATAGTCTTGCAGACCAGGCTCGTCAGGCTAATAGGGCGATAGTTCCCAGGATCAGTGGTGGCTCCACTTTTGTGGAGTGGGATAACTGTAGCTGTGCGCCATACAGTGGGCACAAAGCCTGACGTGAGACTAAGATTGAACATGCTGCTTAGGTGAGGAGCCAGTTCGTTCTGAAGTTCGTGTAAAACGCAGTCTGGGATGGTGTCCGGTCCCATGGATGCTGTGTTTTTGGTTTTAGAGAGTGCAGCTTTTACTTGCATTGATGTGATTACAGGGACTCTGCATTCTTCCTGTACAGATATGGGCCCTTTAGGGGGTGAGAGGGGGGTAAAGTTAGCACTGAACCTATCTGCCAGGACGTTGGCAATATCAGTTGGTTCTGTAATTTTCGTGCTGTTGTGCTGTAACTCAGAGCAGATCTGGGTGTTGCCATTGAGATTCTTGACATAGCCATAGACTGCTTTGTGGTTGAATCAGTGGCAATTTTGTTTTTGTAGCTAGCTTTGGAGGATCTTATAAGGGATCTCAGCTTCTTACTGAGGCTGTCCAGGGAGCTCCTCCACTTATGGGATTTTACTCTCTTTTGCAACAGTTTCTTCCTTCTGCTGTAGAGTTTGTTTATGGCAGGGGACCACCAGATTGGCTACCTTTTATTGGAGGATAGAGTCTTGGTTCTATCTGGGATAGCACGACCCATGCACTCGTGTAAATGCTTATAGAGTGCATTTGTGTAGGATTCAGCAGTCATAACCATATTGTCCATCTGCATGGGTGTCATGAAGTTCACCACTTCTGTCTTAAGATGCATGAAGTTGACTTTGAAAAAATTTTTTACAGTGGCTTCCTTAATGGTGGGTGAGGGCGAGATGCGGATATCTAGGGTGATTAGCTTATGGTCAGATCTAACCAACGAAGAGTTGATTACAGGTGTGGAACACCAGTCACTCATGTTGGTAATGACTAGGTCTAGGATATTGTTGCCACTGGTGGGGGTGTGGATAAGTTTATCCAGGGCATTGGAATTTATGAATTCCAGAAAGCATTGAGCAAAGGAGTTGAATGTTGTTAGTGAATATGTTCCACAAGTTGGGTGTGTGATGGATGAGAAAGAAAAATTTTGGAGTGAGTTGGATGAAGTCGTGATGACTGTACCCAAGGGTGAGAGACTGGTGATTGGAGCAGATTTCAATGGGCATGTTGGTGAAGGGAACAGAGGGGATGAGGAAGTGATGGGTAGGTATGGTGTTAAGAAAAGGAATGCAGAAGGTCAGATGGTAGTGGATTTTGCGAAAAGGATGGACATGGCTGTGATGAATACGTATTTTAACAAGATGGAGGAACATAGGGTGACATACAAGAGTGGAGGAAGATGCACACAGGTGGATTATATCTTATGTAGAAGGGCCAATCTGAAGGAGAGTAGAGACTGTAAAGTGGTGGCAGGGGAAAGTGTAGTTAGGCGGCATAGGATGGTGGTTTGTAGGATGACATTGGTGATCAAGAAGAGGAGGATGAGTGTAAGGGCAGCACCAAGGATCAAATGGTGGAAATTGAAAAAGGGTAATTGTGAGGTGATGTTCAGGAAAGAGTTAAGACAGGCACTGGGTGGCAGTGAGGAGTTACCGAATAGCTGGGTAACTACAGCAGAGCTAGTAAGAGAGATGGCTAGAAGGGTGTTTGGTGTGACATCTGGAAAGAGGAAGGAGAACAAGGAGACCTGATGGTGGAATGAAGAAGTACAGGAGAGTATACAGAGAAAGAGGTTGGTGAAGAAGAAGTGGGATTGTCAAAGAGATGAAGAAAGTAGACAAGGGTATAAGGAGATGAGGTCCATGGCAAAGAGAGAGGTGGCGAAGGCTAAGGATAAGGCATATGAAGAGTTGTATAAAAGGCTGGATGCTAAAGAGGGAGAAAAAGACCTGCACCGATTAGCTAGATAGAGGGACCGAGCTAGTAAAGATGTGCAGCAGGTAAGGGTGATAAAGGATAATGAGGGAAACGTACTCACAAGCAAGGAGAGTGTGTTGAGCAGATGGAAAGAGTACTTTGAGGGGTTGATGAATGAAGAGAATGAGAGGGAGAGAAGGTTGGATGATGTGCGGATAGTGAATCATGAAGTGCAGTGGATTAGCAAGGAGGAAGTAAGGATAGCTATGAAGAGGATGAAGAACGGAAATGCTGTTGGTCCAGATGACATACCTGTGGAAGCATGGAGGTGTTTAGGTGAAATGGCAGTGGAGTTTTTAACTAGATTGTTTAATGAAATCTTGGAAAGTGAGAGGATGCCTGAGGAATGGGGAAAAAGTGTTTTGGTACTGATTTTTAAGAATAAGGGTGATGTGCAGAGCTGTAGTAACTACAGAGGGATTAAACTGATCAGTCACAGCATGAAGTTATGGGAAAGAGTAGTGGAAGCTAGGTTAAGAAGGGAGGTGATGATTAGTGATCAGCTGTATGGTTTCATGCCAGGAAAGGGCATACAGATGCGATGTTTGCTCTGAGAGTGTTGATGGAGAAGTACAGAGGAGGTCAGAAGGAGTTGCATTGTGTCTTTGTGGATTTAGAGAAAGTATATGACAGGGTGCCTAGAGAGGAGTCGTGGTATTGTATGAGGAAGTCGGGAGTGTCAGAGAAGTATATAAGAGTGGTACAGGATATGTACGAGCGTAGTGTGACAGTGGTGAGGTCTGCGGTGGGAGTGATGGATGCGTTTAAGGTGGAGGTGGGATTTCATCAAGGATCAGCTCTGAGCCCTTTGTTATTTGCAATGGTGATGGACAGGTTGACAGACGAGATCAGACAGGAGTCCCTGTGGACTATGATGTTTGCAGATGACATTGTGATCTGTAGTGAGAGGAGACCCTGGAGAGGTGGAGATATGCTCTAGAGAAAAGAGGAATGAAGGTCAGCAGGACTAAGACAGAATATATGTGTGTGAATGAGAGGGAGGATAGAGGAATGGTGAGGATGCAGGGATTAGGGGTGGCGAAGGTGAATGAGTTTAAGTACTTGGGATCAACAGTTCAGAGTCATGGTGAGTGTGGAAGAGAGGTGAAGAAGAGAGTACAGGCAGGATGGAGTGGGTGAAGAAGAGTGTCAGGAGTGATTTGTGACAGACGGGTACCAGTAAGAGTGAAAGGAAAGGTGTACAAGAGGGTAGTGAGACCAGCTATGTTATATGGGTTGGAGACAGTGGCATTGACAAAAAGGCAGGAGTCAGAGCTTGACATGGCAGAGTTGAAGATGTTAAGATTTGCACTGGGTGTGACGAGGATGGACAGGATTAGGAATAAGTATATTAGAGGGTCAGCCCAGGTTGGAAGGTTTGGAGACAAAGCCAGAGAGGCAAGATTATGTTGGTTTGGACATGTGCTGAGGAGGGATGCAGAGTATACTGGGAAAAAGATGCTAAGAATGAAGCTGCCAGATAACAGGAAAAGAGGAAGGCCTAAGATAAGGTTTATGGATGTGGTGAGAGAGGACATGCAGGCGGTTGGTGTGACAGAGCAAGATGCAGAGGACAAGAAGAAATGGAAACAGTTGATGTGCTGTGGCGACCCCTAATGGGAGCAGCCGAAAGAAGAAGAAGAAGATTAAGCGAAGGAGTTGGTACATGAGTAGTTTTCCCAGTTAATGGTGGGGTAGTTGAAATCGTCCATTATTAGGGTGTTTGGTTGAACCCTAATATTTTCCAGTATATCAAGAAAAAAGGAGTAGGAATCCTGGGGCATGGTGGGTGATCCGTAGCAAGCCTTTCAAATTAGTGCAGAAGATACTCCAGTCTGAGCAGTAGGAGAGGTAACTAGTTTAGCCATTTCAAAAGAGTTTGTGAAGGCCCGTCCTAGATTTGTCAAGTTTAAGCAAGTTTTACTGTGATAAAACCAGTCCAAGATTCTTTGCCTGTATCCTGTGATGCCTATTTTCAAGATAAATACCTTTCTTAGCATCTTGACTATGAAAGACACCTATGTGCACATGCCTATCCAGACAGTATACAATGCAGTTTCTTAAATGTATCCCCTTTGCACTTTGGCACTAAAGATCTTTACTAAATGCTTGATACCAGTGTTTGCTCACCATAAAACTTCAATAATATTCAGAACTAATGCCCTGATAATATCATTATTGTGGCCATTTTCTTGGGAGAGCTTCAAGAGATACTTAGTTACACCTCCAAATGCTGCCAAAACCTGAACATTGCTTTGGACTTCCAGAAATCCATTATTTCCCTCTCACACTTACAGCTTAATAGTAGTACTCCTGGGATTCATCAGCCTGCAAAGATTCTCTCCCTCTACAGATCAGTCATGTGATAAAGTTCTTCCCATGAATCTATCAGAAATGTATCTTCACAGCAAAGACCTTCCTCAAGGCCCCTGTGATCATTATCAACCGCTGTCTTCATGATCCCACATAACAGGCTGCACAAGACAAACATTTAGTGGTTCCTCGTGAATCTCCAGTATGACACATCTAGTCCTCACAGTAGAGAATCGGATCAGTTGGACAAGAAAATAAGAAAATGTTTCACGTTTACGAAATTATATATAAAAATCAGTGCATACCAGGATTATGTATTACATGTTCTGAAGGAGATATGGGTGGCCTTAAAATTGATTACATGCACAGATATACAGGTGAAGAACTGCATACATATGTGCTGACCTCATCAGATCCAAACACTGTGAAAGTTTTAAAACATAAGAAGAAGTCTAAGATAACTTCGCTGCTTAGTTTAGCAGAAGCATATATTTATCAAGTAGGAATGGAAACCAAACCAGAAGTAGACAAAAATCAGACATCAACTGAATGTACCAAAAACAAAAGAAAGAATATAAGGAAATGGATCAGATGAGAGTGAAAGAAAACTGGAAAATCTATAAAGTATAGAGATCTCCTGGAATAATCTCATGTTGATCAAGATTTGGGACAGGAATGGTTAGGGATAGGTGAACTGAAAGCAAAAGATGACAGGCTAATAATGGCATCCCAGGATAGTGGACTACGTACACGTTGGTTTACAAAGTGCATTGGAAAGGTGGGAAAAACACACAAATTAAGGTTCTGCAAAAAAAAAAAAGTCTGAAAACAGTCATCTTGTTGCTGGATATTTATTTAACATTTGTTTGCTGGGAAAGTCCGACTTGGAGTGAAGCCAATTTTTAGTGAGGGCCCAGGCAGAAACACTCCAGACACATAACTTTGAAATATGGGAGGAAACCAGAACACCCGGAGAAAAGCCACATGAATGCAGAGAGGACATGAAGACTCCACACATAAGGCACTCCAGCCAGAAATTGAACCGGAGAACCTCTTGCTGTAAGGAGGCAATGCTACCGCTCCGCCACTGCACCATCCGATATGGATATGATACACTCATGGCAGACGGCCTGTATATTGAAACACAACAACATGACAAAACTACTGCACTGGTGATTGTGCAAACAGTACAATACAGAAGTAACTGACAAGCACCGGAAACATGAACTACAAACCATTATACAGAACGATTATGCTTATATAACAAGAGATTGCCCATTGCCAACTGTACACAAAAATAATAGTTGTGTAAGACCTTACCATAACCATAGATGTCCTTCTCTTCTATGTTGCAATATTCATAACAGTAGGGAGTAGCTGCCTGCAGTGCCACCGTCTGGCCAGTATACCAAAGTCTTTGTCTTGGAGGGTATGTGTGACGTCAGCTACGAGGGCCATAAACCGGCATTAGGTATAAAGGTGACGTCTGCACATACCCTCCTCAAAATAGTTTCTGCTGCATGTACTAGTGCCCCTGAGGTTTTTCAGGCGGGTCCTAACTGAGACCCTTAGACTTACATGCCTGCTAGAGCTAGGGCAGTAATAAGGCTATGTTGGTAGAGACTTGGGGAAGAAGATGGCCACAGGTGTTCATAAAATACCTGCTATAGCAGTTGCAAGAAACAGGGGGTAGGAGGGTGGGACTGAACACTGCAACATAGAAGAGAAGGACATCTATGGTTATGATAAAGTCTTACACAACTATTCTATGTCCTTCTATTCTGATGGTGCAGTATTCATAACAGTAGGGAGAGTACCAGAGCTTTAAGTATGATCCTGGGGGGAGGAAGGGTTTCTGTGGTCCAGCAGACCCTGTAGGATAGTTCTGGAAAAAACGGCTCTAGCATGGGATGCCATGTCCAGCTTGTAGTGTTTGTGAACGTGTGCACTGAGGTCCAAGAAGCTGCCTCTAAAATAGAAGGGGAATCAATGCCTTTGAAAAGGGCAGAAGGAGAGACAGCTGCTCTGGTAGAATGTGGTTTGATACTGCCTTGTAAGGTTTTTCCATGGTGGGAGTAGCAGAAGGAGATGGACTTGGAGATCCATGAGGCAATGGTTTGCTTAGATACAGCTTTCCCTAGTGCTCTGGGATGGAAGGAAGGAAACAAATAACTGTTCTGATTTCCTGATGGCTCTGGTTTTGTCTAGGTAATATATTAGTTGTCTGTGCATGTCCAGAGAGTGAAGGGTCCTCTCTGAAGCATTTTGAGGATGGAGGTACAAGACAGGTATGTTAATGGTTTGATTCAATGAGAGTTTATTAACTACCTTGGGCATTAAGGAGGGGTTGGTCCTGAGCACCACTCTGTCTCTGCGAAAAACTAGGTAAGGGGATGTTGCCATCAGGGCTTGGATCTCCGAAACCCTCCTGGCAGATGTGAGGGCAACTAGCAGAACTGTTTTGAATGTACATAATTTAAGAGAAGCAGAATGTGCTGGTTCAAAAGGAGATAGTGTTAGGTTTCCTAATACAAAGTTTAGATCTCACGGAGGATGGATGGGTTTCCATGGAGGTTTGATGTGGAAGACTCCTCTTAAAAAGAGTTTGACTTTTAGTCTGGATGCCAGGGGAGGTGAAATGGGCAGACAGGCAGAGATGGCAGACAAGTGGACTTTGATTGAGGAATATGTCAGTCCTGTTTGTAGTAGCTCACACCAGTAGGACAGGACCCTAGGGATGGATGTAGTGAGGAGGTCCTGTCTGTTCCTATGACACCAATTGGAGAAACTGAGCCATTTAGCAATGTAGTTTCTGCTAGTGCTGGGTTTTCTGGCCTCCTGCAGAACATTAAGTACATCCTCTGAGTAAAGGTGTCTGCAAGGGATCAGGATTCTATCACCCATAAGGTCAGTTTTAGATTGTTCACCTGCGGCGGTAGCAGAGTCCCCTTGTTCTGCGTGAGCAGGTCTATCCGGTGGGGTAACCTGTGATGATTGCCCTTGGCTAGAGAAAAAAGGAGGGGAAACCAATGCTGTCCTGGCCACAAATGGGTCACCAGTAGGATGTTTGGCTTGTCCCTCTGAATTTTCAGGAGGACTTTCTGGATCAGAGTGAAAGGGGGGAAGGCATACAGGAACATCCCCACCCCATGAAAAGGAGAAGGCGTCCACTTTCCATGCTTGAGGGTGTGGGTTCCTTGTGCAGAAGTTGGGCATCTGCCTATTGTCTGGGGAGGCAAAGAGGTCTGCTTGTGGAATACCCCACCTGTGTTTCAGGTCTAGGAAAACCTCCCTCTGTAGCATCCATTCGTGAGAAGGGGGTGAGGTTCTGCTGAGTGTATCTGCCATCACATTCTGTTGAGAGGGGATATACATGGCCAACAGGTATACTCTGAGGGAGTCTCCTAGATTCCAAATCTGAATGTCCAGTCTGCATAGAGGGTATGACCTGGTCCATCCTTGTTTGTTTATGTACCACAAAACTGTCATGATGTCTGTGATTACCTTTAAGGTTCCTAGCAGGATAGAGGGTTGGAATGTTAGTAGGGCTAACAGCAAGGCTCTCATTTCCTTGATGCTGATGTGGTCTTTTACTTTTAGAATGGACCATTTGCCTTGTACTGAGAGGTGTTGTTGATTTGTTTGCAACAGTGCCCCCCATCCTAGGTCCAAAGCATCGGTGTAAAGGCATTGAAGTGGCACTGGGGTCTGAAGGTGGAGCACTGGGTCGGTTTGTATTGCAGATATCCACCATTGGATCTCCCTCTTTAAGCAAGGGAGGAGTGGGAGTGGCACATCCAAGTGTTAGGAATGTTGGTTCCATAGATTTTTCAGTACCCATTGAATTTTGCGCATATGTACTCTTGCCAAAGGCAGCATGTGTATAAAGGATGCCATGTGGCCTAATAGTTTCAGAAATTCCAAGGTTATCTGAAAAAGGATCTGGTTGAAGTACAGACCGAGTTTCTGAATCCTTTGGTCCAGTATGAAGGCTTTCATGCAGTCCATGCATAGTCTGCATCCCAGAAAAATCATGTCCTGAGAAGGAGTCAGGTGAGATTTTTCTACATTTATAGTAAATCCCAGAAGAGAGAGGGTGTGTAACACCTGCTGAAAATGGAGGAGTAGGAGCTGGTGGTCTTAGTGCAGGATGAGGAGGTTGTCTAGGTAGGGATACATTTGTATACCCTGTGTACTGCAATGGGCAATGAAGGGGGCTAGACACTTGGTGAACACTCTGGGAGCTGTGGCTAGACCAAAGGGCAAAGCAGAGAATTGAAAATGGTAGGAGCCTATAGAAAATCTGAGAAATTTCCTGTAATCTGGATGAATGGGGATGTGTAGTTAGGCATCCTTGAGATCTAGAGCCACCATGAAGGCTTGGGGGGTGGGGAATTAGAGGCGGGAGAATAGGTAAGGTTATCATTTTGAAACTGGATACAAGAAGGAAAAGACTGAGAAAGGAAAGATCCAGGAAAGGTCTCCAGGGACCCTCTTTCCTGGGGACCAGGAACATTCTGGAGTAGAACCCTGAGTTCTTTTCATGGGCGGGAACTGGTTCTATAGTGCCTTGGTTTAGGAGTTGTTGAATGGCTGGGAATAGGAGGAGGAGGGAGAGAGTGAGACAGAGAGATAGGGGAGTATCTGGGTGCTGGGTGGGTGAGTCACAGTGGAGGGGGTCTGGGATGGTCAGGCTGACTCCGAAAGGGAGTGGCAGAAGATCTTGAGGACTGTCTTGGGGTAGAAGTCTTCCTCTGTTGCCTATGTTCCTTGGATTGTTGTGTTGAGGAAAAGGATTCCCTTCATACAAAGGATGTTTTTTGAGGGTAGTTTCTATGTATCTTGTAATGGGGACACCAAAAGGTGTTTTAGATTTTGCAACTCTTTTCATAGATTCATAGGTTCGTAGGTTTATACTAGGCTATCTGCCCTAAGGCATTTATAAGCCTAGCCCAGAGTTTTTGTGGCTTACGCCACCCCTTATGTTAAAAAATACTGTGCCCATTAGTTTGTTGTGCCTCTGTCCAGCAGTGACACAGAGATGATTCCCGGGGTAAACCTACGATCTCCCATCCACCGGTCAAGATTTCTCTTGAACAGAGCCAGCGAGGTGCTCTGCCTCACATGGACTGGGATTTTATTCCACAACATAGGGAGTCTCTGGGTGACAAATCTATACCTCCAGCATGCCCTATTTATATCTGTGCTAAGGTTTAAGTCACTTGCTCTAGTGGATCTGGTAGATTTGGATTTTTTGAGGTGGAGCATGTCCATTAATTCCGGGTTGGACATGGCCTTGTATGTCAGGCACAGGTCACCTCTGAGCAGGCGGTATGTGACTGAATAGAGCTGGAGTTTCTTCAGTCTGGCAGCATATGACAGATTTTGGAGTCCCTTTATCCTTTTGGTGAGGAACTTTTGGGGTCTCTCCAATTGCTGCAGGTGTCGGGTGAGATACATCCCGAATGGGGCATTGTACTCGATCATTGGTCTGATAAGTGAAGAGTACAGGGGAACAATGACCTCACTTGATCTGGATGTGAATCCCTTCATGATCAGGTGGGCAATGTAGAAGGTTTTCTAACCACTTTAGCAATGTGAGTGTCAAAAGAAAGGCCACTGTCAACCTGGGTCCCCAGGTCCCTGATAACCTCTTCTGTGCTTAGTGGATTGCCACCTATATGGTAGCTTGGGGTTACCTTGTTTTCCCGAAGGGTATGACTATACATTTTTTGGCATTTAACTTCAGGCCATGGCTCTGGCACCAGCTATCAGTTTCCGTGAGACCCCTCTGAAGGATATCTATGTCCGATGTACTTTCCACTATGGCTCCCAGTTTGCAGTCATCTGCAAACTTTGTCAGCCATAGTCCTCCTATGTTAGCCTGTACTTCTGAGAAGTAGATGCCGAACAACAGGGGCCAAGGACTGAGCCCTGTGGGACACCACTTGTGACCGGCTTGGAGTCTGACATGGCACCAGCTACTCTAACCCTGTGGGTTCTGTCCTTTAGCCAGTTTGCAACCCATCTTGTGACATATGGGTTTACATTTAAGCTGGTAAGTTTCTCTATAATACCCGAGTGGGGTATTGTGTCAAAAGCTTTTGCAAGGCCAAGGTAGGCTGTATGGACTGCCTTTCCCTCATCAATGGCCTTGGTGACTGTTTCGAAGAAGTCGACCAAGTTCAAAAGGCATGATCTGCCCTTGACAAAGCCAAACTGGGTCGGGTCCAATGTCTGCAAGTCCCCTATGTCTTTGTTTATGAGTTCCATTATGATGCTCTCCATAGCTTTGCAGACCAGGCTTGTTAAGCTTATGGGGCAGTAATTACCAGGGTCCGTAGAGGCACCGCCTTTGTGGAGTGGGACCACAGTTGCCGTACGCCACTCCTTGGGCACGTATCCTGTGGTAAGGCTAAGATTAAACAGCTGCCTTATGTGCAGGTTTAGTTCCTCATTGAGTTTGTGTAGCACACAACTGGGGACACCATCCAGTCCCATTGATGCTGGGTTTTTAGCTTTAGAGAGAGCAGCTTTCACCTGCGCATTGGAGATGTCTGGGAGGCTGCACTCCACTGGGATAGTTATCTCTCCTTTTGGGGGGAGTGGGGGGTGAAGTTTGCACTGTTAGCAATGTCTGTGGGTTCAGTGATTTTTGTATCATTTTGGACTAATTCTGAGCATATCTGGGAGTTTCCACCCAGGTTTCTAACATAGCTGAAGAAGGCCTTATGATTGTCTTTTGAATCTATGGCAATTTTTCTCTCAAAGTTGGCCTTGGATGATTTTATGAGTGCTCGTATTTTTTTTACTAATAATGATCACAGGTGTCTTCTCTTTTATGGATTTTGCTCTATCATGTAACAGCTTTCTCCTCTTATTGTAAAGTTTGTTTATGGCTGGGGTCCACCAGACTGGATGTTTGCCCTTGGTGGAAAGAGTCTTGGTTTTATTAGGGATTGCCTGATCCATGCAGTCTTGGAGGTGTTCGTAGAAGGCATTTGTAAGGGCTTCCACAGCTTGGGTTGTGGTTTCCATTGGCTCGGGGGCCTTGAAGGATACCACACCAGTCTTGAGTAGTGTGAAGTTTGCTTTAGAGAAGTTCTTCACTGTGGTCTTTTTTGTTTGGGGTGGGGGCAGGATGTGGATATCCAGTGAGATTAGTTTATGATCTGATCTCACCAATGAGGGATATACTTCCGGTGTGGAGCATTTTGTCCCCATGTTTGTGATGATGAGATCTAGTATATTTTCTCCTCTTGTGGGAACGGTGACTAGTTGTTCCATGGCATTTGAATTTATGAACTCCAGGAACCTTTGGGCTAGAAAGTTTGGGCTTGAGTAATGTTACCAGTCTATATTCGGGTAGTTGAAGTCACCCAATATAATGGTGTCTGGAGATACATTTATACCCTCCAGTGTCTTCAGGAAGGCTGTGTGGGGTTCCTGAGTTTGAGAGGGTGGCCTGTAGCATGCTACAAATTGTAGAGCAGTTTTGCCTATGGTTAATTGCACCTGGATGGTTTCCGATGCTTCGTGCATTGCCACCAACCTGGAGGTGTGGGTATCCTTGATGAATATGGATACACCCCCTCCTTTTGTGGTGTGGTCCGGGTTTTGGGGCCAGAACGCATGATATGAGGTAAAACCTGATAGTGCCGGGGTGCTCTCAGGAGCCTTGAACCAGGTTTCAGTCACAGCACAGACATCAATGTTTTCCATACTGAGAAGGGCCTCGAGTGCGTGCATTTTGAGATTTAGACTTCTGGCATTGAGCAGCATTACCCTTAGTTTCTTCCCATTTTTGTTTTCTAGGGTGGTAGGTTTAGAATTTGAGCCTTGCCTAAAAAGGCACTATGGGGGTGGCAAGAGCCTTAGCCAATATCCGGAATCCCAGGGGTGACAGGTGCAAGCCGTCCCTTGCGAAGCAGCGTGGCTTGTCAAGCATGTCAACCCAGGCAGACAGACACTGGATCCCCTTTGAATGACACCAGAAATTAAGCCAATTGTTAAAGCTGATCATCTTGTCTCTATGTTGTGGCATCATTCTTGGTGAAGGAAGGATGCTGCTCAGGGTCAGGGTCATACCTGCCTGGGCTACATAATCAGAGAGCTCCTATATGTCTCTTTTCATGTAGTCCAGGGAGGTACGTCTCAGGTCGTTCACACCAGCATGGACAATGACTGTGTCATATTTGTACTTGCTGTGGAGTGACCCGAGTGCTTGTGTTATGTGGCGGATTCTAGCGCCCGATAGGCAGCTTACTGTGACCCTCTCCTTGTTCAGCCTGGTGGGAGGGACGTCAGTGTGTCTGACTATGGAGTCACCTATGACAAGTATGTTTGGTGTTGTATTTGACCTTAAGGGCTGTGACTCCTTTGCACACTGATTTTGTGTTTTATGTGTTGCCTGTGGTGTGTCATGAGGTGGCGGTTGCTTGGGTGTCTGCTTTGGAGGCCTCTGCTGTTTAGGTAAATTTTTGCTCAGAGCCTCTGAGTATGTCTTTGTGTGTTTATGTGTTTGATTCATTGTTGTGATAGCGTTATGTGAGACTGGTTTTGTGGTGTGTGTAGTTGCCTTCTCCTCCTGTCTGGTCTTGCCAGTCCTGAGTTGAGAGAGCTCAGCCTCCAGTTTGGCTAAATAGCTGCATCTCTCGCAAGTAGTTGTGTTATGTGGGAGGAGGAGAGGGTTGTCTGTGTACATGAGGCAATTGTAACATTGCCTCAATATTCCCAGATTCACTAACTGGACAGGAGAGGACGCCAGCACCTGGCCCTTCGACATGCTAGAGAAATTAAGAAGTTTGGGGTGTAAATGAATGAGAGAGGAATTAGTAAGGAAGTGGGTACTCCTTGGGGGGGGTTCGCTTGTGAGGGACTTTGTATAATACTGAAGTGCTAAGCCTGAAAAGAAGATGCTTTTAAGACAAGTGCTGAGCTTTTTTTTTTTTTTTTTTTTTTTTTTTGGAGAAAAAAAAAAAAAAGCTTTTTAGGAACAAGTGCTGCGCTTTTTAGTTAAGGGATATACTGTTTAGATTACTAGTAGAGCAGTTCTAAGGGAAAAAATGAAGAACAGACTTTATGGAGCCAGAAAAAGTTTCCCTTCTCTTGGAGGGATTTGATAAGCTCAGCAGAGGCTTGACCAAAAAGTGCCTTATTGTCTAATGAAGAATCCAGAAGTTTGGTCTGAACATCCATAGGGAGGGGTTGTAACTGTACCCAGGAGTAACGCCACAGCACTGATCCATAAGCAGCAGCTTTGAAAGCAGCTTCCGCAGCATCATAGCTGCATTTAATAGGTTCATAGGTTCATAGGTTCATACTAGGCTATCTGCCCGAGGGCATTTACAAGCCTAGCCCATCGTTTTGTGGCTTACGCCACCCCTTTAGTATGGGGAACTATACCCATTATTTTGCTGTGCCTCTGTCGAGCAGTGGCACTGAGGTAATCCCTGGGGTATATCTGCGATCTCCCATCCATTGGTCAAGATTTCTCTTGAACAAGGCCAGCAAGGTGCTCTGCCTCACATGTACCGGGATTTTGTTCCACAGCATAGGGAGTCTTTGGGTGATGAATCTATCCCTCCAGCACGTCCTATTAATAGCCGTGTCGAGGTTTAAGTCTCCCGCCCTTGTGGCTCTGATGGATCTAGATTTTTTGAGGTGAAGCATATTCATCAAATCTGGGTTTGACATGGCCTTGTATGTTAGGCAAAGGTCACCTCTGAGCAAGCGGTGCGACTGAATAGAGCTGGAGTTCTTTCAGTCGGGCAGCATAGGACAGATTTTGAGACCCTTTATCCTTTTGGTGAGGAACTTTGTGGCCTCTCCAGCTGCTGCAAGTGTCGGGTCAGATACATTCCGAATGGGGCATTGTACTCAATCATTGGTCTGATGAGTGATGAGTAAAGGGAGACTATGACCTCCCTTGATATAGATGAGAATCCCTTCATGATAAGGTGGGCAATGTAGAAGGTCTTCCTAACTACTTTAGCTACATGGGTGTCGAATGACAGACTACTATCAACCTGGGTCCCCAGGTCCCTGATAACTTCTTCTGTGCTCAGTGGATTGCCACCTATTTGGTAGCTAGGGGTAACCTTGTTTTTCCCGAAGGGTATGACTATGCATTTTTTGGCATTTAACTTTAGGCCGTGGCTCTGGCACCAGTTATCCGTTTCTGTGAGAACCTTCTGAAGGATATCTGTGTCAGATGTGTTTTCTACTATGGCGCCCAGTTTGCAGTCATCTGCAAACTTTGTCAGCCATAACCCTCCTGTGTTTGCTTGTACTGGAAAAGTAGATGCCAAACAAGAGTGGGCCCAGGACTGAGCCCTGTGGGACACCACTTGTGACAGGCTTTGAGTCTGACATGGCGCCAGCAACTCTGACCCTGTGGGTTCTGTCACTCAGCCAGTTTGCAACCCATCTTGTGATGTATGGGTTAATATTTAAGCTGATGAGTTTATCAATGATACCCGAGTGGGGTATTGTATCGAAGGCCTTAGCCAGATCGAGGTAGGCTGTATGGACTGCCTTTCCCTCATCAATGGCTTTGGTGACTGTTTCAAAAGTCAACCAAGTTTAAAAGGCATGATCTGCCTTTGACAAAGCCAAACTGGGTTGGATCCAAAGTCTGCAAATTCCCTATGTCTTTATTTATGAGGTCCATTATGATCCTCTCCATGGCTTTGCAGATAAGGCTTGTCAAGCTAATGGGCGGTAATTTCCAGGGTCGGTGGAGGCACCGCCTTTGTGAAGTGGGACCACAGTTGCAGTGCGCCACTCCTGGAGTGCGTATCCAGAGGTAAGACTTTGATTAAACAGCTGTCCTAGCTGTGGGTTTAATTCCTCATTGAGTTCGTGGAGCACACAGCCGGGGACACCATCAGGTCCCATGGATGCTGTGTTTTTGCTTTGGAGAGAGCAGTTCTCACTTGGGCTGGAGATGTTTGGGGGCTGCAATCGTTTGGTATAGATATCTCTCCTTTTGGGGAGGGAGAAGTTTGCACTGAACCTGTCAGCCAGTATGTTGGCAATGTCTGTAGGATCAGTAATCTTCACATCATTTTGAACTAGTTCTGAGCATATCTGGGAGTTTCCTCCCAGGTTTCTAACATAGCTAAAGAAGGCCTTATGATTGTCTTTTGAGTCTTTAGCTATTTTTCTCTCGAAATTTGCTTTGGATGATTTTATGAGAGCTCTTAGTTTTTACTTATAGTGATCAAGGGTGTCTTACCTTTTAAGGATTTTGCTCTATCTTGTAGTAGCTTCCTCCTTTTGTTGTAGAGTTTGTTTATGGCTGGGGTCCACCAGACTGGACGCTTGCCTTTGGTACAAAGAGTCTTTGTTTTGCTTGGGATTGCCTTATCCATGCAGTCCTGCAGGTGCTGGTAGAAGGCATTTGTAAGTGATTCAGCGGCTTGAGTACTGTTTTCCGCCGGCTCGGGGCCTTAAAGGAGACCACACTAGTCTTTAGAAGTGTGAAGTCGGCTTTTGAGAAGTTCTTTACTGTGGTCTTTTTATTTCAGGTGGGGGTGGGATGAGGACCTCCAGCGAGATTAGTTTGTGATCTGATCTCACCAGTGAGGGGTATACTTCCGGTGTTGAACATTGTGCTCCCATGTTCGTGATGATGAGATCAAGTATGTTATCTCCTCTTGTGGGGATGGTGACTAGTTGTTCCATGGCATTTGAGTTTATGAATTCCAGGAACTTTTGGGCTAGGGTGTTTGGGCTTGAGTAGTGTTCCCAGTCTATATTAGGGTAATTGAAGTCACCTAGTATGATGGTGTTTGGTGATACATTTATCCCCTCTAGTGTTTTCAGGAAGGCCATGTGAGGTTCCTGAGTTTGTGAGGGTGGCCTGTAACATGCTACAATTTGCAGAGCAGTCTTGCCTATGGTTAATTGCACCTGGATGGTCTCCGATGCATCGTGCGTTGCCACCAGTCTTGATGTGTGGGTGTCCTTGATGAATATGGATACCCCCCCTGCTTTCTTGGTATTGTCCGGATTTTGGGGCCGGAGCATGATATGAGGTAAAACCTGATAGCGCTGGGGTGCTCTCAGGAGCCTTGAACCAGGTTTCTGTCACAGCACAGACATCGATGTTCTCCATACTGAGAAGGGCCTCGAGTGCGTGCATTTTGAGATTTAGACTTCTGGCATTGAGCAGCATTACCCTTAGTTTTTTTCCTTTTTTGTGTTCTAGGGTGGTAGGTTTAGAATTTGAGCCTTGCCTAAAAAAGGCACTATGGGGGTGGCAAGAGCCTTTGCCAATATCCGGAATCCCAGGGGTGACAGGTGCAAGCCGTCCCTTGCGAAGCAGCGTGGCTTGTCCAGCATGTCATCCCAGGCAGACAGACACTGGATCCCCTTTGAATGACACCACTGTTTAAGCCAATTGTTAAAGCTGATCATCTTATCTCTGTATTGTGGCATCATTAATAGAGTGCCTGGTCACTTATGATGCTGTGGAGAGGAGAGAGTTTAATTGTACTTTGGTGGTGGAGTCCTGGACCTCAGAAAGAAGGCTTGAGGCCTTAGAAATGGTGTCAAGTACAAACCTTGCCATGTGGGTTTGGTAGTTCAGGGCCCTAATGGCCAGAGTGGAAGATGCGTAGACCTTTTTATTTGTCCTGTCCATAAATTTACTGTCTTTATTAGTTGGATAAAGAGCAGAGGAAGGAAGCTGTCTGGATGTCTTGTCTGCAGAAACAGCTATAACAGCTGGGTCAGCAGGTGGGTTCTTGTAAAGAAACTGAGTGTCCTGGGGACCCTATAAAATCTATCTGGTCATTTAGCTGCTGGAAGTTGGGAGTCAGGAGACTGTGAAGCAGCTAAGAATGCATCTTGAAATGCAGGTAGTAAAAGGGGCACAGCTGAGGGAGTGGGCTGCTCCATTTGCAGAAGGTCAAGGTATCTTTTCTTAGAATCTAGGACCTCAGAGGCCTGACACTTGAAGTGTTCCCTCATGAGGGAGATAGTATCCCCAAAATGAAATTCTTCTCCTGGGGAGTCTGGAGAAGTAGAGTCCTCTTCATCTAGTGTAATGAACTCCTTGGGGGATTCAATTTGAGCCTCATAAGAGAAGGATTCCTCAGAGGATGAGTATTCCTCCTCGGACACATGGGTTGGTTGAGGAGTGAGAGTAGGTGGGAGTTGTTGGGATTGTAAGGCCTGAAAGGCCTTAAAGAGACTTTGGGAAAAGGATTCTCAGCCTGACATCTGAGGGGGGGGGGTTCAATGTGTTTGGACTTCTGTTTCCTTTTCAAGGCTGTGGTAGACAAGGGAGAAGCAGACGGTGGCCTAGCAAGAGAAGGAGGAGCAGGGGCTTCCAAGAAGGTGAGCTGTGATTCCCCTCCCCCATCAGACTCTGATGGCTGAAATACCTCAGCAGACGTACCTTTGGTATCCTGCACCCCGGCTACCATTGTGGTTCCCGTGCCTGCTTGGGAGACCATCATCCAAATGGACTCCCGGTCTGCTATCACCTCTAGAGCTGGTTCAGATGCCTGAGGTCCAGCCTGGGATTCAGGCCTAAGTTTCTTTGCCTTCTTCCGAGGCGGCTCGTCTGGTGGGTCTACTCCTCCCTCCATGCCTAATGCCAAATGTCTGAGTCTCTGATTTTCGAGGTAAAGATTTAAAGCCGCTAGTCAGCTATGAAGTGTTTTGGGGATGAATGACTTACAGATAGAACAGGATGTATGGTCATGGGCTTCGCCTCGACAGAAAACACACTTATCATAAGTGCCCTTGTGAGGAATCTGTCTCCCACAAGCACACTTCCCTTTCCTAGTTGACATGTAAGTCTAAAACAGTAAGCAAAACAAGTAAGAAAAAACCCCAGTGTGCACTTATCTGAATGGTCCTCATGGTCATCTGGTCTTGATACTCATAACTGTAGTCGTCTGATAAAACATGAAATAAGGTAGAACTGGCGGACGGGCATCCGATGATCACTGTGGCAGAAAAATTCTGAGGAGGGTACGTGCAGACGTCACCTTTATACCTAACACTCGTCTATAGCCCTCGTAGCCAACGTCACACATACCCTCCAAGACAAAGACTTTAATATACTGGCCAGATGGTGGCACTGCAGACAGCTACTCTCTACTGTTATGAATACTGCAATATCAGAATAGAAAGACATCAGATGTGAGACAACCAGACAGGGTGGTCCATGAAAAAAAGACAAAAGAAGCATTGATCACTGAAATTGCTACAGCCAGTGATTGCAGTTCATTATGCAGAAAGAGATACATCAAGTCTTAAAATGCTAGAATTTGCAAGCAGAAACAAGAGCAATGTGGAAAAAAGATAGCCAAGCAGTTCCATTACTTAGACAGGAGGCAATTCTGTGCACATTGCAGTTGTGGAGAAGAGCACTACTGGCTAACATCAAAGACTGAAACAATAATAAATTCCTGAACTCTAATTGTAGCCTGACTTAGGAATGGGGTCCATTCCTGTCATGGTATTAGAATCCCAAAGGGCTTATAGAAATTAAACCCAGAGAATTCACATGCTCCCAGTTATCAAGGACAAGCTCAACTGGTTAGCATCTATGCTCAGTAGCAATCCAGAACTTCTGTTTACTTTTTTACATGATCTAACTCAGGAAATGACTTCAGGTGCCTTGGATTTGGAGGAGGGTCATCTCAGTTAACATAATTTTTAAGGTTTTATGAAAGGAAATGAGGAAAATCCAACTGCATGACTATTTCACATTTACAAGCCTCCTTCTGAGATTTGTTGCTCAATACATCCTAAACAGAACACCTGATAAGCCTACAAAAGGTTTTTGATACTGATAAATGTTCAGCTACTTTGAGTTCACATTCAAGGTTTTGCATTTCTTACTTTGTTACTCAGGAATGCCTTAGTTTTAATAAAACTATCTTTATTAAGTGAATTGTAGTACCTTTTCAAAATAACCCAATGGCAAATTTTCTCTAGGCAGTTTACGTGTATATCTATTTAATCAAAGAACTGGAGTCATTTTAATCCTTCATAACACACCTGAGGAGACATGTTCATTAAATTCATCTTTTGTTTTGTAAAACTGACCCCAACAGTACCATAGGTTAACTGGATATTTCCTATTGCTAGTCCCCGTTGCTTAAGTACTTCTAAATTGCGTAATATTGTTACAATAATAGCTTAACATTAACAACATAAATATTAGGGGAAACTCATACAGCATCCAGAATATTTTGCTTTCATGTTGAAAAATAAACAGCTTAATTATGGTTAAGTTTCTCAGAGTAATTTTGTGTCGCCTCTCTAATGGTTTCTGAGCTTTTCATTTCTGTTTAGACTGGAGATTTCAATTTTATTTAAACTCATGACTTTATACATATTAAAAGTTTACAAAGCTGTTTCCTTCATTAAAAGTTACAAACCTAACAATGGAGTATCTTAAAAAAATCTGTATTTTTAGCAATTTGGTATCAATTGGCTTGTTTCTCTGGTGCCGTGCATGAAACGTATCCTATAGTGAACATTCTCACAAATCAGTGCAATCAGAACCACAACCTAGATGAAGATGCTGAAGTTAATTTAATAGTGAAACAGCTTAAATGAATTTAGAAGTGGATAAAGACTAAGATGAGTAACATCTGTAAGAAAGATAGAAAATCCCTTTTCCTTGCTTAGACTCGAGATGTTTTTCACATCCTTAATTATAACCACTATAAAGATTAAATCATAAGTACTAGTGGGTGAGTTTCCTTTGAAAATAACCATTTTAATACCTTAAAACCTGCAACCTTGTATGTAAGTGAAAATTCTTAATTATAAATAATAAACTTTTGGAATCACATTGTTAGTCTACAAATCGGAATCTTAATAACCAGCAGTTGTCATATATTGCCGTCAGTGGCAGTATGGTAAGTTGCCACTGCAACTTTGCTAAAGATATCGGTTTTATATCTCATGCCAGTAAAGTCTATATCTACTCTAACAGAGGCTTCTGACTTTGTTTTCTGGATTTGAATAACCTCATAACACTTTATCAAGTATTCAGATTTGTTAAAAGAGTCAGAGTCATTGTATTCTGATCACTTACAAACTTTCTGCAACAGCAACATTGGCACAGATACTCCCCCCACCCCAGCTTTAATACAGAAATTGTCTATCCCCTCTGTTATGACACTTAAAATGTTTTAGCTAACCTCTGAGACACCTACAGTAAGATAAAAGCTTGAATCAAAGTGCACATACACACACACACACACACACACACACACACACACACACACACACACACACACACACACACACACCTTGGTTACACAAGAGTCCTAAGATCAACAACAGAAAAATAGTACTGTTGTATTGAGATATAAAAGTTGACAAAAACAGGGTAAAGATATGATGCATTGGAGATTAAGAGTAGTAGTAGAAAAGGAGAGAACTTGCATTAGAAAAATACAATGGCTCTGTAGGGCAATGAAGAAAGGCATCAGTCTGCCTTAATGCAGTGGAACAAGAAAATAGACATTATAAAAGGATTAATGGTAGAAGTCAATACAAGAAACTGGAGATATGGCAGGTTCTGGAGATAATTAAAATTAGAAGAGATGAGGGAAATACATATTAGGGACAAATAATGAAACAATAAGAGGTAACCAAACGAAAGTAAAAAGAGTCACCTGCCACATCTTTGGAACAGGTTACCAATTCATGTGGAACAGAGCACCTCTATCACACTGTTCAAGGGGAACCTCAACAAGTGGATGGGGTACTGTTAATTCTTACCAGGGATAGTGCTCACAACCCTCCTGGACATGGGCAGTCATCACTAAATGCAATCTTGGATAGTGATCAGCATTTTCATGGTAATACAGTGGCTAGCATTTTCATAGTATTACATTGGGATAAAAAGGCTAGGCTTAAAATGACCTCCGGGTCGATA
The DNA here is from genome assembly GCF_019279795.1 of Protopterus annectens. Lineage (NCBI taxonomy): Eukaryota > Metazoa > Chordata > Ceratodontiformes > Protopteridae > Protopterus > Protopterus annectens. The sequence continues at coordinate 1,099,889,175 of NC_056729.1, read as the reverse complement.
GCCTAGTAATCTCCTATGATCCTATGATCACCAGATGGAATAGGATATTCTGCAAGAACGGGTAGCATTAAAGCAAACATTTGACAAAAATTCTCCAAGACAACAAAAGATTCTGGCAGGTAGGCTGCAGCAATAAGACGTAGAGAAAAGTAAAGGAAAATAAAGGATTGATACAGAAAGGAAATAATCAGAGTAACAAATGCAACAGGGGAAGTGTTCAGAAAATTCTGTCACAGCCTATACTCAAAATAAAAAACAGTTGAAACTGGTAAACTGAGATGGGCACGTTTTTAGATGGACTAGTATTTAGGAAAATATCTATTGTTCAACAAAAATAACTGTATAATTTTATAGCGAAGTTAGAAATAGAAATACAGTTATCAGGTCAGGGTGCAGGAAAAACACTGGAAATAGATGGCATTCCAGATAAGTGCTGGAAAAATATAGGAAACAGATTTACCTACTTTGCAGTGACTATTCAATGAAATTCTTACACATGAGCAAGTACCAAGTTCCTGGGAGAAGGCAAAAATGAAGGTGTACATCAAGAAATGTGCTCTCTTCTGACAACCCCTACTAGAGAATGAAGATGGATTGTGTCACTTCTGCAGTGGAAAATAATTTGTTGATTAACTCATTAGGTTGTAGCATGGGGGGCTAGGAACAGACTAGGTATACACACGCACACACACACACACACACGTGCACACACATGCACACGTGCACACGCACACACACACACACACACACACACACACACACACACACACACACACACACACACACACACACCTGCTTCTTTAAGTTGCTGAACCTTCCTCATTCCATGACTCTCATCAAGACTTCTTATAGGTTCATAGGTGTGTACTAGGCTAATGGCCCTGGAGCCTTTACAAGCCTAGCCCATAGGATTACCCTGGCATCATGCCGCCCGACCTTAGTTCCAAGTGCCTCTGTTGAGTAAAGCCACTGGAGTGATCTCCGGGGTGAATTTTCTATTTCCTATCCACTCATCAAGATTTCTCTTGAAGAGGGCCAGTGAGGTGCTCTGCTTGACATGCATGAGCAGTCTCTGGATTATGAATCTGTCCCTCCAGCATGTTCTGTTGATTGTAGTAATGAGGTTGAGGTCTCTGGAGCATATGGTGTGGAGGGATTAGGATTTCTTTAGATGGAGCACTTCTGACAGAGCTGGGTCAGACATGGTTTTGTAAGTCAAACAGAGAGCGCCTCTAAGTAGGCGATATGAGACAGAGAATAGTTGGAGTTTTTTGAGCCTGTCCATATAGGACAAATGTTTAAGGCCTAGGATCCTCTCTGTGAGGTACTTTTGCAGCCTCTCCAGTTGTTGCAGGTGTCTAGCGAGGTACATGCCAAATGGGGCATTATAATCTTATATGCTTTTATATGCTACATCGCATACCTAGTATTTCACAAAATGAGGAGTCTGTCTTCAAGGTGGTGAGGCAAGGAAATGGGTAATATTCTTTGAGTAACCAGGTAACAAGACTTTACACTACCTCATTTCACATCTCTGTGAAATATTGCTTCACCACTACTGAACAGCTGAATATTTTGCATTTGTGAAAGCAATACAAAGTACTATCTGGTACTGATAATAAAAAGAAAAAAAACTTGTTGAATGCAAATCATATGACAAAAATTCAAAAACCTAAAAATTAAATAATTTCCTGGCCATAGTGTATTCTGTCAAAAGGTGGACTGGTAATCACTGACAGACTACATGAACTACTGTACTGCAAACAAGAGTAAATAAGACTACGGACCTGTCATAATCCTTGCTACAGATTGTTTCTCTTTTGCTCTGGGCCATTCGTGGCCAGGTTCATATACCTCCACTTAAGCATTTTTATTAGCTTTTTTAAGTTAAAATTAACTTTAATTAATTCTGAAACTCACTGGCTGCTATGTCCGCTGTGGTGAAGTGCAACTGTAGCAGTCCCCCTCCTCCATAATTAGCCAAGCTTACTTAACTGGGAAGTTGGAGTGGGCGCCATTTTTGAAATCCATTTTGGCCCCTGATGATCAACAGAGTACTAGTGTAGTGTGCTTGCCATTTCTTGATTTAGTCTGTTTAACCTGTAAGTTGTAAGTTCTTTGTCTGCAATTCTCTCTGTATTTTGTAATTGGCTAATTTCCTATCTTGAATTGTACTGCCACACTAATGTACTGTTTAAAGTTTTGTAAGGCTCATTATCAGTCTCGGAATGTTAAGACATAATGATGGTGTACTGGCAGAGGAAACAGTAGGAATCTATCCTGAGTCTGAGTAGTTTATAGCTATATTTTTATTTTTATGAGCAATTCTTTAACTGGACTAGATTTGAGTTTATTTCATTCTTGGAAAGCTAATCATTTTTGCTGGAGAATACCCTGTTACAACTAGTGCAGACATCCACACAGCTATTGCGATGCACATGAAAGTGCACATGGAATGTGTAAATAATTAGGCGCTAACTTACACTAGTTACTCTGTATCTATCCACTGCATTACCTCATTGTATTCAATTACTCATGGTTCTAGTATATAAACTAATGGGAGTAGAGTACAAAAGTAAAAAAAATGGCAAGAGCCTTACCAAATTGCTTTTTATTATCTGCTATATCTAGTCGATAATAAGACATAATAAGGAGAAAGTTGTTATAGAAAGCCTTACATTTAATTAAATTTAAATGCTGATGGTCCAACTATCACAATGGTGTGCTGCTTTTCAACTTTTAATGCTCATTTGATAACCTAACTATTGGTGTTGTTACAGAGAGTAATTTATACACATCCTGTCAGATTCCTTGTTTTACCAGCTATTTCTCGGCTTTTTCAACATACTTCTGTCCTCTCATCTCATACATAAAATCTTTCTCTTTGAAGTCCACCTAACTGTGCCCCCTAACTGGCTACAAGTGGTTTTACTTATCATTGGCAACATCTTGAAGCAATGTGCCCTCTGGCCAATCCAACAAAATTCAAGTTAATCAGTGTATGTTTCTCACCTGAGTGACAATCATTACAAACACTGCTCTATAACATTATATCAAAAAGTGGTTAGCGCACAAGCTAGTCACACTAGTTCCCCCCTACACACTCACTTTTCACATAACCTCCACTTTGCTTTTCTCCTTAAAAGGTAGCCTAATCAGCTCCTCTTCTACTTTAACTCATTGCTCCTTTCTACTCTACCTCTTTTATAGCCCATGTTTAATGCAGTTAAGTTCCACAGCAGTACTTAACACCTCTTTGAGATCAACAGGGGCTACTGTGCCACAAACAAGAGTAAATAAGATTACTGACCTGCTGTAGTCCTTTCTACAGATTGTTTTTTTTTTTATTCCTCTGGTCTTTCGAGGCCGGGTCCAGCCTGCTCTGTTTTCCCTCGCTCCACTCATGCTCACTCCGCTCCCCTACCCTACCCCCAATTCCCAACCAACCCCAAATTAAACAAATTTATAGCTAGCCAAACCACACATCGTAAACCAATTATCCAGTCTCTACTCTTATCACCTGTTAACCCAATTACCCGATCTCTATCCTAACCATACCCTTTAAACCAAACAACCAATCTCTACCCACACATCCTCAACTACAGTTCCATACTAAAATACACACCCAACCCACCTGTCTCCATTACACCTCCCTACATAACTACAGCACCCAATTAAAGCCACATTCTACCATTAATAACACAAACACATAAAACATTAAGCCCCCACCCATTGAGATATCAAACAATGCCTTCTACTCAAGTTTTCCTATTCCTCTCACTCACCATCTTTCTCCATCTTACCTCTTACTATAATCATATAGCACCATTCATCAAACCCCCCACATATCCTTACTCAACACCACCCCATGCCACAACATACAGTATCTCTGTTGCTCCTGACCTCTTCCATCCATTCTATCCAATACTGAAATTTTCATTTACAAATACCTTTCAACACTACCCCTGCCCAAATCAGATCCTTAAGGTTACTAAGCAGACACCCAAACCATCCCACCTATTCCTTCACAACAAAAGTTAAGTGGAGATATACACCCAAACCCCAGCCCCGATCCATCACAGCAAACACAAACACCAGACACCTCCCATCCAGTACAAATCACTAAACTCAGACCTGCTCCTCCCAGTATTCTAATCATAAATATGAATGTAAGAAGTCTAGTAAATAAAATCCACAAATTCCATGCAGCCACCTCCATTTACTCACCTGACACAGCTATTATTACAGAAGCATGGCTCAAGGCAAACATTAATGAGAATGTAATCCTTCCTCCTGACTTCAATATCCACAGACTAGATAGAACTAAGAAATGTGGTGAAGAAGTTGCAATTCAATATAAAGACTCATTAAAACTCCAAAGAATCCAACTAGAACCCCCAGCTTAAATAATAGCAAAATTCTTATCTGTCAACTTGAAATCAATCCAAATAAACACATGATCTTAATCTCAGTCTATTTCACTTCCAGCAACAATGTTTCCACAGCTGGAGACATACACACCTCGTCAGCCTCTTCAGTTAACCAGGAGACCATAACCGTGGGAGACTTTAACACTAATTGGTATACTTGCTCCTTATACAGTCCCTCTAATCCCATTCAACTCTATGGTACACCCACTAGGATGGATAAACACAAGGGTAGACAGTCAGTTCTCGACTGGACCTTAACCAATCAACCTTCTCTAGTCCATCACTCAGATTGTTTCTCAATCAGCTTAAGTGACCATTCGCACACCTTCCTACTTAGACGCAAAACAAACCTCCTGAAATCAACTACATACAGACAAATTAGAAACAATAAATACTTTTCAGCCACCACCTTTAAATCTCTGCTACAGCACTGCAACTGGTCCCCTTTGTCACAACTCCTCCTAGACTCTGCTGTTGAATACTTCAATAATAAATTCCTTGAGATTCTAAACACTTTAGATCCTGTTAGCAAAGTCATGTAAATCCTAACTATACTCCACAGCTGACTAAAGAAACATAACAACTACTTAAAGACAGAGACAAGGCATGGTCCAACTACCACAGTAATAAAAAAGCTCTTTGAAACTTATCGCCAGTTATGGAACAAATCTAAATTGCAAATTGAAAATGATAAGAGAACCTACTATACTCAAATTCAACTATCCTACCACAATAACCCCCAAAAATTCTGGAGGGGTATAAAAAAACTTCTTCAACCTGGAAAATCTTCAACTTCAACTCCCACCACCTCCTACATCAAAGATAGCCTAGCCACCCAATTCAACTCTTTCTTTACTAACTCCAGCTTATCTTTGTTGAACAATACAAACAACCCTCCACCATTCATTCCACCCCATCCTCAACTACTTTCACTGACTTCTCCCTAAAGCCCATCCAAGCTTCTACTATAAGAACACTACTACACAAGCTAAAACCCACAACCATCGCAATTGATCAATTACTTCACTTATACCCCAAGTTAGTAGCTGACTCCATTGCCTATCCTAGCTCTGTATTGATCAACAGATCAATCAGCGAACAGTACATCCCCAAACTTAAGAAAACTTCTTACATCATTCCTGTACACAAAGGTGGAGTCTCAATAGAATTTTCAAACTACAAACCAATAGCTCTCTTCTTACTATTATCTAAAATCCTCGAAAAATGCATCCACACTCAGCTTATGGATTATCTAACCAGCAACAATCTACTAACTGCCAGCATGGCTTCAGGCCTAAGCACAGTGCAACTACTGCCCTAAGCTTCACTGACACTATTAATAACCTAAAAAGATGATGGACAATAAGTTGCATCCATCTTCTTAGATATGTCCAAGCCATTCAACATGGTCTCACATCAAAAACTACTAAATGAACTGGCATCGTTAAATCTCACTCTGCTCTCTCCTGGTTTCAAAACTATCTCACAGACAGACAACAAGATGTGAAATGGCAGACCTATCCATTTACTTACCTGTCACAGCGGAGGTCCCACAAGGATTAATCTTAGGGCCATTGCTCTTTTTAATTTTCAACAATAAGCTACATATAGCAACCAACCTGGCAACCACAATTTAATATGCCGATGACTCAACCATTATATGTGCTGCCCCTCCCTATCACAACCACAAGAAATAATACAAAACTCCTTCACAGACATAGAATCTTACCTATCAAAACATCAACTAATTCTAAACCCCAGCAAAACTAAACTAATTCTCTTCACCAACAAAGAACCCATCAACCCAACAACACCATTGCTATTTTGTTAGCCAATAACACCAAAATAGAACCTGTTCCTTAAAACAAATTACTAGGGGTCACCACCAATAGTAACCTTAGATGTGATAAAACATATTGCAACAGCTATTAAAAAGGCCCATACCAAACTTGGCACACTCTACAAGACCAAGCAATTCCTAACTAATTAACTCCACCAGACAGGCCATTGCTAGGACCCATCTTCTTTCCACTTTGTTATATGCTTCACCAATCTCTACAAACCTCAAAAAAACAAGACCTAGTCAGACTGGAAGCATGCTATAATAAAATAGCTAAATTTGCCACTAATTCCCCATATAGATTCTGCCTGTTTATACAGAACTCCATCAACTAAACTAGATAGAACTACCAAACCTCCTCTCTCTCTACCAAATAACCACTGCAAATACCATCATCACTAAACCTAAAAACTGCCTGGCACTCCACCATCTCGTAGAACCATAGTCAAACCACCACAGAACCCTATGATCCACAGACAAATCCCTATTAAAGGTCACTAAATCCAATAATAGCTATGGAGAATCACTATATTCCAACCAAATCACCAAAGCCTGGGACTCTATCCCCCAGAATATCCTTAATATCACTATCTCTGCCATGTTAAGACAACTTCTCAGAACCCACCTAACCAACAACTGGCAATGCTCGTGCTTCACCTGGCTAAACTTAAGTAAGTACTCCTAACACTCACCTCTCTTTCTTTACCTCCTTCTCAATCTCCTCTTACTGCATAACATTATTTTATACTTTTTCTCCTCAATCTCTCTGCTAACCCCCCCCCCCCCTTAGCCCTCCCATTTATGGTGTTCCACATCTGCCATTTTCTTCTCTGCTAAGTGTACCTTACTATAGGAACACCAACATTACCCATTTCTGTATAAAAACAAAACATTCCTCTCTGTATAATTCCTTGTATCCAAATCAACTTTTTCATATGTAAATTGGAATAACCTCTAGTACTATCCATGACTTATTACTATTATCCATTGTATATTTTGTACTTAAATTGCAAGTTCTCCTGCATCTGTGCACTACTGATTTGATTAATTGAATGTATTATTTTTTCTCTTAACATTTTTGTTTTGTATTGCATTACACTGTTTTGTCTGTGGAGCTTTTCTCCCTGGGCCTCAACTGAAAATGGGTTATTAGCTCAGTTGGACTATCCCAGTAAATAAACGTAAAATAAAAAAAAAATAAATAAAAAAAAACATTTCAGAGATAAAATAAACAATCTATTCTAGATTGGACACTAGTCAACTGTCCCAAACAAAACTACCATACAGATTGCCTACCAGATGGTCTTAGTGACCACATCTCCCCACTTTCCTTCTACATAAATGTACCAAAGTAGCCAAGCCCATCATTTCTGGACAATTAAGAGATGATCACAAGCTAAATATACAGGAACTTAACACTATTCTAAAATACAGTAACTGGAAGCCGTTACTAACCCTAGGCTTAGACCAAGCCATTGACTACTTTAACAGTACTCTCACCAATGTCCTTAATACAGTCGCACCCATCAGGCGAATCAGAACCAAGGCAAACTACGCACCATGGCTAATCAGGGATACTAGAGCTCTACTAAAATCTGGAAACATGGCTTGGAAAATCTGGAAGAGGGATAATACTAGTCTAGCCAAACAAAACTACCAACACCTCAGAAACCTGGCCAAGAGACAAACCAAATTTGATAAACAGAATTATTTCCTTGGTATCCAAAGTAAACATTCAAAAGATCCCCAGAAGTTTTAGCATGCTATTAGCTCCCTACTTAAATCAGGCAAAACTACCACTCCCGCTCCCAAATCTACCAATAATACTAAGGACTTAGCCTCCCAACTTAATCACCACTTCACTGAATCTATCTTAATTTTGTCCTCTCAACTAATTAAAAATAACCCTACATATAGCCCAACCAACATCCCCTCCTTTACTCACTTACCTGTCCCTACCTCCACAATTAAAAAACTCCTCCTAAAACTGAAACCTACCACCCCTGCCACTGACAATTTAATAGCCAACTTCCTAAAAATAGCTGCTGAATCCTTACGTTACCCTATTTCTATTCTCATCAATCGCTCAATACAGGAAGCATATATCCCACAACTTTGGAAGGCATCATACATTATTCCACTTCATAAAGGTGGAAATTCTTATGATTTTTCAAATTATAACCCCATTGCCATTCTATCTCCCTTATCAAAACTATTTGAGAAATGTATACACTCTCAAGTTATGCATTTCCTAAACTTTCACAATCTCCTCTCCCCCACATAACATGGCTTCCGGCAACACCATAGCACAACAACTGCTCTGCTCTCCTTTACTAACCTAGTTAACCAACACAGAAATAACAATCAACTTGTATCTGCTATATTTTTAAACCTCTCCAAGGCATTTGACATGGTCTCATATTCCATACTATTAGACACCCTAGCTTCCCTATCCTTTGACCCTTCCACTATAGCCTGCTTTAAAAGCTATCTGTCAGACAGGCAGCAATCTGTCCAATGGCAAGGTATATAATAACTCCTGCTTCCAACTATCATAGGTGTACCACAAGGCTCAATATTAGGTCCACTTCTTTTCTCCATATTTACTAACAATCTCCATACCACCACACAACAGGCCTCAGTCATGCAGCACGCAGACAATTCAACTCTTATCTGTGCTGCTCTATCACTAGCCACCCTTCAACAACTCATCCAGGAATCCTTCAGCTCTGTGGAAAGTTGGATCACTAAGATCCAACTAATCCTAAATCCTAACAAAACTAAACTGCTACTCTTCATCCCCAAAAAAAACATGTCCACCCCTCTACCCTTCACTACCTTCTCCAATAATGGTGCTATCATCTTTCCCTCTGACCACACCAAACTCCTAGGCATAGAAACTGACAAAAACCTACACTTTGATGTCCATATTTCCCAAACTATAAAAAAAGTCCATTAAAAAAATGGGAACACTTTATAGACACAGGAAACTCCTCACAAATCAAGCACAGATTACCCTAGCCCAAACTCACTTATTGTCCAAATTTATATACGCCGCTCCAATTCTTACCCAGGTCAGAAAACTTGACCTCGCCAGACTTGAGTCGCATTATAATAAAATTGCCAAGTTTGCTAACAATCCACCTTCAGAACCCATCACTGCCAGGCTTTAAGGGAACTACAATGGCTAGAACTTCCCCAGCTACTCAGCTATCACCAGCTTGTCATTGCCTTCAATACTATAAGACAACCTGACAAAACCCAAGCACTAACCCAACTTCTCACTCTCTATAAAGCAAATTGTCCTCTCTGCTCTGCAGACAAATCACACCTCTGTATCTCAAGGGCTAACAACACTGCAGGTAAAGCACTATTCTCTCACACCAGAACCTGGAATAACCTCCCTTCTACTCTTGATTTCTGTCTCTACTACTACTCAGTTCAAAAACTCACTGAAATCACATTTAATAAATACCTGGTTATGCCCATGCATTACATAACTGCTCTGTCTTACCACTCTACATCACTTCCTATAATACCTAATATGTTATCTGCTACAGTTTTAGGAAACATTTTACTGCTGCATAAAATTGTATTATTAGCTCATGTTTAACTACCTTATCTGTGTTTATTACTGTTGTGATGCCCATGCCCTGGCCCAGCAATCAAGGAGCCTCAATCCTCACCACTAACACCAGTGAGGAACATCTCATATAGGAGGAAAGGATAACAAATTCACTCAGTAAAGTGCAATTTCCCTTAATAACAAACAGAGATTGCAGCCAGTCCTGGGCTGATCACTCACTTGCTCTCCAGGTCCCCAATAAGACTCCCCACTGGCACAGCTATAGGGTCCAGATCTCAGCCTAGTGGGCAAGCTAAAACCTCCAGCACCTGCTCTGTCCAACCAGTGCTTCGTGTCCCTGCCCAAATAGCTGACACACACACACACATACTTTGAGAAGAGTTTACACAACCACACAGACACTCCTGAGGAAGGCTGGCACAGGTTCTCCAGCTATGCCCCTTTTTCCCAGACTATATGATCATACCAGCTGCCACCACCCACTAATATTTATCAGCTACTCAAAGTCCCTTAAAATGGTGTTCAATTATTACTGTGCAATATTATTATCCAATTGGTAGTATAGCCCAGGGCTAAAACTATTGAAGTGGTTTTGTACAATTTTACCAAAGGCATGTAAGTACTCTAAAGAGCTTAAATTATCTCTACAAAAACAGCTACATTTAAAAGGGTTTAAAATATTTAATAACGAATAGTCAAAACACAAGATAATACTTTTTACTACACAGTGTTAGTCAAGACTTCAGAGATCACAAAGAAATACTTAAAATAATTCAGTAGTACAGTTTTGACATTACAGAAAAACACTTAGTCTAATCTTTCTAGTTTTTAGCTATTTCTAATAGAAAGCACAAGTATAAGATAAACTTACATATAGAGGAAGACAGTGCTTTTGAGTTGGATGGTCAAGACAAAAATGCTTAATGCTCTCTCATTCTCCCTGTTTTTAAAATCACATTCCTAGTTCACATTACATCATTCTTCACACTTCCCTGGGTTCCCAGGCTAGCAGAAACTACATTTACATTCTTCACCTCTGAGCAGAAACCAGAGCAATAAAGGATATTTATGCATGCAAATTCTGGCCATTAACTCTGGCCTCAAAACAATAAGCAGGATGCCTCACTCTAGACTTACTGGCTCTGAGTTTTAACATCAAAGGGTCACAGCATGCTTTACTTGGTCAGTAGAGTGCACTGTTGTTACATTTTTTTCAGTTCCATGTGTAACACTATTTTTACTACATTAGACAACAAGCCTGTGGCTTGCATTAATATTTACAGATGACAGAAATATCTCCAAAATTTTATCTCCCTAGGCTGGCAGCCTTCACCCAATCTTCACAACTGTATAGTTAGCTCTATTTGTTTAATACTAGCTGAACTATGTTAACTTAGATTATCTCTGTATATATATTCTCTTGTTGTTGCTTATAAGCATATTCTGATTTTTTTCATATTATGTAATTTTTATCTCACTGTGGAGCTTCTCTCCCCAGGCCTCCACTGAAAATGGACCTGTGTCCAGTTGGACCATCCCGGTAAACAAATGTAAAATAAATAAATAAAATACATTTCAGCTGCATCTGTTGAATCATTCCACTTGTGGGATGGTGTCTGACTGTAAAGAAATGCATAATTTCAAGAGTAATGATATGTACAGTTGCAGATGAAAAAAATGAAACAAATTTCAAAACGTAAAACTATTTTTTTCAGTCTGCAACTCAAAACTGCATTCAATTTGTTCGGGCTGTTACCATGCATTTCACCTCTAAGAGTAGATGGTCCAAGCACAAAAGACTCATAATAACCTCTGCCTTTAGTTCTGTTTGCTACAAGAAGAGCAGTAACATGTAAAGAACCAGGAAAAGTGTGTTCTGCCTTCCTACGTGAATCAGAAGAAAATCAAAATTTATAGGGGTTAGGAAAGTTACATTTGAGTTGATGGAGGGTTAAAGAATATCCATTTGATCTTAGAGGTTGCACAGGATACTCACAATATGGAAACATTCAAAATGTAAAAAAAGATGTAAAAGCAACACTTACACACTGAGTTAGGTGGTGTCCTTTTCCACTAAGAATCCTTGCATTAGAAGTCATTGGTCACCCAGCATACATGCTGCATTAAGTATCTTGCCTGTTGTTTTTCTGTGTGGAACTTAGAAGAGATGGTAGAATACAGACATACCTCCAGGATTTGAACTGGATTGATTTTTATTATGTAAGTTCCCAGGAGAAAAGTATGGTCTAAAGGGTAAGTTTTTTAACCATCTTGTGTGCCATTCTATATGACAGGGATCTTCCTACTTTGGTCTGATTGTTGGGCATTTAGAGTATGGCAAAATAGTAGATTGTTACAAAATGGGGTGGAGCTAAGGTAGAGTAATTAGTAACAGACTAAATACATTCAAAGACTATAATTTAGCAGTAACTAAATAGTACTACCTTTTCAGGTCGACAGTGGTAACGTTGAAGACAACTCCTTTGAGCCACAGGATCATGAAAAGACGCTGAGAAAATGGACAATTACCAATGCTCTCACCATCAAAACCAGCCTGCGGAACAAGACAATGGTGATCAGTGATGTCAGAATGACAGGTTATTTAGTTAATGAAGTAACAAGAAGAACGCATAAAATCACACTTTGTTTCACTGATCTCTAGCCCAAGATTCAACATTTTCACAAGAATACTTGAAAATATACCAAACTATAATAAAATAAAAGTAATGAACCACACTGTATCAAAATTAGATCCATAAAGACTAAAATTCATCAGTGATATGTTAACCACACTTGTCCATAATGAAAAAATGTCATTTCAATATTTTGGCAATACAAACAGAAATCTAAATTGATTATGAACCTTCACAATGCTGGTGACAATAGTAGAAGATATTCAGCTCAGTCAAAGACGTATGGAAAAGTAGACGCCAATTTCTCAGATCAAGACAGATACACAGTATACAGTGTGCAGGGGTAGAATAGGACAATAGGACCTACCAGTTATAAACTAGATATTAAAATAACCTAGCATCATATCTACCATGGGATTTTAATAGATTTACTTGTATTGAGAGGCACTCTACTATAAATTACAGTTATGCAGGGGTAATGCTCTTCCAGACATTGCAGTGCCTGTGAATTAAACACAGCAATGCTGAATGAAACAAAAAATATTATCTGTGTTTGCTTTGGTGCATTATGTTTGCTTATGATAGTTTTGCAGAGCACAATGTATCATAGGTATATGGCACAAATGTTGCAGAAGTCAACTACCTGCCTCTTTTTAGTCACTTAAAGCTTTAATATATTCATTTTAAGATTTCTAGACAGCTTGCAGACTGTAATAATGACATAAATAACAAAATACAGTGACATTTGCTCCAGAACTACCAATGTTCTCATTTAATTTAATTTCCTTTGTGCATTTTATTTGCCATTTAATAATATAAATCTCATCTGTAAAACATACTTTCTAAGAGGAAGATCAAACATAATTTATACGCAGTTATATTAGCATCTGCTTTAGAAAACAGTACTAAATGTACAACTGAAGTCAGTGTGTTAAGTACCCTAAGTTATACTTTAGTTTCTTTTGGACATACATCTGTAATACCTTTACTAAAACAAGAGACAAGTAATATTGTACATTTGGAAATATCTTAAATATGATAATATAGCATAACAAAACTAAATGTGATACATAGTACTATCTCTATTACATTACATAAGTACATTTACAGAAGACAATAATCAGGCTTAAATGAATACCTGTGCATTATACCAGATGCTGTCTCTCTCTTTAGTGCACAAAAGGTTAGGGTATCTGTCAGTACAGTGCAGTACAGTGTTAAAGCATTTAATAGTATGGCATACATAGTTAAAGCATCTGGCAGTATGCTGTTAAGCATACTTCTCAATCCCCATGCACAATAACTGTGTTTAAAGAGAGGTGATTTTTATCAGATTCAATGAAGGCCTTTTTATATGGAAATACTTCATTATGGTATTATAATAAAAGAAAGGAAAGGGATAAAGCTTTATTTGACCTGCAATATAAAATTATATAATTTAAAGCTGAGATTAGAAAAAAAAAAACAAATTAAGATTTGTTTTCAGAACTGGAATATTTGATTCTTGACTATCAAAAGATTTTACAATATAAATTATTTATTGGTTTGGAAAAATGTTAAATTACACTCATATTCATTAACACCTAAGGATTAACACAGGTTAGCTCTCAGATCAAAAAAAATGACAAGGTCCAATTATATTGTTGGTAACTCACTTTCAGAGTGACAAAAAAATTACTGATATAGAAGACTTTTGTCTTGCTTTAAAACCTGTTATAAGAAAATCAATGTTCAAAATAATAACATTCAAGATAAAAAAACTGTTTTAACTAATAACATGTATAAAATATTATCTATGCATATTAAAATAACATAAACCTTTTACCATGATGGAAATAAAAGATCAAGTTAAAAATAACAGAAAATAACAGAAAAGATGGTATGATCCCAGAATTATATTAACTTTTACCACAGGAGGCCTTATCCCTTCTGTTAAAAGTCTTTATAGAGAGAAAAACACTTTAAACATTCTGTTCTCTTGGAAATATGTATTAATATGTCCTTTGTCAAAGCAAGGTAAAAACCTATTGCTTTTTTCAACTTTTAGGCCCCTCTCAGTATTAAGTGTTGATTATAACATTTTTATATCCATTTTTGCTAATACACTAAAAAATATTCTTCCCCTGTTGATAGACAAAAATCAAACAGGTTTCATACCACACAGGCAAGGGTCCATTTTCGGCTACTGAAAACTACAAAACTTGAATGGTAAAATATCGAATGGAAAGCAGTGAAATGTAAAATTATTGACCAACAATAACTTCAAAAATAAATTAATCGAATGGCCATAGTTGGCCAACAACCATGAAGTATCATGATGCATAAGGTAAGTGAAGGGAAACTTTTTAAATTTGCCCTATTCCCCACTGTAGTGCAATTTCATTATTGGAATACATAGTTGGGGGGTGTGGGGGATGCAGCCCCCCACCTTGCTTGGTTGTGTTTATGATGTTGGCCGACTATGGCCATTTGATGTATTTTTTTTTCACTGTTGTCTTTGTTCAATAAATTTCCCTTTCACTGTTTTATATTTGATATTTCATCATCTGAGTTTTGTAGTTTTCGGTAGCCAAACATAGACTCCACAGGCAAGCACAAGATAACATTAAAAGGACAATCACTCTATTTGATTTCTCAAGTAATAACAAAGACAACACTTTTGATTCAGTAAACTGGCCATACTTAAATAGTCCAAGTATATACATTTACCCGTGACATTATTTCTCCTGTTAATCACCTATATCAAAATTCTTTTTCTTGTGTTAATCTTGGTTCTTTCATATCATAGTTTTTTAGGATTACTAAAGGTAAAAAGAAGGGTGTCTTCTTTTTCATCTTTTACTGCCTTGGCCATTAAATCACTTTCCAAGTATATAAACAAAATTATATGTTTTGAGGTTAGTGATCTATATTTATCTAAAATTCAGTTATGTGCTGGGGATAGTCTTTCAACTATTGGTAATACTGAATCCTATTTAACAAGAGCAAAAACTTGTTATGTTTTGAATTGCTATCTAGATTAACATTTAATTAAAGCAAAACTAGCATAAGATTACTGTTTTAATGAACTCCCATAGTGAGTATAAATGTGAGAATAAACAGATTAATTATCTTGCGGTCACCCCTACTCAATCTTAATGGCATTAGAAATATTAATTATAAGCCTATCTTGGATGACTTTAATCCATTATCTGATAGATAGCCAGATAGATAGATAGATAGATAGAAAGATAGATAGATAGAACAAATTAATAGTCTCCATGATGATAAGGTGACTTTAATCAAAGTGGTTATTTTGCCCAACATAATGTATATTATACAAACTACTTATTTACCCTCTTTGAAGGAACCCATGAAGCCATTTAATTATGATGACATTTTTATGGTTTCTCAATAAACCTAGAAGGGAGCTAGACCATCATATTACAGGTTGAAAATTTGTTGCACTGTTTTCCCAACCTACATTTATATGTTATAGCCTATGTTATGAAAACTGTAGATTTTTTTGCATTTTAATTATTTGGCTTCTTGGAAGAAATTGCATGAAGTTGTTGTTGTTGTTGTGTCTTTCTATCTGTGAGGCGACAACGCTACCGTAGCACCACCACCGCAGTAAGAAATTGCATGAAGTAATGTGCTTAAATACTGCAAAGAACATTATCTCATTCCATACTCAAATTTCAAATAATGTGTGTTGATTGTTAAAGAAGTATTTTTTATTAATAACCCAACAAATTCTACTTATATCAACAGTATTTTAAAGTTATTTAAGAATTTTAACTGTAAATATCATAAGGTAAAAGTTAAACTTTTTTTCTTTATTTCCTGTAGTTTTCACATCAGACTGCATGAAAGTTTGAATGCTCAGAAAATGCTGAGTTTTAAAAATATGGATTTATTTTATTGAAATCAATTTTTAAGGGAAACAAAAGTATATAGCATTGGTCAACAACTAAAAAAACTAACTATTTTACCATACAGCCATATTTTTTATTTTAATTTGAATTTGATTTGCAACCATATTAAGTTTGTGCTTGTACAAGTCAACTATTTTAGACTTGACAAAGTTAATGCATATGCCAAGTGGGTTTCAGCACCTTGGTAATGGTTACTATTAACTAGTTATGCAACTTTGGTAGAATGAACTACAGTAACTACTTAGACAACCTAAAAGGAAGGAACTCATGACCCTATAGGACTGTGGTGCATACACTGTTCAGACAAGTCATGCTAGTAACTTGGCCACTACAGCTATTGTTATGAAGAGGTAAAGAGAATGGTTGTACAAAGCCCAGTGATAATGGAAAATAATAAATTAAAAAGACCTGAGATGTGTTTTGTGGATTGAGTTACTTTCTATATGATATGCTGCATTCAGCAATAGATGGTTTTAAGTTCACAAAAAGTTATTTAAGGAACTGCATCAAGAACAAAGTCCTACATCATATTTAACTACATAAGCCACCACTTGCATCAGAGAATCAATGTAAATATAAATAAATAAATATAAATATGCCTTTCAGACAAAGACAGATCTGAACATGTAAAAGGCAGAGGTATAAAAGAAATATAAGAGAGCCACAAAACCATTTCAAGTAAATATGGAGACCACCGCAGGTTATCAGTATCATTAGGATATGTGAATATGCAAACTCAGCTAAGGTCATATAGTGGTCAGTAATGTTGGTCACTGTAACGATTAGCATGTATTAGAGTGACCCTATCAATCACCTAGCTCCCCTTTTGCAATAGTAATGCTGAAGAATAAAGACTGGTGCAGAGGGACATCTGAGAAGGTGAAATAATATGCTCAAGTCTTTTGGGCAAGTAAGAGCATTAACACATTATGTTCAACCTTGAAGCAGCTTAGATCCATTCCTTGCTGTGCTACACTGCTGACTATGGACACAGAGAGTCATATCAAGGGTATATGGGGATTCATGATGAGAAGAGAAGCAAAACAGAAGCACTGTGGAAAAAACAAAAAAAAAAAACAGCAGCAACAAATGTTGAAAGGACATATTTAGCTTGTTGAAACCAAAGCCACAAGATTAAAAATCAAGTAAAGTTTAAAGAGATGGGCTGTAATGAACTTTGCACAGGATTGCACAGAACTATGAGCCAGGAAACAGCCTTAATATGCCATTACGAGATATAGAAGCAATGGGGTTTCTTGTGTCATGGCTGCTGGGTGATAGCCCCTTTTTGTGCTCTGTTGTGCTGCATGGAGTTATTGGGTAACTGTTTACCAGGTTGTTCATTATCTGCTCATGTGAGCAGAAATCAAAGCCTACAAGGCATGCATTAATTTGAAGTGTTTTGGAGGTAGATTGCAGTAGATGGACAAGAGTGGAGCTATGGCCCAAATGTGGGCTTACTGTCCGCAGCAGACATGGAGGCTTCATCTCCACTCAGCAGCACGTCATACAGTGCTCAGTTAGAAGTCAGTCAACAAGGTGACTGCCTATGTGGTTATTTCAGACAAGTATACAATCAAAAGTAGCAAAACGTGAGTCCACAGCTGCTGATAGAGACTACAAGCACTATGAGGCTGAGATGCATGTCAAGTTCCTGCCTACAGAAAATTAATGATCATGCAAATGAACATGAAAATAGAAGAAAAAAACTCTGGATGAGAAAGATGTGGTGGTATTCCTTCAAGGTTTGTTGCCTGCTACACTGTGGTTAGACTCGACTGCAGAAACCAGGATCAAACTTGCCTGCAGACTGTTGGCCTTATTCTTAACAGCTTGTCTAAGACAGACGCCAATAACTGTTAGATTTTTATTTTTATGTATCTATTTATTTAGTTTTTGTTCAGAAAGAAACAATACTCTAGTCAGCATGAGCAAAGCAGGACCTGATATATTTAGAACATAAGATCCATTTTGAAAATAATTTTCCTGCTTAGCTACTTGGAGAAATTAAAGTATGGTGACTCTTATTTAAATTTCTAAAACCACAAAAGATCAAAGTTAACACTCTGTATTCACCCCTCATTTGAGTGGTCTTTCTGAATCTTCCTTTTATCTTTAAGCTTACTAAAGATGTGATGTCATTTTTTAGCCAAGAAGTGTCTCTGTGAGGAGCAAATGCAGTGGATGACACAGAGGGAGAAGAGAGAGGATCTCAGGTCTGACCTCATCTTCTCCCAATCCAAAATGTTCCCTTGTCAATCAACAACTAGTAGTTCTGAAAACCATGCAAACAACCTATGAGCATTACTGTTAGTTACACTGGGTCATTTTTGAAAACATTATAGGCTGTCTGTTTAATGGGTTAAACCTACTTTGTCAGGACTTCTTTTAGGAATTTAGGATGAGTCTTCTTGGGTTTTTTATAAGTGAACATGGATATTATTGTATCATGATTTACTGTCTTGCTTGAGAGAGCACACACAATTAAAATTCTCGCTCATCATTCACTTGTTTTCTACCGTAACATTTTTTACTTTAGAACAGTTCAAGTGGTTTGCTAAGCAAGCTAAGTTGATACTGCACTATACAGGACTGCGGTAGTTTGTTTTTTGTTTTAATACTTTATAAACAAAGCCATCTTTTTTTGCCATAACTGTAAATTGTTAACTATGTTTCCTGCTTGAACACACTTCACTTCAACAATTTCTGCCTCACTGGACAATGATTATAACTGTTTTTTTTTTTCTTTTGTAGTCTTCTAAGAGCAACCTCTTAGTTATTTTTAGTTGAAATGCCCACTCTTAAAGGACACCAGGTTGTACACTGCTATGGCATTTAGTAGGAAACTCAATTCTATTTATTTTCTTTTTTTATTCTTTGTGTGTGTGTGCTTGGGTGTGTATATGTGCATGTACGCTTGTATGTTCAAGATGGCTGATTCTTTGTTTGATGTCTACAGTACTTCTTTTCAGTTTTGACTCCTTTTTCTCCAGCTATTTTGGATAGTTCCGACAGTTATACGGGGGACGGGGGTTGCACTTCCTTCAGAGATAATTCTAATTTTACAGGCAGACCTTAGAGCAGTTTTTAGGGCTAGGCTTCATTTTTTTCTGTTGCAGTGAGTCATGAGATGATTTAGTATGAATATAAATAGTGTTAAATCTCCTATATAAAGGTCTCATCAGTATGTATAGGTTAAATAACAGTCCCTCCACAGACACAATTATCCCTGGTGGAGCTTGTCAAGCTACCTAGATATGATTAGATATGTATTATTTCAACAACGAATTCATCAGAGAACTGCATGGATGTTAAAATACTGATATGCAATGACATAAAGGCCATCCAAGTTCTCCCTTGCAAGGTTTATTGATAAGGTTTCTTAAAGGTTTAACTTTGTTAAATATGCATTCTGGGATTGTGCTAGGGAAGCTAGAAGGTAAGTTTATTTTTGCAAGATAATCTGGCAGACCATCTTCTTCTTCTTATGAGGCATGTCTTCTCCTGAGGGCACTGCTCCATCTTCCTCTCCCATGCTCTCAGGTCTTTATAGATTGATTTCCAAGTGGACTTGCAAAATGAGACTGACATACATAGGTGCTTTATCTGATTTGTGCATGAGATGCTTCACTTATGTTTACCTACAATTTTGAACCAAGCCTCATTAAGTGTTATTATGTACTGACTATTATCAATGCTGGTCAAAGGGAAGCGAAGAAACTTGTTAGTTAGAAGACATTGGTTTACTGTTGAAGTTGCTACTATTGGGAATATAACTTTTCCCAACAGGTACCGGCTTCAAAAACATTTACATTTAAACTGTGTGGTACAGGGGATGCAGTTCTTACAAACAATGTATGCTTTTTTTGAATGTCAGTTGCATTTCCATGCCTAATGGAAGAGAAGCCTTCTAGATGATTGGAAGAAGGCATATTTATTTTATTTCACATTTGTTTTCCAGGGTAAAGCATTGATCTCTTTGACCTTTTTTCAGGTTCCGCCCTGGAGGAGTGTCTGGTTAAGTGACTCAGGTTAGGCATTGGAGTCTGAGGGACTCAAACCTTGTATCACTGGGCCACAGGAAATGGCTGATACAAGTCTCCTTCACAACAGCAAGATGACCTGTCAGTTTGACCTTATTTGCAGAGAAAATAATGGAGTTCCTGTTGTTAGAAATAATTTCAGATTTTCTGGAAGATAGTGAGGTAGTGGACACATGGTAGTAATAATTCACAAGGGCATGCCATGTAAAAGTGACATTTTTGACCAAGAAACCAAGGAACTATATCAAAAAAAGTTTGTCAACTTGGTTTGCAAAACATTGGGAAGGCTTTCAGATTGGTGAATAAATTAAAAAATCCTGTAGTGGGTTCTAGAATTGAATTATGAGGACATAACGGCAAAAAATGTAGCGCAGTAACTGGCATCCACTGATCTGAAATGATAGTGAGTACTGGAATGGTTAGTACTGCGACCTGACATTTCAGTCTCATTACAGTTGACACTGCAGACATAGGAATTAACTAACTGAATACTTGAGGTCACTAAGTCTATCCATTTGTTTCAGCTGTCCCCAGATTAATTTCTTGTTCTTTGTCTCTACCACAGGCCACCCTGAGCCCAGCTGCACTCCTACAGTTCAACAATTCTTTTCTAGTCCAGTCTATCTCTGCACCATACTTTCATCAAGAAGGTTCCATACCTGACTGTAATCTGGTCACTGGCACTTGCCGGTTATGCTTTCTCCATTTACTTCTTATGTATATTCACTGTGTTCTATTATTATTTAAAGCACCAGCATTGAATGCTCATCTCTCTACTTTCTAACAATTTAAAAAGCCCCACTTTTTCAGCCATTCTTCAAATGTCAGATCTTACAATCTTTACCATGTTGGTTGCCATTTTTGCACCTTAGCGACCACATATTTCTCTTTTTCCATCTACAGTCTCCAAAAATGTATTCAGTATTACAAGTGGGACCTTACTAGGATCTAGTATGATTACTTACAGTTTCCTGGGGTCTTAATATTAGGATTATTTCCACCTTTTTGGAATAATTCTTGATATGCATCCTTGCAAGCTGACTACCATGGCTGATTATGCATTTTAATTTATATTAATGGTAAGATCAGGTTCCATTTAAATGCAGTTTTTTTTTAGACAAAAATACACTATTCTCTTTGCAAAGGCCTAGAAATGCATCCATATTAAAACAGACATATATCTTAATTTTATATTTCACACGCAGATTCAACAGAAATAAATGTTTCTATAACTTTCAGTCAAGAATACAAATAAGAATAAAATGTGCGAACAGAATGTGCAGTACACTGAGTACAAACAGATCTTATTTAGACGGTATGAGGCTTGGGAACCAATGTTAAAGAGGTGTGTACAAACTTAAAGGCTTTTGGTACTGTTAGGAGATACTTCAGACAGTTAGTTAGTTCAGACTAATACATGCCACAAGTCACTGCAGTGCAGTCCTCAGAAGTTTGGTACAGACATTTGAGAGTGATTGCAAAAGTCTGGTCAAATATCCAGCGTTCCAGAATACTAATTATACTATTCAGGAGAAAAGAAATACTTCTGAGTATAATGTGCAGAAACTATGGACATTTTCTATGTCAGTGTATCAGCACTCTTACTGGAGACAGTAACACTGATTTAGATATTGTTGACATCTACCTCCACTGTACATAATAAAACATTCTAAACCAAACTACAGTGTATGCAGACTTTTATTCTGTAATGGGCAAGAAGATTTGTCACATAAAGGAGGGACTGCCATCTGCTCAGCACAGTTCTGAGTAAATCAAAGATAACGGCACTCATTCCATTCTCATTCCCATTTCTTGCAGTTATTTCCAGTTCATTCCAGCATTCTACAGTACTATCAGTTCTTACATTAACTATTTGATGAAACGGGTAGAGCAAATCAGGTCTATGTTTAGCGATCGAATGGAATGTTTATCAAACCGTCATTTTTCACACAAAGACCACCAAAACTTCCTTCTGTTGAAAGGCCAAATGCTCATAATAAATAAGTTCCTCGAATGATCATAGTTGGCCAACACCATGGGAATAAAAGTAGTACGTACTTACTGGTAACAGGAATAAGGAAACCTGCCCTTTCCCTACTGTAGTGCGATCTTAGAGCTGGTATATATATAATTAGCGGGGGGGGGTGACCCACAACAGCAGGATTTAGTAAACACCTGACCCTACTTACGTGGGGGACTGCACCCTCCACACTCCCTACTAATTATATATATCAAATCCGAGATCGTACTGCACTGGGGAAATGGCAGGTTTCCTTATTCCTCTGTTACCAGTAAGTACTTACTAATTTTGTTCCCTTGATGTTCACTAACTATGACTGTTTGCTGAACTTATTTACGATCATATGACCTTCTGAGGGAAGAAAGCTTCACTGGTCTATGTACAATGAACGGTCATTTGATGAACATTCTGTTTGATCACTAAATATAGACCCAAGCAAATCCAGGTGACTATTTTTCTTCTCTTTCTGGTAAAAGCAAGTAAAAAATTAATAAAAAACAAAGCAGTAATTTACAGTACAGATGAAGATTACAAATACAATATTAAGCATGCAAAATATTATGCCATTGTAGAAGTCTGCGTAACATAGTTGGAGTCTATCTAATACAATATTCAGCATAACAAACATAACATAAGTAGAAGTCTGCTAACAAAGCAGGAGTATATCGAACATCAAGGTATATGCAATTATGTTAACATAGCTATAGTACATTAATTTGGGCATGACAAATAGTAATATATTAACACAGTTGGAATTGTTTTAACTAATTAAATATTCATGGGGTAGGACTGTTTGATTTGCACATTTGAAAGATGTATTTAATGTTTTATTGGTCAATGCTTGCATGAGTTTGGTATTTAAATGCCCAATTAATTATTGTTAGTTGTCTGATGAAGTCCATTAGTTTGGACGAAAATGCATGATAACAGCTGTGGATTGAATAGCGTTTATGTTGATGTTCGTTTTTTGTCATTAAATTTTCTAAAAGAAGAATTGAGAGTTCTTTCGAGCTGATTGCACTCTGCTGCTGTTTATTTGGTTTCTTGAGTGCTTTCCACTGTTTTTTACATTAATTTGGGCAATAGTCACAGATAAGGTCTTTGATCCCTTTTGTCAGACAATATGGAATTTCTAGAAAAGGACTTCGAGGAGTCCACTAACATCCAGCAGTACTGCTGTTCCTCTTAGAAGAGCTATTGTACTTAAGTATAGGCTTAAAATCAATGAGACAGACGCCTGGTGTCAAAGCCATGGCCTCAAGCTCAATTCCAAAAAGTGCATTGTCATCCCTTTTGGTAAAAACTCTGTACCCATGAACTACCACATAGGCGGTAGTCTACTTAACACCGAAAGTGTGATAAGAGACCTTGGGACACAGGTGGATAGTAGTCTCTCCTTTGATAATCACATCACCAAAGTAGTCAGGAAATCCTTCTACGTGGCACACCTGATCACAAAAGGTTTCTCGTCCAGGAAAAAAGAGGTTATTGTTCCCCTCTACTCATCACTCATTAGACCCATTAAGGAGTACAACGCCCCTTTTGGTATGTACCTCACAAGACCTCTACAACAACTGGAAAGGCCACAGAAATACCTCACAAAGAGGATTACTGGCCTCAAACAGATGCCCTACTCAGACCGTCTCAAAAAAGTCCAGCTTTACTCAGTCGCATATTGCCTACTCAGAGGCGATCTCTGCCTAACATACAAAGCTATGTCAAACCCAGAGTTGTTGGACATGCTCCACATACAGAAATCCCAATCCCTCTGAGCTACACGCTCTAGGGCCTAAACCTTGTCACCACAACAAACAGAACATGCTGGAGGGATAGATTCCTGTCCCAGAGACTTTCCATACTCTGGAACAAACTACCTATCTATATCAAACAAAGCACCTCATTAGCACTCTTCAAGACAAATCTTGATGATTGGATGGGGGATAGGAAATTCACCCCGAGGATCACTTCTGTGGCTCTGCTTGACAGGGGCACAGGAAAACAATTTTCTTGGGTGGCAAAAGTCAGGGTACCATTTGGCTAGGCTTATATAGGTCCTAGGGCCAATAGCCTAGAACCTACCTATGAAAATATTAGAGCCCACATTCATGTTGTTTCTGCTGCAGTGGAAGGCAAAATGTTAAACTCACCAAATAATATTAGATTTATGGCACGTAACCAGTTTAACTTGTGTACTCCAGGTGTACTAATGGAATTACTTTATTCCAAAAAAGTAAACCAAGTGCTTCTTTACACATTGGAAATATGTTCCTTTAGCATGAAAAAGGGCCTTGGATGTGTAAGGAACTGACCATCCAACACCAGAAGACATAACATGTTGAATTTGTGCACCTACACCATATGCTAATTACCTGCAAATAAGTTATACAGATAGCCTTTCATTATAGTGTACCACTGCCGTATCACTAGCCAGCATTCCTTGACATTTTTGGAAAACATTTTGCTCAGTTTGTTTTTTATTTGGTAACACATTATCTAGGAGCAACATATAAAGCAATACTACTAATGCTTTGATTACTAAGCTAGGAAATGCCTATAACTCTTTGACATGTTTGTTGGGGGGGGGGGCGTCTCATGAATGTTCTTCAACTTCAACTGTCCAAAAAATTGTTCCACTGTTACCAGACTTACAAGATTTAACTCTTAGAACATAGTTTTGTAATCATTGCAACACTTTGTACACATTATTGAGATGCACAGGTCCTATCCTCCTGGTAATCAGCAAATGATTCAAACATACTGACTACAGTGAAATCACTCAATAACTTTTCCATTATTCTTTGAAACCTGATGGTACAGCACTTACACAGGTAAGCTGTTAAATGCAGACCACAGTGTACTGATCATTGCATAGTCTTTTAGAATCATCAGCCAAGTGGCACAAGAGATTAGCAGAAGGTAGCTATTTTAGTAATCATAGCTCCCCTACTTAGCAAAGGCCATCAACTCTTAGACCTGGTGAAGTAGATGTGTTTCAGTGCTTGTAGACTGGTTAACAGCCAGTTTATAACATCACAAAAGGTTTACTATATGTGTATGAAGAGAAACCTGCTGAGGATCAGATTCCTGAAACTGTCCCTCAGAAAAAAATACCCAAAAAAAAGGTTACCTATTAGAAAATCGAAGTTACGGAACTTTGAATACCATATGATCGACACCATATGATCGAAGTTCTATAACTTTGAAATTAAAAAAACAAAGACAACGTACCCTGATGGATTAAAGCAGGGTGGCAAGCCCTCCTGCACCCCCCACACCCCCAGCTACTTAAATATACCAACTCTGAGACCACACTTTAATGAACTATGGTGCAGAAAGGGAAGATTTCCCTTTCCTGCACTGTAGTGCGATTTCGGAGTTGGTATATTTAAGTAGCGGGGGTGTGGGGAGATGCAGGGAGGGCTTGCCCCCTGCCTACACCCTTTACTTTTTATTTTTTTTTTATGTTAAGTTTGATGACTTCGAATTTCCAATTGTTCAATCATTAAGGGTCGACCTTTAATGATTCAGACAATTGGAAATTCGATGTTCCAATAGGAACCCCCAAAAAAACACTTTTTAAAATATTTTTCTAAGGAATGTAAGCCCCCTGTGCCCCAATGGGGGGGCAAACCCCAACCCCCAAGCTTCTATATACCAGCTCCACAGTCACAACAACTCAAAGAAGGGGAAACATCTCCCCAAAACGGCAACAATGACTTCCTGTATAGGAGCTCTGATCCTTGGTGGGTTGAATTTCGAGCACATGAAGCTTGACAATTCACTTTTCATTCACCCATGGGTAAGAAATCACAAAAACATATGGAAATCATATCTCTTAGAGTATGAAATCTGGACAAGGCCATAAAAAAGTGGTACAAATAGGAACAATTTTGAAATATTGCTCTTACAGACTTAGAACGTTGATAGAATATCAGGTTATGCATTAGCATGAATTTTCTGAAGGGTATGAAGTCTAAAACTAAAATGTCTGTCATTATTTTCTAATTTCAATCTTTAATGATTTGCCACTAATTTGCCAGAAAGCCGCAATTTTACGAAAAATGGATAAAAAATATAAGACAAAAGTCTGGACATTCTACAAAAATCTATACAGTGGAGAGGTATGATGGAAATGTCATTTTTTACAAGAACAGTTTGAACTCTCCATTCACTATGCTTCACTGGACTGGTAGTAGCATTTCACTTTCAAGTTTCCCAAGCTTTTTTCCATCCCTTATTTATTTATTTCCTCACAACTACAGATTTTTTTTTTTCCAAAATGTTGGTGTAAAATATTGCTGCATGAAATGGTAGATTTATGACTAAGCACTCTTCCAGTTTTACCATAAAGCACTTCCTCAGGCACATCCACTGTTTTCTACACTGATTTAAACTCATACAAAATGTTTGGCTCAGAAACCTGAATTTGCTTCCATTTTAACCTAACTACAATTGCTGGTTCCAGACATACAAAGATGGTCATTCAACGTTTACTAAAAAAACAGACAGGCATTCTATTTTGCTTTTCACATCACACTGCAGACACTGTTCACTCAACATAGCAGATCTTTCATCTGTGTACATTTTATGTTTCAGATCAGTACTCTGTAAACATTCTTTAGGAAATAATGTTTGAAATATTTGTTCAAGGTATATCAGTCACTTCTACATCTATATCTATGTTAGGTTTTTGTCATTTGTAATAAAATGCAGACAGTTCATTCTTTTTTGAGAGCATATCAAAAATAGTGGTAACTCAAATGTACTTTCCATGTTTGCTCATCTTTATGTATATCGTATTTTTAATACTTTTTACTGGTTTTGAAACATCACAATAGAAATAAAGAAGATATGTACAATCATCAAAATGTGGTTCATCTCCTGAAACAGCAACCTATATATGAATATGCAATTATGCAAATCTTATCTGAAAAAAAAGATAACTTTACATCTTAATACAGCATTCTTCCTTTTTCAGTGTTGTTGCAATATGTAGCTTCTTCCTGACAGGGCATTTATGCATGACACATAACATGACATCAGCTCATATACACATCTTGTTTATATAAGCTATTTCACTGACCAATAACTACAGGAACGAATGGATGCATTTTTATCAAAAATAATGTAATATAATGTTTCATCTTTCTTGCTCATTCATTTGTTAATGCCAGTAATAACAATAAATATATTCTGATCATTTCCTACATTGCGTTTTACTCTTCACTTTCTAACAAATTCCTCATAATGATATTTACTTTTAACAGGTTGTCAGTCCAACATCTTGTAAACCCCCCATTGTATGACTAATCTTGCCTGAAATATTGACAATATAATGTTTAAAACTTTCCTTTCCTTGTCTATTTTAATTTATATTGCTTTTTTGAAGACAGTACAAACCTTCTTGCCAGCATGTGTGTGATCGGTTTTATGGCCTACACAATCACTCTGCAGCAAGGGAACTTAGACTAATTTTTGTATATTGTAAATGAGCCATACGTACATCTAGTCTTCTCACAAAATTCCTAAACACTCAATTAACAAATGTGTCTTTCCCTCGTCATCCTCAGCCATTTTACATGGTGTGTGTGTGTGTGTGTGTGTGTGTGTGTGTGTGTGTGTGTGTGTGTGTGTGTGTGTGTGTGTGTGTATGTATGTGCGTGTGTGTGTGTGTGTGTGTGTGTGTGTGTGTGTGTGTGTGTGTGTGTGTGTGTGTGTGTATGTATAATATGTATATGCATGTGTATCTTTGACTTCCCTTATTCCTTTAATTAAATGCACTATCATTACAAAATCCATCCATTTCATATCATTAGCAGTATCCATGATATTAAGTAAGCTTATTGCTTATACTTTCTGTTGTCCATACATACGCGAATAACATAAACTTCTCTTTAAAACAAAATTATCCTGTCTTTTTAGCACTTTCCATATAAACCCTGACAGCGTCTAGGCTGTAGCAAAACTTGTCAGTTACACTAAGATACTCAATCTCTTATATACATTTAAATACATACATGGAGGAGGTTCGGCGTGCATTTATTTAAAATAATAAACACTTTTATTCTAAAAATTCTTGTTGACAGCCTTCTCCTTACTTACATAAGCATCTTCAGGTTAGCTACTGGTTTTGTCTCGATGAATGCCTCACAGCAGCGTGATGCCTCTCCAAGACGATGGTATTACAACTGACTCCAGTAATTGCAGACCTATCAGCCACATAGGCCTCATCTGCAAAGCCATCAAATGTGCTATAACTGTCCTCATAAACTATGGCTTTAAGACTCTTGTTAGACCTAACTCTCAACAGTTTAGTTTTGTGAAGAATAGGTTCTGTCTATTTAATCTGGTAAATTTCTTTGAAAGGGTTACTGAGGTTGTAGATGGTTGTCATGCAGTGCATGCAGTATATATTAACCTGCCTATGGCCTTGGACACCATTCCCCATGCTAGCAAGCATCATGCAAAAGTGAAGTGCTTTAAGACAGATAGCAGACTAAATGAAAGAGCCATACAAAACAAGTTACATGTTCTTCATCTGGAAGTATGACAGTCACCATCAGTGTCCCTCAGGACGCAGTTCTGGGACACCTCCTTTTTCATAATTACTTTTCAGATCTCCAAGCAGACAGCCTAGGTGGCTGGTAACTAAACTTGCAGATGATTGCAAACTGGAGGACTGCTGTTAAGTTATCCAATGGCACCCAAACTAACCATAATGCAGTCCCCTTAGTTGATAGGTGGTGTACTAACATGGGCTCAGATAAAAAGTACAGTATCATCACTTGTGACAAACATCCCCTCCTCTCATCACAATGCCTACACAACACATCTCTGGATAATGAAAATATAGTTTGGGACATAAGTACTTGGATTGATAGCTCCCTCTCAGTTAAACATCACATAAACAATGATTGTCAGGAAATCCTTTCATTTAGCCAAGGTCCAAAGAGGCAATCACTTCCTTATACTCACCACTGATCTGGCCAGTTACTGACTACAATGCTTCTTTGGGACGTATCTCACTAAACATATCAAACAGTTAGAAAGATGCTTAAGGTTCCTAACCAAAAAGAGCACAAACCTAAAGCCGCTGAGCTATCAAGAGAGGCTGGAAACTATATCCCTTTATTCGGTGTTTTTAAGGACTTTTGACAGGAGATCTTTGTCTCTAATGGTGAGGTAAGTGATACCAGATTGCTCTGGCCCACCTGCTTCTCTACAGATCCAATACTAGAACTGTGGGCAGCAATGTATATCACCAAATAAATAAAACATGGTGGAGGGAGAGGTTTGTAACACAGTGCCTGCCAACTCTCTGGAATAAAGCTACCCTGCATGTGAAGCAGTGCAAGTCACTATTTTCCTTTAAACATAAACTTTATGAGTCGATCAGTATCTAGACATATACTCAAAGGTTGACTGGTATGGCCTTCCCAGAGAAAGGAGGTGCTGTCTGACAGAAGGTACTGGCAAGGTCTTAGAATATCCATGAGAGGGACCATATCTCTACAAAATTCAATCTCATATCCCTACTTTAAACGTATTCTGTTCATGCAACCTCATAGCCAAACAACCAAATGAAAATGTTCATACCATCGTTGTCTTGCTGTGTTACATAACAATGCATTCTTCCTTTTCTATAAAACTCATGCTTATATACTTCCCTTCCTCTTTGTGCACTACGCTAGTAGAATCGCCTGGACTTACAAGTCCCATATAATCCACCCTCATTATCTCTCAGAAGGACTAATAGAGCAAGTCTCTTAACTTAGGCACTGACTCCTCAGCATTTCTTAATGTCAAAGTCATCCCTCCCTCCATCAAAAAAGACTTTCAACAAGACATGGGAAAATCAACCTAAATTTAAATGTATGTCAATTGCGCTATTTAATAGTATCTATAAAACGCAGTCTCTGCTGAAAAGTTGCATATGAATAATCATGATCCACATGCACCTTTTAATTGTTACCTCTCATATACAATCAAAAATTATACTAAAATATCTGGGTCTATATTTTATGCTCAAAGTTTTAAAACTTAGACGCTCATATGATCGACACCATATGAGTGAAGTTTTAAAACATCAACCATATAATAAAAGTAAACAAAAACAAAAACAAACCTACTTGAATGGTCTGAGCAGGGGAGAAATCCCCCCTGTACCCCCGCTCCTTAAATATACCAACTCTGAGATTGCACTACAGTGAAGTAAAGGGAAATATTTCCTACGGCAATCTCCATTGAAACTTGCGAGCTTTCAAAAGTTTGCTCATATGGTGTCGACCATATGAGACTCAAACTTTTGAAAGTTTGAGCTTCTGATAAAGAACCAAATATTCTGTGGTTACCATCTAACCTCACTATACAGACAGCAGTAACATAGATACTTTGTCAGTTCCAAGTAACAAAGACACAATTGCAAAACCTACTACCTGCACCATATTATCTTGAACAAATTCCAATTAATGTAGCCCCTCTTCTACTTCTTCTATGTACAGTACTCCATTGAGTCTCTGGGTTTGCCCTACTAGAGCTCTCCCCACTACAAATAACTGTTAATGCACTTTTTCAGCTTGACCACTCAAATTCTTCATTTAGTTTCACACTTTAATTACAAGCTGCTTAACTGGCATCATGGAAGCCTGTATAACCTGCAAGAACTCTATGTTGTTAACTTCGGACACTTCCAGTGTGTTAAAGTATCCCTCAAACATTCCAACAATAACTCACAATTCAAACTTCATTTCTTGCAAATGCCTCATTATGTCCTTGTTATTCAATCCACCATCATTAATAACTGAGATGGCCAGCTCAGCTTTTTTGTTATCAAGGTGCATTTCTTCTTCTTCTACATTTTATTTATTTATAAGACACTTGTTTACTGGGAAAGTCTGACTGGGTATGAGCCCTTTTTCAGTGGAGGCCTGGGGAGAAAATCTCCACAGTACACATTAAACAGAATTAAAAAATTGAACAGTGGTTATAAATATAATACAATACATGAAAACAATAAAAGAAAATAAGCAAAATATAAGGCAAGCAATAAAATTGGCCATACATTATATACTAGAGAGTTCCTAATACGCATGTTACATAATGATACATGAAAAATATATAACAGAATAAGCAGTAGGTCATAAAAGCCATATAGTCTTTCTGGAAGGAGAACTAAATTTCAGTCATAAATTCTGGGATAGATAAAGGTTAGTACAAGCATATAAAGAAAAGACACTAGAATGTTAAGGAATTAAAGACAGGTGAAGCTAGAAAGTAGGTATAGCATGACGGGAAGTAGGATATACCAAGAGAATGTCTACTGAGTGGGGAAGAAGGGAATAGAAAAGAACACTAAGATGGCATGGAGCATGGGCAGATCCAGTTATTGGTTAGATGTTCCTTCAGCCTAGACTTGAAGGAATAGTAAGTAGTGTGGTATAACTCTGATGGCTTCTGGAATGCTCTTCCATGATTTGGCAACACAGTGAGTGTGCAGACTAACCCAGTTAGATCTTTGAAGTTTGTAAACAGATAGTAGCTACATTACAATTGCAGCTATTTTCCATTCTTTCAACTGTCAGTTACTATTGTTTGAGCTGAACTGGCTTTTTAATCACCAAAACATAATTTTACTTAACTTTAACATGGAGCAAACAAGGGAGGATCTAGCCTTATGAAGCACTGAAAGACGTTCATCCTGTATTTTGTTGTGAACCTTGTTTTACTCTTGACTAGTGCCTGTACTTTATTGCGATATGAATGTTGTTTTCCACAATTGTAGCATTTGCCTGTAGCTGCAGAATTTAGCCTAGTTGCTGACACTTTGTACAACATAGTCTTTATACTTATAGACTGGTCAAATATGACTTACTTTTGCACTAATAACCAATCTTTTACCTTTTGCAGGATTTGCCTGTAGTTTGACATTATGTGCAGCACATAGTTGTGCCTTGTCCGTCTTCAAATTCTGCATACTTTGTGTGTAGGATACATGCTTGATGCAGTCTTTGTTACAAGCATCTCTCATAAATCTGTCTTTAAATTTACAGCACACTGTTTCACATCAGCTGCATAGACTCATCGTCTCAATGGGTGACGGGGTTGCAACGATTAAACACCTGCAGTTATGAATGATTTAGCCCAAAATACAACCTTTTAATAATCTGATATTAGAAACTGTTGCTGTGTTTTTTTCTTTGAAAGTAATGTTACGTGAAGGCACTCCTAACACTGAGTAAGTTATCACATGCTTTACTGCAGAAATGACATTTGCTACAAAGAAATTTTTAATTATTTTTATGTATGCTATGTCCCCATCATGCATATAAACTCTGATTGTTCTTCAACAAACCATTAAAAGTATTCTCACAATTTTTTCTTATTATAATATGTATTAATTAATTTATATTTAATTATTATTTATAATTTTATATAATATATATTTATATATATAATTTTATAATTTAATGTTATATTTAATGAATTAAATGTTTACAAAAATCTAATACATATATTACCATCACCCAGTCCCATTAAATTTTCTAGCTACACAGTAGATGAAATGGAAGATTATTTAGCTCTGTTGTTATTGCATCCATGCCAGTTCTAGTCCTACAGAACTTTTCCTCTATGACTCTGACTAATACATTTCTCAGGATTTTCTCCATAACTTTCTACCAAAAGACTGGCTGACTTTCTGCAGTTCTCCAGTCTTTTCTTTTTTTTTTTTTTTTGCTTTGCTCATTCCCTTTACCACCACCACCAACATGCAAATAAATCTATGTTGCTCTTCTCCAGTCTTGGAGCACCACACCCATCTCCACTGACTACTGAACTAATCCTTGTCTTTTTGTTGATGCTTCTTCCAAGTAAGAATTCTCTCATGAATTCCCATTATGTACTAGTAACTTATTTCCTTACAGTCAATACTGCATTTCTATTCTCATCTGCTGTAGTTCCTGTGGCATGGAGTTTAATTTCCTCGGCCCTCATATGCCTACTGTTTGACCTTGAGCAAGTCACCTAACCAGATAATACTCACAGATCACCCAGGAAATGGGACTGTGTGTCCGATACATAAGAAGGATAGATGTGAAAAAGTTGAGAAGAGGCAATAATGAAGGGGGAAGAAGTAGCAGCTTACATTTAACAGAAACAAATGCAACAGAATCTCTTTGGAAAGGAAAAAAAAACAAGAAAGTAGTGTACCATTCAAGAAGAATTATAAAAATACCTGAGAGGAGAGGGGAGGAAAGGGACAAAGAAGCTGCCATATTATAATCTGAAGGCAAGAACACAAGGAGTCCCAGTGGGTACTGGGATACACAGGAAAAGATATCAGTAATAAAGTCAACAAGCAGCAATACCTCTAACAGTTAAGATACCACCCATAGTTCTGTCAGCCACTCTACAGAACTTCATATTTGAAAGACAAAGCTAAGAGAAAGACAGTTCAAAGGAGTGCAAAATAATGGCAAAACATATGTGCCAAAAGTCACTGAAAGATAGACTAGAAGCACTTAACATGTAGAAGTTAGAAGAATGATAACAGAAGTGGGGTCAAGACTATAGCATTTATTTACCTTAAGAAAATGCATGTAGTCAAAGAGCATACAACCTTTCAAGCAAAACTGATAGAAAGAATAAGAGTACATGAACTGAAGTCACTCACTCAGTGGGCCACAAGGAATTACTTCATAGAGAGAGTTGTGAAGGAATGGAACATATTTCCAGAAGTCGTAGTATAAGAGCATCAGTAAATTCAAGAATACTTTTAACATAAATAGAAAAATGATGAGACAGATGACAAAAAC
This sequence comes from Protopterus annectens, assembly GCF_019279795.1. Taxonomy (NCBI): domain Eukaryota; kingdom Metazoa; phylum Chordata; order Ceratodontiformes; family Protopteridae; genus Protopterus; species Protopterus annectens. The sequence goes on along the minus strand of NC_056729.1, from coordinate 1,099,854,893 downwards.
AAACAAACAAAAAAGAAACTATTATAAAAATAAGAAACTATTAAGCAGACTGGCAGAGTCAGTGAACCAAATTGTCCTCATCTGCCAAATGTCTGAGTGACCCAAATTCGAAGAAGTCTTGGAAGTAGAAAATAACATAATTTTCTGTCTAATCAAATTGAATTGGCATGTTTTGCAGCACAGTGTAACATCATGTGTCCAGCCTACATTTATTCAAATGACAATATAGAGGGTGGGGTGGAATTTAACTTGTTATTAATTTTTGACAGCAAAACAATAAAATATGAAGTTCCCCTACTACGGAAATATGACATTCACTGGCTTGCATAGTGTATAAAAAGTATCTATGACCAGGGGCATAACCTTACATAGGTAATTACTTCCAGCCAGACTTAATAAACAGGCTGACAGTCAACTGTCAAGTGAACCTTTGCCTCTAAAGTTAACAAGCTGAAACCAAAACTACTTGATGGTCTGAGGGGCAACCTCTCCCTTTCTTTGTCTAGTGAAACTGTTCAAAAGTCTTCTATCTATAGTTGTTATTCATATAACTGTTACCTCTCCTATAACTGCCTTCTACTTGCTATAACTGCATATAACCAACCTGCACTTTCTCTGGTTCTATGGCAATATAATGCCTGTAGCTTCCCCAGTAGGTCTTTAATCTCAATAGCAAACAATGCAAAGTCTTGTAGTTAGAAAGGCTCCCTTGCCCATAAGGTTACAAATAAGCTGCTTGGAGAGGTTTTAAACATACCAAATTATATGCTGAACAAACTACATATCAGATATTAAGAACTGCTGTCAAAATGTTGTATATACTGTCATGTGTAAACCAGTGTATTGCCTTAAAGTTCAGGTATTCATAAAACAAATCTACAGTGCAAATAATAAAGAAAGATGCTAACTAACAAGGATGAGTTTCAGAGAACATTTCAGGGCTACAAGGAGAGAATATTTATTTATTTGACATTTGTTTACTGGGATAGTCCAAATGGGCAACAGCCCATTTTCAGCAGAGTTCTGGGGAGAAAAGCCTCATTATATACCAAACCAAACAGTACAAAACAATACAAAAATGAGATGAAGCTTACATGCTATACAGTAGGTAATAAAAACAATTCTTTAAGCATCTGTAGCAGTTTAAGGGTGATAATGGGAGATATAATATTATACTAAATGATAGGTTAATTATTGACACTAAGATACTGGCAGACGTACTTTTGTATACTACAGTTGTGGCCACAGAAGATAATCCTGATTATGGTTTAATCTCCTTTAAGTTTGATGTTAAGTATCCAAATTTGTTTAAAAAATATTGTGAGTGTGTTTAAAATGATTAAACCATGTTCTGTTGCTTAATTTAATGGTTACTTCTTGAGTGTCATTATTATGGCGATTACTCCCTGTTTAAGTTATCTTTTTCAAAAATCTTTGGAGACAGGTTTTGTCCTGAATATATGGAAACAGGCATTAGTTGTTCCGATAACTAATGATGAGGAGTGCACTGTGGGTGAGAATTAAAGGTCAGTTGGCTTGACCTCTTTTCCAGGTAAATGTTTCACAAGAATTATTTCTGAATATATTATTAAATCTATGACTAATGGAAGGCATTATACTCAGTATGGTTTTGTTCAAGTCACTCTTGTTTGATGAGCCTACTGTATTTTTACCAGCCTCTCACTGAAGTCTTGGATGAGGGAATACCTGTTGAGGTCGTACATTTGGGTATGGCCATTGCTTTTGACACCATTTTCCATCATAGAGGTAGTTCATTGATGATAAAAAAGGCCATTAATCATTACGTTGTTAGGTGGGTAAAGAAACAGTTATACAGAAGGTCATACAGAGTAAGGCTTGGTAATGCAAAAATAATTAATTCTGGTGTTCCCCAGAGTCTGTCTTACGACAGGTATCTAAATACGTGTACAATTCTCAAACTGGTTCAGTTGTAAAATGCCTTAATGAGCAATATGAATTAGAAGGGTATTTAGATAAGCTACATCAGTAGGCTGTTTCAAATAGTACGATGTTTAATTTTAAACAGACTTGTGTTACGTACTATGCATGTGATAACTTCTGATATCCTTATGCAATCGACAACTACCTACTTGGTGAAGTAGATGTCTGGAATTTATACCTAATTGATAAAAATGTACTTCTTGAGCTACATTTAATAGACATTAGAAATTGCTATCACAAGTTACAAGCTCAGGAATTTTGAACTGTTGTCAGTAGGAAAAAGGATGTCTTAATACATATTTATAAAACAATAAGTCCTATTATGGAATATGGTGTTTCTGTTTGTATATATAATTGTAAGTAGATTTATAGACTGGAAAGTATTCAGAAGTATTTTAAGACATATCAGAAGTCTAAGGGGTGTAAAATACAATCACAGGTTGAATGCATTGTACCTTTTTCCATTAAATATAGCCTGATAAATGGTAATCTAGTTGCTATACACAGATGTTTTCTCATGGGAATTATGGTGCTAGTGTGGAAATAAATTAGAGATATCATCAGGTGGCTACTTGAAATAATAATTACTTTGTGTGACTAGCAGTTAGTAGAATTAAGGGTTATAAAATGGTTTCTGTTCTTCATCTGGTAGAGTCTATCCCACTTAGACTTAAAACGGTTGATGCTGTTGCTCATTTTAAAAAGGAACTGGATGCTTGGATAGAAGAAAGAGCTTTTATTTCTAGCTATGATTGTTGCAACCTCTTTGAAGGCCTGTCAAACCTCTGAGTTTGATTCAATACACACTTAACAAGTGGGGTTTCACGTAGTTCTTCGGGTTTGACAGTTGCTACCATGTTAGTAAATAGAATGGATATATCCAGCACTGGCTTCTGTGCATCTGTATTCTGCTAGCAGGTCTGAAGTCTACAGTAATACTGAAAAAAAAAGAATATTGTCTGTGCTAATGAAAATACCCACACTGGAGAGGCTTTTGACAAAATCTCAGGAGTTCAGTGCTGCCCTAGCTTGCTGTGCCCAGGGCATTTCAGTGGAATTTTTAAACTGCTGATCCTGAAGCATTCCTCTCTGCCTTCCTTTGTGTAATTGTGTGACAGAGTGTGATTAAAGTGCAAAATGTGATATGTGATCAAACTTGAGACTAGAAGTACAACATTTAGTGAAATCAAGAACAGTAGCTCTTTTGATGTTTGTAGATTATAGATACTGTACTCATACATGATTTCACAAATAATTACAAATTTATACTTATGAATTAATTAATCTGTGTTGAAAAGTGGCATATCCCCTTTAGAAGGTCAGAGCTTTGCTACAGTAAAATGTGACAGGTTGAGTGTTACTTCAAAATAACATAATACCTCTTAAGTGTCCCTGATTTTCAGGGACATCCCTGATTTTGCCTCAAATTTTAGCTTTGTCCCTCTTAATCCCTCTTAACACTGGTGCCTTTTGAACAAAAGGTGGTGAATTATACTTAATAAATAATGACAATAATTAAGAGCTGATTACTTATTTTACTTCAGGAAATGTATATTAATTCATATTCTCAAACTCTGTTAATGCCTCATGTTAATAGAAATAAAGTGTCCCTGATTGCCCCTGATTTTTCTGGATTTGTCACTAATTCTGTTGACATTTGTACCTGATTGCTTGAGAGCTATGTAACAAACCCTTTAGCACATGAAATGCAAAGCAGGCTGAGAGATAATGACACTGTGCATCACTAAACAGAGCGCAAGTGTGGAGGAAATTACTGCTACAGTACGGTAACTAATTTGTTAAACAAGAAATAAATACCCCATTTTTCTGGTAAGGTTATCTGGTCAGAGTAGCTGCCAATGTCTCGCCTGCCAGCAGGTGGTGATGTAGCTACACAGTTCTGTGGACTGGAACGAGATAGGTGAAGGAAAGTCTGAAGAGAAAATTAATTGCTATGCATCATGAATATGAAAAAAGACTGCTTTTAATAACTTTAGATTTTTTAATCCTATAAGACAGAATGAAAAATAAAAACATAAAGGATATACCTGATTGCTAGCAGAATGGTAGCAGTAATCAAAGAATATACTATTAAATGATAACATAAGGAAAGTAAATTTAGAATGAGACTTTTGTGAATGACTTAAGAATTTGCAATTATATATTTTTTTCTATTTCTGTTTTGTCTCTATGGCTGCTGACCATCAATCATCCCCTCTATGGGACTTGACAAATTAGCTTTTTAATGCTGAGCATCTCCACTATAGAAATGAAAGGCATCAGGAGAAGCCTTCATTCAAGCAGTCAAAGGGTGTGTGTGTGTGTGGCAGGGGGGATGCTGCCCTTGCTTGCATCCTCTGAATGAAAGAGTGTAGCTATATATATATATATATATATATATATATATATATATATATATATATATATATATAGTCTACTTCGATTCACTGAAAACTCATTTCACTGAATTTCAATTCACCCTCAAAAAAATCGCTGAAAGCAAAAAAAAATCACTGAAAACTCATTTCACTGAATATAAGTACTGTTGGGCAAATAAAATGTATATCCCCTTTTCTCCACTGTAGTGCGATCCTGGAGTTAGTATATATAGTTAGGGGTGTGGGGGCATAGCCCCCCACCTACTTAGCTTTTATATTTATGAATCTCATTTCACTGAAAACTAACAATATAAAACCAAAAGTAGGTGAGGGCCTACGCCGCCCTACACCCCCCAATGTGGGGTGCCGTGCCCACACATACCCCCATAACTATATATATTAACTCCAGGATAGGACTACAGTAGGGAAAAGGGCATATACTTTTTATCTGCCCAACAGTACTTACATTCAGTGAAATGTGATTCAGTGAAATGAGTTTTCAGTGATTTGAACTTTCAGCGATTTGGTGTGAGTGTTTTGAAATTCAGTGAAATGAGTTTTCAGTGAATCAAAGTAGACTCATCTACACACCCACACACCCACACACACACACACACACACATATATATATATATATATATATATCTATATATATATATATATATATATATATATATATATATATATATATAAAATAAGTCCTAACCACTCTCTCTCTGGGTTTCTGGCGTTGGGATACAGGTAACACATATTACACACCTTTCCCTATCAAATGTGCATGCATTCATGCTCTTGAGATGATGGCTACCTCCAAAGTAGTTAGATGATCCACATACCTACCCTCTAACTGCTGTTCTGCATTGTATTCTTCCTGGGTCTGTGGCACCAGACAGCCCTGATCTACACCCCTCTCCAGATGAGCATGAGCTTCTCCTATGTCATCTCTAGTAGGTGCCTGAACTACTATATCAAATCCAGGCCACAAGTGTCACAGTTAGGGCTTTATCACTCTATACAAACAGAGCTGGTGTAAGTGTTTCAAATTTGAATTAGGAGGTTTATAACAGAAATATACAGCAAGGAAGTAAGAGGAAGATTCTGGGTACTGTATAATGAAATTATTACAGATGTTTTGTTTTTAATTCTAGACACGTTTCAGAGTTTCTGATTCAGTAACATGAAGAAGTTGACCACATAATTGAAGAGTGCACCAAACTCAGCTTTGTTTGGTATAGCATAACAATATCAAAAGAGTATACTAAAAGGTAATTTATTAGAGTGGCACATGGTATCAGATGATTAAGATTTCTTAGAAGAATTTGATAAAGTGAAAAAGATATTTCTAAAGAGAATGTATCCTATTAAATTAGTAAATTCAATTTTAAAAGGGGTTAAGCAGGGGAGGACAACATACCCCTATTTTAAGAAAAGGGTATATGGCTATGAATTTAAATAAAGGTGAAGAGGATGATAACAATAACAAATATATAAACTCGAACAAGAGGCCTCCTAGTTATGGTGATGCTTTTATTATGAATTATAATACAGATGCAAACTTGACTAAAGGCTTATTTTATAAAACTGGAAAATGTTCTCTAAGTTTTCTGGGGTCCATGGAATTTTCTTAGAAACTATTACTTTTATTTATAGAAAAGATCAAAATATGAAGGACACCTTAGAGAGTAATAAGTACACATCCTCTACAAACAGTCAAAAGAAAGCTGGTACTTATAAATGTGGGTTTTGTGCGCAATGCTCCCACACAGAGAATGCTAATCATATGGGTGTCCGCGGTGGTGCAGCAATTAGAGTTGTCACCTCACAGCAAGAGGTTAGCCAGTTTAATTCTCAGCAGGGGTGCCTTCTGTGTGGAGTCTGCATGTCCTCCCTGCAGTTGCATGGATTTTCTTCAGGTGCTCTAGTTTCCTCCCACATTCCAAAGACATGCTGTAGGTGGATTGGACTTACTCAAATTGGCCATAAGTGTGAATGTGTGCATGTGTGTGCCTTCTGTGAAGATTGGGCGACAGGCTGGCAACTTGACACTGTAAAAACCTCTACTGTCAATCATTATGTAGACCAGTGACCTACTCTGGCAACCCCCTAATGGGAAAATACAAAGAAGAAGATTTATACTTCAGCTAGGAATATACACATAATAACCAACATTTTAATTGCAATAGCAAATGTGTAATATTCATTGCTTTATGTAAAGATTTCCCTTCATTTTATATAGGTAAAACAGCATACATTAAAGAAAAAATATATGAATATTTTATGATATTAAAAGGAAAAATTATACCAATGCCCTTTATAAGCATAAAACACAGCAAATAGAGGTAGCACCATCAAAATTAAGGTTAAAGTTTAACAGCTCTGAGTTTCAAAATGCTACTAATGGAAATGTGGTTATTCAAATTAGGGCTTTGTCAGCCATAAGCCCAATCTGCCACTGTGGCAGTTTTGATGAAGTCCTGTATTCAATTGACAAAAGTGATTAATGCTCGAAACTACAGTAAATTTGAATTTCCACTCCACTTGGTGCCCTGAATTCTTTGGAGGTCCATTAGATTTTGTCAGGTTTCTATCTGGTTGTTATATATTAGTTTTAATATGTAGAAAAATAATTGCTATTTTTAGTGATAGTTTTATTAGTTAGAAAACAATGTTAAATTCAGATTTAAGATATTTTACATTCAAACAGGCGACACCAGCTTGAATGTTATTTATCATAAGATGGGTTTATACTTTATGTGTTTTTTGTGGTCTTGGTTTCATTATTCATTTTATTATTGTTTTCAATACTGCCTTATAAATGTCTCCGAGTATTGCACTGATAGGAAAATCTTTATAACATTCTACAGTTCACTACTGCTTTTTATGCCATTTATGTATTTTATTGTACTTTTAGTACATTCTTATTATCAATGAATCAGAGGCTTTAGTTAGTCTTTAACTTGTTTTTGTTAGTCCTCCTTTTATAAGTCCATTGAAGGTAATCAAGGAGCCTTAATCCTCACCACTGACAACATTGAGGGATGGCCACTAGGAGCAAAAGTGGATTCACACAGTACTTTCAGATGCAGCTCTCTGCACCAAGTGCAATTTCCTTAAGAGCACACAGGGAGCACACTCCAGACCTGGGGCTGGACTCTCTTTCTCTCTCTCCAGACCCCAAACAAGACTCCACACTAACCACTTTGGAGCTTTGTGTCCCTGTTTCAAGTAGCTAACATACACACACTTGTATATTTGATTTTCACACACACACACACACACACACACACACACACACACACACACACACACACACACACACACCTGAGAAAGGCTGGCACAGATTTACCAGCCCCCTTTGCACAGGCTATAAGATAATTAAGCTGCCACCAGTCAGCTAGTCTAAGGGCTCTCACAAGGGTACCCAATTATAATGAGTACAATTAATACTAATACAAATGGTAAGTCTGACCATTTCAACATGGCTTTCAGGAGCAGCAACAGTGTCACTAAAATAAGCATAAGTACTCTCAAGATGTTAAAATTATTCTCTAGAAGACCTGTCACAATGAATGGTATAGACATATTTAATAATAGATAATAAAATAGAAAACATGAGAATACTAAATATCTGGTTACAATAAACATCAGAATTTCAATCACATGAGATACAAAAATTAACACAGTTGAATAGATTTGCAGAGATGCAGAAAAACAATACTTAAACTAATCACTATAGTTTCCTAACTGATCTAAATAATTACTATTCCTTGGTTACTTACTAAAGCAAGGCAAGTTGAAGTGTGTTGAGTTGCTTACTATAGCCAGGCAAGATAAGTTCTGTAAGGTTGTATGAGACATCTGTGAGAGATCCTTCTTGAAGGTTCTGAAAAATAAACTGCTGCTGTGAAAGTTCCAGAATATCTCTCACTAATATCTAAAAAAATGCTTTCAGTGTGGTTATAGAATGACATCACATCTGGTCACCTGACTCTGGTACAATACACACCCAGTGCTTTGATAAGATCTGCTGCAGCAGCTGAAAACTATAAAACAGTTTCAAAAACGTCCACCCTTCCAGGGTAGCAATTAGTTCAACCCTAAGGACAATACAGTAAGATTCCTAATCCTGGTTTTTACAGATATTTTTGTATCTGCTTGCAATCAGACCTGCAAGATAAAATCTTTATGACCTAAACCAAACAATTTAATTTTCAACCTATTTTTCAAAATTAGCTGGACTGAGATTAACCTCTTCCCTTACAGAATTCTCTGCTAAAACATATACATTTAAGCAAAGTAGTACTGTCTGACATACATGTATATATCTTTTCTGTCCAGCAGCGCCCACTGTTGATGCTTTTTAAACACAAGCAACTTTACAAACACATTTTTAATACAAGCATCTGGACAAATCAGTGTGATAATCAAATGACATAAAATTATTTACAAAACTCCAGCTAGCTATGCTGGCATATATTGCACAAGCACTGCCCTAGTCTCCCTGGCACAGATGGTACACTACCTCATATCATCATTCATGTATTTATTATTTATTTATTTTGCACATACAATGTGTACAAGGTCAGCCCGCATGACTTTAATGGATATTTATTAGTCCATGTATACCATTAGTGGTAACTGGAAGGATATGATATAGTAAAAGGAGTGTATAAATGTTACAGAGAATCATACTAGAATATTTCTGACCAAGTCCTAATGGTAGGATGAAAACACTGGTGGTTATGCGGTGTTAATTTAGTTTATTTGTTTTTACTTCAATAAAGTGCAGTGGTCAACATTATGCCCTGTGAGTTTAAGTGGTTACTTTAGTTCCACTAGTGCAAATATATAATTTGGTTCAAGTAATTTTTTTCCCATTGCATTTTGTTCATTTTTGGAGGCTATTTTTACCACAAAGTCTGCTTTCAGACACTTGACTACTTCCCTGATTCACTTGTTTATATGAATGAGGGACTTACTGCTCTGCTGTGCACATTCCCTCTTACTTTTATGCAGGATTTTCATTCTTTTGTTATACAACCTATTTACACTAGGGGTCCACCAGGTTGGTTTGTTTTTGCGGGTTGACCTGTGCTTATTAAGGTTTGGTACTGCCATTTCTACACAGTTGTTTATGTGCTTGTACAGAGCTATTGTGTACTCCTCTGCATAGGCTTATGTGTCTTATGGATTTGTGGGAAGTTTGGAATCTAGCTATGCCATCACTTAATATGAGGTACTTTGCCTTGGTAAAGTTCTTAAAGTTTTAGGGGTTCAACGGGGGGGGGGGGGGGTGTCTAGATTTACCTTAATTTCCAGGAAGATTGCTTTATGATTTTATCTATCCAGTGACGGCATCACACATGGTGGGGGCGCAGTGCTCTCCCATATTTGTAAGTATCAACAACCTACTCTCTTCTGCCATCTTCATAGACCTCTCCAAAGCATTCGATATGGTTAACCACTCCTTATTAATCAAAACTCTAGAATCACTATCTTTTGACATCCCTGCCATTAGATTGTTTTCTTCTTATCTCACTAACAGGAAACAGGCTGTTCTCTGGAATAACCACATCTCTTCTCTTCTGCCAGTTTCTATTGGAGTTCCACAAGGCTCTATTCTTGGCCCTCTTCTTTTTTCCCTCTTCATAAATGATCTCCAAAACATAATCCCCCAAGCTACTTGCATTCAATATGCAGATGATTCTACCCTCATCTGCTCTGCATCCTCTACCTCAGAACTTAGATCTCTTACTCAAAATGTCTTTAACACCGTCGAGACATGGTTTTCTAGTCGATTTCTCCTACTAAATGCTAAGAAAACTAAACTCCTCCTCTTTACTCCTACCTCCAGAACCACCCCTTTAAACTTCACTATCTCTTCTAACAATGCAACTATCATCTCTCCTGACTCTACTACTAAACTGTTAGGTATTACAATTGATAATAATCTCTCTTTCAACCAACACATTAACAACACCATTAAACTTGTCAATAGGAAAATAGGATCTCTATATCGGATTAGACCTTTCCTAACTCCCTCCTCTAGGACTAGGATCGCTCACTCCCATCTTCTTTCCTCTCTTCTCTATGCTTGTCCCATTTTCACCAACCTCAATAAAAACAACCTTACCAAACTTTCTACCAGCTATAATAACATTGCTCGCTTCGCTACAGGTAACCCCTACAGAACACACCACTGTCTCAACCTGAAACTACTAGGCTGGCCAGAATTCCAAAACTATCTTGCAACCCAACAACTCACTATTGCCCATAAAATTCTGTACCATCCAACAAACACCCCTATACTCTCTCAACTCATTATACCCTACAATAATCTTAGCTCTCTCCGCTCCTCCAGCAAACTATTGGCTAATTCCACAAAATCTAATAACACCGCTGGCAACTGCCTTTTCACAAATTCAGTAGGTAGAAAATGGAACCAACTTCCTAGTAACATAACAACCATTGCATCATTACCTCTTTTCAAACTAAACATCAAACTTCACTTCCAAAACCACTGGCTGTGCACATGTAGTAAACCTGATTAATCCTTCACTACTCAGACTCTACTTCATTACTGTCTCCTATGTTAAACTTTTCTACGATCCAACTGGCTTTCCTCCTCTTCTGCCACTTGTTTTCCTATTATTCCTTGCTTATAGACTGGCTTCTAGCTCTCTTTGCTTGCTAACTATCTTACTTGCTGTCCTTCCTTCAACCTACCTCTTCTTATTACTCATATTCTTAGCTCTCTTTCTCACACTTACTATCCTATTATTATCTCTCAAAGTATTTTATAACTTAATATGATGTCATTGAGTTTAACTGTGTGAAGTAGTATTTAATTATTTTTTTAGTTATCTTTATCAGTCTTAGTATAGTATAATTTATTTAAGTATTTTTTTTGTTACTGTCACTATGTGAGTCAGTATTAAGCTCACTAGTAATAATGAGTAACTGTAGAGTTGTTAGTTTCTGTCTCTTAAAACTTTTCTTAAACTCTAGTATGCTTGCCTTAAGTGTATTCTCTGTGGAGCTTTTCTCCCCGGGCCTCTACTGAAAATGGAAATATCTCCAGTTAGACTAGCCCGGTCAACAAATGTAAAATAAAATAAATAAATAAATAAATAAGTACCAGATCTAGGATATTTGTTCCCCTAGTGGGAGTGCAGACCACCTTTAGCTTGTCTTGAGTAGGTTTTGTTAAGTTGGAAGGTTTGTCTTTGTCAATTCCTAAAAAAGTCAACATATGGGGTGAATAATGTTTTTGCCAATATCTGAAAGCTTACAGGTGATAGGTGGAGACCATCCCTGGCAAAGCAGCGTAGCCTGTTGTCCATATCCTCCCAGGCTGACAAATATTGGACTCCTTTGGAATGATACCAGTAGCTAAGACAATTGTTAAAGTGAATCATTTTCTGTTTGCATTGTGGCACCAACCTTGGAGATTGTAGAATACTACTCAGTTTTAGGCTTATACCTGCCTATGGCACATATTCTGAGAATTCAATCATGTCTTTCTTCATATAGTCCAAGCATGTATGTTTAAGGTCATTTACACCTACGTGGACTATGACTGAGTCATACTGGCACTTAGGGGTAAGTGACCTGAGTACTTGCATTATCTGCCAGATCCTAGCCACTGAGAATGATCTAACTGTAACCTTCTCTTTATCCAGCCTTGTAAGGGGGGCATCAGTGTGTCTCACAATGGAGTCACCTATGACCAGAATGTTGGGTTGTGAAATGCTTCACATTATGGGCTTGGTAGTTGAGGCACAATGAGATGTGGGTTTATGTGCTGTGCTGGTAAGTGTCTTGTTTGTGTGCATGCAGAGTTTCTAAGGGCTGCACCTGAGAAGCCTTTGATGTTTGGGTACATTACATGTGAACACCTCCGCATATGTAAGTTTATGTGTATTGTCCCTAGTGGATGTGGTGAGTGGTGTGTATGAGTCGCTGACAACTTCTTTGTTGCATTTTGTATCTGTATGTGAGAATCTGGCCTCCAGTGACAATATGTAACTACATCTCTCACATACTGTGTTTCTATGCTGGAGAATTAAGTGTTTGTCAGTGTACCTGATGCAATTGGTACGTTGCCTCAGGATGCCCATGTGCCACCAACCAGGAAACAGAGATGGTAGGAAAGTGTCCATCCATGGTTATAGGTCTTACTGTACTTGCTAGGAATAGGAGAGTTGGGGGTTTATAATCAGATGGGGGTGCTTACTTGATGTAATCTGCAGCTAACCTAGCCAATGATGCTACCCTGCACCCAGACCAGATGTTCTCTGAGCAGCCATAGTCCTGGGTGTTATGATAAAGTAATGCAGACTTAAATAGTCCTAACTGAATGCATAAGCGCTGCTCACCATGCAAACTGGTTGCCTGATGACTACAGTGGGACTGAGGTAAAGTTCTGAGGTATTTTTTTATATGGAATTTCAAGTTCAGAGCAGACTTACACAAAAGCAAAGCTTATATTTTCTCAAAAAAAACCAAGACAAACACTAGGCCCACAAGCCAATCAGGTAAGTATACAATAAGCTTTTTTCTAGCAATTCCCAGCTCATACGGATGAAATCAACCCACTCCTGCCAAGAGAACAGACTTTGACCTTCTTAATGTAAAATGACTTGTTTGGAGCCCAAGTATTGAGGAACAACAACCAGATGCCTGGAACTAATTAACAAATCACTGGATACAATATAATTCATTTCAGAAGATTATTATTCCCCCGTAAGTAGAAGCATATTTCATTCAAAATTTGTAAAAATTGCAGTTCAACCACCCTGCCCCCAACACACACACACACACACACACACACACACACACACACACACACACACACACACACACACACACGCACGCACACAACATAGAAATCCATAAATCCATCCATCCATAACCCTTTTTTCTCATTACGTACATTGAGTTGGGGTGTCACTTCAGCAGTGACAATCATTTAGAGCCAAGGTTTACATGGCCGGATTGCTAATCCTGCCATGATAGTTCTTGCAGTGTGCTGTGAGGCAACAACGCTATCCATATTGCTGCCTCCAATTACACTTCCTTTTACTCACTGGTACTGTACATCTTAAAAAAAATTAAAAAGAAAAACTGTCCGACCTAAGTGCACTTGATGAGAATTTTTTTTGCAGAGAAGGCAATAGTATGTACTAGCGATTGTGCAACATTTCTACACCTGCCTCCTGCAGAAAAACAGTATCTAAAGAAGTCAGTAGTAAGAAACCAAACTTCACCTGAGACTGTTCAAGTCAACAGTCTGAGTTTTTAGGAAATCCCATGTATCCTTTACATAAACAGGGGAAAGACTGAACAACTCTAGTCAATTAACATCCAAATAAGGAGCTAAAGGTTCAGTTTTAAAATCTTCAGCTAAGCTATTGGTCTAAATTGAGTCATTATTACAACCATCCTGTAGCTTCAAGATGCCAAACGTCACAGCTGACCTTGGATTATTTACAGATTCATAGAGCAGTACTAGGCTAACTGCTCTTGTTGACCATTTTAAGCCTAGCCAATTAGGCCATGCAAGAATCAAACCCTGTACCTTGTATCTGCAACATAAACACCTTAAACACTATGCCACCTTCCCTACAAGATTAGCTATTTATCAGTTTGTTTAGAGTTTGTGAACTTATTTACTGAGCAAGTGAACTGATGCAAGGGCCCTTTCCAGCTGCAGCACTTACCAAATAGGTCAGACTAAAGAGCAATATAATAAACATGTACAAACCATTGATAGTACAGACATTAAACAATCAGAATAACTACAAAGTCATCACACACAGAATAATTTAGTGAGTCATCTCAAATATAGCACAGGCATTAACACAAACATGGGTAGCAACTAAATTTCTGAGACTCAGTAGTGAGTAATTTAGCAGACTGAAAGTATATGTATTGTGAGAGCAGCACACATACAGAGATATAGCACTAGAGAATTGGCTAGGTGTACATGCATCTTCTGCTGCCAGACAGTAATATCTTGGGCACCCCAGGAATGTAGTTTATCATATACTGCAGACTTATGCATAAGGCTCACCTGTGAAGTGCAATTTATATTAAATTGCAGCCTTAAACATATTACATGGAAGCATGCGCCTCGAGATTCATGAAGGAGTAGTATTATGTCACAATATGCAACAACTATGGAACCATTTTCCACTCCACATAAAGCAGAGTACTTCCTTTACTCTATTCAAATATAACTTCAATGAATGAGTGGATATTGGAAATTCACTACTAGTTTAGCACCCCTGTCCCTCATGGATAGAAGTGTGATGTCCCCACTCTGGGCCAGTAATTAAGGAGCCGGAATTCACACCACTAGCACTGGAGAGGGATGTTCATTTGGTGAAAAAATGGATACACCTAGTATTTCCAGATGCAGTTCTCTGCATCAAGCACAATTTCCCTTAAGAGCAAACAGGAAACACACTAAGTCCATGGTCCAGATATCTGTATCTGCCTCCATCCAGGTCCCCATAAGACTCCTCACTGGTACAGCTATAGAGTTGAGACCTCAGCCGAGTGTCCAAGCCAAGTGCTCCAGCACCCTATCTATGAAACCAGGGTTTCATGTCCCTGCTCTACGTAGCTGAGGCACACACACACACACACACACACACACACACACACACACACACACACACACACACACACACACACACACACACGGGAAAAGTTGGTGTAGATTTACTAGCTATGCCGCCGTCTGCTTAGACTATAAGGTAGTTACACTGCCATCAGACACCCCAATGCCAGCTACTCTAAGGCTCTTGCAAGGGTATCCAATTATACTGAGTGAAATTAATATTAATACAAATAGTAATGTTGACCAAACAGCCAGGATTTCAGGAGTGGTTGGAGTGTTGTCAATAGATATAAGTACTCTAAAAGGTTAAAATATTTTCTAAAGGACCAGCTACAATGACATTTTTAAATATATATTAACAATAAATAATAAAAGAACATGAAAATACTAAATATCAATTTACAATAAATACCAGAGTTTCAGCACAGGAAATATTAAACATAACACGGGTGGACAGGTTCACACAGTTACAAAAAACAATACTTAACTTATCTCACTATATTTTCCTGACGGATCTAAATAACTATTATTCCCTGGTTACTTTCTAGAGCAAGGCAAAATGTGAAGTATGTGAGAGATCCTTCTTTGTCACTTAGAAAAACAGAGTGCTCTGAGATGAGACTTCAGTCTCACCTAGTATTAAGATATAATTTTAGTGATGGATTACAAAATGACATCACATACATCTTCTGGTTCCCATGCAACCCGTCATTGCTAGAAATTGACAGGAGTTAGCACCTATGAGTCAATAATACACACACACAAACACGCACACACTCACACACACACATACACACGGATTGAGATTAACATCTTCTCTTCCAGTATCCTCTGTTACAATATATACATTTCAACAGTTACAATAATATATGTACATTTCTTTCTTCTGTCCAACAGGGCACACTGTTGGTACATTTTTAACACAAGCAGCTTTGCAAATACAGTTTCAGCACACACATTTATACAAATCATTTTGATATTCAAATAGCATATAATTCTTTACTAAATTCCATCTAGATGTGCTGGCATATGTTACACGTACAATGCCCTACTTCTCCTGCATATATGGCAATACCTAACATCATCATCAGGAGAAACATAAAAGTCCCAGAATATCCTTGTTTGGTTCTCTTGGTTATTCATATGTAAAATACAAGGCCTAAAAACTAATATAGGAGAGTAAGGCTAAGCTTCGATAACTTAGTAAATACCTGTGAACCTTCTTTATTCTTCTTTTGGCTGTTCCCAATAGGGGTTGCCACAGCAGATCATCTGTTTCTATTTCTTCCTGTCTTCTGCATCTTGCTCTGTCATACCAACCACCTGCATGTCCTCTCTCACAGCATCCATAAACCTTATCTTAGGCCTTCCTCTTTTCCTCTTACCTGGCAGCTCCATCCTTAACGTACTTTTCCCAATATACCCAGTATCACTCCTTAGCACATGTCCAAACCAATGTAATCTTGCCTCTCTGGCTTTGTCTCCAAACCATCCAACCTGAGTTGACCCTCTAATATACTGATTCCTAATCATGTCCATCCTCATCACACTGAATGCAAATCTTAACATCTTTAACTCTGCCACCTCCACCTCTGACTCCTGTCTTTTTGTCACTGCCACTGTCTCCAACCCATATAGCATATCTGGTCTCACTACCCTCTTGTACACCTTCCCTTTCACTCTTACTGTTACGCATCTGTCACAAATCACTCCTGACACTCTTCACCACCCACTCCACCCTGCCTGTACTCTCTTCTTCACCTCTCTTCCACACTCGCCATTACTCTGAACTGTTGATCCCAAGTATTTAAACTCATCCACCTTCGCCACCTCTACTCCTTGCATCCTCACCATTCCTCAATCCTCTCTCTCATTCACACACATATATTCTGTCTTAGTCCTGCTGACCTTCATTCCTCTCCTCTCTAGAGCATATCTCCACCTCTCCAGGGTCTCCTCAACCTGTTCCCTACTCTCACTACAGATCACAATGTCATCTGCAAACATCATAATTCACGGGGACTCCTTTCTGATCTTGTCTGTCAACCTGTCCATTACCATTGCAAATAAGAAAGGGCTTAGAGCTGATCCTTGATGTAATCCCACCTCCACCTTGAATGCATCCATTACTCCTACTGCAGACCTCACCACTGTCACCCTGCCCTCATACTTATCCTGTACCACTCTTACATACTTCTCTGCCACTCCCTACTTCCTCATACAATACCACAACTCCTCTCTAGGCACCCTGTCATATGCTTTCTCTAAGTCCCAAAGACACAATGCAACTTCTTCTGCTCTTCTCTGTACTTCTCCATCAACACCCTAAGAGCAAACATCACATTCGTAGTGCTCTTTCCTGGCATGAAACCATACTGCTGCTCACTAATCATCACCTTCCTTCTTAACCTAGCTTCCACTACTCATTCCCATAACTTCATACTGTGACTGATCAATTGTATCCTTCTGTAGTTATTACAGCTCTGCACATCACCCTTATTCATAAAAATCAGTAGCAAAACATTTCTCCACTCCTCATGCATCCATCCTCTCAGTTTTCAAGATTTCATTAAACAATCTGATTAAAACCACCACTGCTATCTCTCCTAAACACCTCCATGCATCCACAGGTATGTCATCTGCACCATCAGCCTTTCCATTCTTCATCCTCTTCATAGCTGTCCTTACTACTTCCTTGCTAATCTACAGCACTTCCTGATTCATTATCCCTGCATTATCCAGCCTTCTCTCTCTCTGTCTCATTCTCTTCAATCATCAGCCTCTCAAAGTACCCCTTCCATCTGCTCAACACACTCTCCTCACTTGTGAGTTTATTTCCCTCGTTATCTTTTATCACCCTTACCTGCTGCACATCTTTCCCAGCTCAGTCCCTCTGACTAGCCAATTGATACAGGTCCTTTTCTCCCTCCTTAGTGTCCAATGTTTCATATAACTCTCCACAAGCCTTATCCTTAGCCTTCACCACCTATCTCTTCACCATACACCTCATCTGCTTATACTCCTGTCTACTTTCTTCATTTATCTGACAATCCCACTTCTTATTCGCCATCCCCTTCCTTTGTATACTCTCCTGTACTTCCGCATTCCATCACCAGGTCTCCTTGTTGTCCTTCCTCTGTCCAGATGTCATACCAAACACCTTTCTAGCTGTTTCCCTTACCAGCTCTGCTGTAGTTTTTTATTCATTTATTTATTTTTATTTTACATTTGTTGACCGGTATAGTCCGACTGGATGCATGTCCATTTTCAGAAGAGGCCTGGGGAGAAAAGCTCCAAGGGTAAGCAGATACAGCATTACATAATACCAGCATTAAATATTACAAACAGACTATTTACAATGATTACATAAGTAAGCAAGTTAAACAAATTCCACAGGTTAGAGTTAATCCCGAGCGTAAATCATGATTAAATTAAATTACACAGTAAACTGGTTAACAGATTTTTACACATTCTAGAGAGAGTTAGCCAGGCTTGATAAACTGACCTAGCCAGTTAAGTGCCAAATGTTGTTTGAGTCTAGTTTTAAATTGACCTAAGGTAGAAAGTAGGGTAATATCAGCTGGAAGAGAGTTCCAGGGTCTACTTACAGAGTTTGCAAAGAGAGAGTCACCGGCTGTGTTATTCATTTTGCTAGTCTGAATTAGTAGTTTGTTAGAGGATCGAAGCGGTCTAGGATTGTTATAGGGGGTGATAATATTTTTAAATGCAGGAGTATTGTCCGCATTATAGAGGATTTTATAGGCCATAATCAGTTGGTTATACTGGATTAGGCTGGGTAGTTCAAGCCACCCAAGCTGATTTAGATTGATGCAATGATGTGTCCTAAAAGGCAGCCCAGTGGTAAATCTGTCAATGTGGTTGTAGTAAATTGAGAGTTTGTTAAGGACAGTCTTGTTTAAATTCGAGAGTAGAGGGGATACATACAGAAGGGTTGAAAAATGGTGAGAGCGAGCTATGGCAATTTTAGCTGGAGGGTTTAGGAAGGCTTTTATTCTGTAAAGTGACCCTAGTTTTTTATTGATGGTTTTAATAGTTTGGTTAACATGTAGGTCGAGTTTTAGATTATTATCTATGATGACACCTAATAGTTTTGTAGAGGGGTCAGGGGAGATTATTGTGCCATCATTTGAATTTATGGTAAAGGTGAAAGCGGTAGACCTGTGTGTTGGTGAAAATAACAGCATTTTAGTTTTTTTGGGATTTAGGATCAGACGACGTTCATAAGACAGTTTTCTATTGTATTAAAGGTGGTCTGGGTAGCTCGCCATAAATCTATTGGAGATGTGGCCGAGCAAATCAGACTAGAGTCATCAGCATATTGGATACAGCTGACTTTTGGGATGACAGTATAAAGGTCGTTAATGAAGATGGAGAACAGCAAGGGCCCTAGTATAGAGCCTTGTGGTAATCTAAAGGTGTTAGGTAGAAGATTAGAGAGTGTTATGTAGAAGATTAGAGAGTTTGTTCTGCCAGAGGACAGCCTGCTGTCGACCATTCAGGTAGGACTGAAACCATTGAAGGGCTCTAGTATCTAGACAGAATGTTTGCAGGGTGTGGATTAAAAGTTGGAGATCAACCATATCGAATGCCTTGGAAAGATCCAAGAAGAGGGCTGAGGATATATAATTATTGTTGTGATTATGGTTTATGGTGTTGGCAAAGGCTAGGTGGGCTGAAGTAGTGCTGTGATGAGGACGGAAGCCATGCTGAGTGTCTGCCATAAGGTGATTCTGGATTAGGTGGTGCATGAGTTGTCTATGA
The DNA here is from genome assembly GCF_019279795.1 of Protopterus annectens. Classification (NCBI taxonomy): domain Eukaryota; kingdom Metazoa; phylum Chordata; order Ceratodontiformes; family Protopteridae; genus Protopterus; species Protopterus annectens. Next base: position 1,099,835,144 of record NC_056729.1, on the reverse strand, counting down.
ATACATTTTTCCATATTCTTTGCAAGTAGAGAGAGTATAGCTATTGGCCTATAATTGGAGAATTCAGTAGAGCTGCCTCCTTTGTGAAGTGGGATTACATAGGATATTTTCCAGATGGTGGGAATTTTAGCTTTTACTATGGTTCGATTGATTAGTATTGAGACAGGGTAAGCAATAGCATCAGCTGATTTTTGTAGGTACTCGGCAGGGAGTTGATCAGCAGAAAGTGTAGTGGGTTTTAATTTTTTGATCAAGGTATGGATAAGTGAAGTGGTGACTAGTTGGAAGCTGAACGTGAGTAGGTTTCAAGGGGTGGTACTTTCAGGACCAGGGGAGCTAGGAGGTAGTTGGCTGGCTAGGGCTTGAATTGTCTCAGTAAAGAATCGGTTAAAACTGTTAGAAACATTTCAGGGGTTTTATCAATAGTAGCAGCAGGGATTGGGGTTGAAGTTTGTCCAGGATGTAGTAGATTATTTAAACCTGCCCAAAACTTCTGTGGGTTATTTTGATTTACTGTCTGTAAATTACAGTAGTATTGTTTTTTGTCTTGTAAAATGGATTTTTTAGTTTCGTTCCTGGATTGCCTGTATTTAATGTGATCTTGGGGGTCTTTAGAAGAACGTCATAAAGCCCATCCTTTGTTTCTAAGGGTAATTTTGAGTTTAGACTCTTTAGAAAGCCATGGCACAGTTTTTGCCTTTGTTCTCTTTGAACGAACAGGTGCATGCAAATCAAAGATCTCAAGGAATTTGTTGTAAAAGTATGCTACTGCTTCCTCTAAGGGGAGGTGTTTTAGAATAGACCAATTACATGAGTTTAGTCCTTGTTGGAATTTGGCAGGGTCAAAGTTTTTACCGTTTCTAACCTTTCTGAGTAAGGGTTGTTGGGAATTAATGGCTTTGTGCTTAATTACATATGTGAGAAGATGATCGCTTAGGCCATCAGGGAGGTTACCAGAGGTGTACAGTTGGGGCTGACTATTTATGAGTACCCAGTCAGGTATGCTTTCTTTTTGGTTGGGTTTACCTATCCTGGTAGTGGTGGATATGATTTGTGTAAATGCATGCAGGTTAATATGGGTGGTTGGGGATTCTGAGGAACAGGTGCCCCAGTCTATGTTAAAGTCTCCAAGTAGTAGGGTTTCTTGGGGGTAGTGACATGATAGCCAGTGCAGGATATCTTCAAGTGTAGATATATTGTTACCTGGGGGAATGTACATACAGATGATATTAATGCATTTATTTTTATTAAGTTGCAATTTGGTGGCAAGAATCTCTTGAGTTATTAATCTGAGGTGGTTCTATTACATCTATGGTGACATTCAACTCAGATTTATAAATTGCAGCTACCCTACCTCCCCTTCCTGGAAGCACGATCCTGCCTGTGTATATTGTACCCAGGTGGTAACACTTCATTGTCTGTAGTGTTAGGTTTTAACCAGGTTTCAGATAAACAGAGAATCACAGGGGAGTGGACATCCAGAAGTGCATGCAATTCATGTACCTTGTTATTAATGCTTCTAATATTGAGATGACAGGCTAGGAGTGAGTTAGTTGACCTATTAATTGTAGGTTTGTAGCTTAGATTGCAAGTAGAGCGGGTATGTGTATCTGAAGTGGGTGGGCCAGGGTTGGGGTGAATATCACCACCAAGTATTAAGTTAAGTCTATACTTGGTGATGAACTTCAGGAATTTGTTTATTAGTTTGTGGTAGTGTTTGGATCTAGAGCTAATGTGCCTGGGGTTGAGATGTTGATAGACTGAACAAGATGTTGGATAGGACCTGGTACTCTAAGTATGGTTGAATGTGGGAGGATTTACAGCTGGGGTGATAGTATGGCCTTTCGGGACCTGAAATCCCGTGAGAAACTGGTTTTCATACAAGGTAAGGAGGTATGGTACGAACAAGAGGGGTAGTAAAGAGGAGTATATCATTATTTGTGATTCAGCTAGTGTGTTAAGGAACTGTTTTACCTGGTGATGCAACACCAGAAGATAGAGTGGTGAGGTAAAGGTACTGGAAGGGGGATGGGAGAAGGCCAGATGAAAGCTAATAGGTGCTATTAAAATGTAGGTAGAAGAATGGGGGTGGGAGGAATTATCCCAGATGAAAGCAGATAGGATCTTGAAAGTGGGGGAGTGGCTATAGTACTTTAAATTTAGAGGTACTGGGGGCGGGAGGGAATTGGGGGCAGGGAGGGGAGCGAAGAGAGCCCGAGCGTAGTGAGGGCAAAGGTAGTGGGGCTAATGCAGTATACAAGGTTTCCTAAGGTGTCCTAAAGCTATAAGGTAAGTATTATAGCTCTTAATGTAAGAGTCAGTTTACTTAAGTTACAGGGGAAGGAGGCAAACACTCAAGTAGAAAAAAGAGCCCTATGGCTGACCAAAATGGTGACCTGCTTAATTACACAGCACTGTAAGTGAAAGCTTAACAAATGAGTTTTGTGTGCAACCTACTCTGCTTAAATGCTGAGAGAAACTGATTTTTTTATGGTGACCAATTGCAGTCCTGTAGACTCCGTTTTGTAGGTAAATGTAGAGTTCAATCTGCTTAAATGCTGAGAGAAACTGATTTTGTTGTGGTGACCAGTTGCAGTCCTGTAGACTCCATTTTGTAGGTAAATGTAGAGTTCAAACTAAGTCACACCAGGTCAGCCAAGGGGGGAAGAGAGAAGGAAATCCTAAGCACCTAGATTTGAAAATCTAGCTATTTGGGAACTCTTACACTTATGAACCTAGAGACTCATTTTTGACTTGATACCTTTGTCAAATGATGAGTACAGACTGCTTTATATGCTGCAAGTGGCTTGTAGGGCTGCAAGATCGAAAATTACATCCGATAAACTCTTACAGTTATATACAGTATTTGCAAGCAGTGCATGCAATAAGCAATGCAGAGTGAGAAAGATTATGTGCCTAAGATTTAATTTCACTTTTAATTTATTAGCCTGTATCTCTCAAGCACCTTTACTTCTCCTCCATGCTTGGGAAGTTGTTTAGATTATTTCTAAATAGATGCAGTTTATTAATGTCTCTGATTTCTGCTATAATTTTATTTCAGCCAACTGGAGCAGTTTTTGCGAATGCTTTCAGTTAAAGCTACATGCAGGTCTGACCAGCTGTAGTGCTGCAGTGCTCTTCCAGGGATGAGCTTGTGGCCTCACAATTAGCTTGTTGCTTATTGGTTGGCAGTGTCACTCTTTTAGCTGTCTAAAAGAGTGCATTTAGTGGGACAGCTGATTTGGCTATTACTGGAGATTGATTTGTTGTATTGCAGTAATGCTATAGGACTGGCTAGACTAATGAATATCAGTATCCTGTTTTCAGTAGTTTGCAAAACAGCAGTAATTACAGCTGAAAGTAATGAGATTATAGGCAGACCATATTCCAATTTAGCAATCAGCACATTTAAGGCTATTGTCCTTGTTTCAGCTGTTACTCAGTGTGAACACCTGTATGAAAGTCGTAACTGTGTTATAACTTTATCTATGTGTGTTTCAGTATTTGGGATAAAGGATAGACCTTGATCTAGTGTAATTGAAAGCTATGTCTGTGGATTTATGCAGGGAAATGGGCTGCCAGTCAGGTCTAGAAGTTGAAGTAGTTTTAAGCTTTTAGTTTGTGCCAAACAGCATGACTGTAGTCTTAGCTGGCAGATTCTGATGAAAAAATCTGGGATTGGAGGCCTAGCAGCCAGTATTCTGGATAGCTTCTATAACATGCTGCCATTTACATCTGATAAAAAGGCAGAGCCGCAGTATATGTAAAAAAATCCTCAAAAGCTAGTTACGAAAATAAAAATGCCAAAGATTCCAAAGACAACCACAAGGCATTCTATAACTATATCAAGAATCTAAATGGTAATGCTCAGATCTGCTCTGAGCTACAACAGAATGGCATTAAATATACTGATCCCAAGGATATTGCCAATATCCTGGCAGATTGATTTAGTGTCAACTTCACCCCCCTCTCACCCCCTAAAGGGCCCATCTCAATACCAAAAGATTGCCACATTCCAGTAATCACGGCCACACAGGTAGAAACCGCACTCTCCAAAGCTAAGAATACAGCATCCATGGGACCAGATGACATCCCAGGCTGTGTACTACATGAACTAAAAAATGAACTGGCACCTCAACTAAATGTCATGTTTAATCATAGCCTCACCTCAGGCTTCGTGCCACTGAGTGGCGCACAGCTACAGTTATCCCGCTCTACAAGGCAGGATCCGCCTTGGATCCTGGGAACTACCGTCCCATCAGTCTGACAAGCCTGATATGCAAGGGCATGGAACGCTTTACCATGAAACTTATAAACAAAGACATTGGCAACCTTCAAACACTGGCGACCACCCAGTTTGGGTTTGTGAAGGGCCGATCTTGTCTCCTGAACTTATAAAAGGTGAATGGATGGTGCAAAAAAATGAACTGATAAACAAAGTACAAGCACCAAATTCCCAGCGCACAGTACCTCAATTAGGGCTGCAAGATGTATATATAATTGCAGTCAGACACAAAGAATATTCCAAATAGCAGCAACTTTAATCCAACACAGCAGCAACAGTACGTAGGAACAAATACACCACACGTTTCGTCCACAACTTCTTCAGAATGACTACACAGCTTGTAAATAATCCTCAAGACAGAAGTCGTGGGTTCTTGTAAACATATTTATCTGATTCTCCTCTGTTTCCGTTAGTCTGATCTTAAAACACTGTCGGCCGTTCAACACGAGCTACGGTCTAAACTGATTTATGTGCTTGTAGTATTGCTGAAGTGTGGAGGCCCATGTGTTGTTTACTGTGTGTTACAGATATTCTTTGTGTCTGACTACAATTATATATACATCTTGCAGCCCTAATTGAGGTACTGTGCGCTGGGAATTTGGTGCTTGTACTTTGTTTGTCTCCTGAACTTGACTGACTTCTTCAAATCAGTCTTCAGAGCTGTGGACGAGGGTAAGGCAGTCCACACAGCCTATCTGGACCTTGCCAAGGCCTTCGACACCATCCCCCACTCTGGAATCATAGATAAACTTACTAAGCTGGGCATAAATCCCTACGTCACTCGATGGGTTGCCAACTGGCTTACTGACAGAACCCAAACTGTAAAAGTAGCCGACTCCAAATCCAGCTCCAGACACATGACAAGTGGAGTACCTCAGGGTTCAGTCCTGGGACCACTCTTGTTTGGCATCTACTTCTCTGAAGTACAGGCCAACACTAATGGACTCTGGCTAACAAAGTTCGTAGATGACTGCAAACTGGGAGCCATTATTGAATCCCCAAATTATGTGGATATTCTACAAAAGGGCCTTACAGAAACAGATGCCTGGTGACAGAGCCATGGGCTCAAGCTTAATGCCAAGAAATGTATAGTTATCCCCTTTGGAAAAAAAACGTGTACCCATGAATTATTACATAGGTGGCAGGACACTAAACATTGAAAGTGTGATGAGAGACTTAAGGACACAGGTGGACAGTGGTCACTCTTTCAATAACCACATCGCCACAGTAGTCAGGAAATCCTGCTATGTGGCACACCTCATCACTAAGAGCTTTTCATCCAGAAAAAAGGAGGTCATTGTCCCACTGTACGCATCCCTCTTTAGACCCATTATAGAGTATAATGCCCCATTTGGTATGTACCTCACAAGACATCTGCAACAGCTGGAAAGGCCACAGAAATACCTAACTAAAAGAATCACAAGCCTAAAGCAGATGCCATATGCTGACCGTCTAAAAAAAACTCCAGCTATACTCTGTGGCATATCGTCTACTCAGAGGCGATCTCTGCTTAACATACAAGGCCATGTCAAACCCTGAGCTGTTGGACATGCTCCACTTAAAGAAATCCCAATCCCTCAGAGCCACACACTCCATGGATCTAAACCTTGTCATCACAATGAACAAAACATGCTGGATGGATAGGTTCCTGACCCAGAGACTCCCCATACTCTGGAATAGACTGCCCATACATGTCAAGCAGAGCGCCTCATTGGCCCTCTTCAAAAGGAACCTTGATGATTGGATGGGAGATAGGAAATTCACCCTGGGGATCATGTCAGTCGCCCTGCTAGACAGGGGTCCAGAGAAGTAAATATTGTGGGAAGAAATATCCAGGGAATTGTTATGGCTAGGCTTGCTTTGCTCAACACTGAAGAAGGCATCATTTTTCCAAAACCGGACTGTGTTTTATTTATAATAAAAGTCTGATCATTCACTATCTTGTTTTGGGCTGCATAGTCAACTGCTAAACCTTGCTGGCCATTTTTGTTTCTTCTAGGCTTGCATAAGCCCTAGGGCCGATAGCCTAGTACCAACCCATGAAACTTATGGACTTCCACAATGCCAGCATTATCTGATTTAGACCAGTCCCTTGTACACGGTCTGAATGTGTGTGTGTGTGTGTGTGTGTGTGTGTGTGTATGTATGCATGAACGAGTGTGTGTAGGGGTGATTTCTAAGTGTTCCAATGTTGGAATAGTCTGGCAATATTTTTGTATGCTCCTTTATAAGAAAAATGCTGAATAAAATCTGCAGCCATTTAAAAAAAAGAAGGTACAGTAGAACTGAGGTGTCAGATATAGTGGAGAGTTGTCAATGAAAGGTGAGTCTGTCAGAAGAGATTCTATCACATATATGACTGAAACAGTCACATTTGGATCCATTGGTTAAGGGGTGTGAATGACCAGCAAAGTATTCTTTATTGGGCGGCGCAGTGGTGCAGCGGCTAATGCTGTCGCCTCACAGCAAGAGGTTCTCTGGTTCGATTCTCGGCCGGGGTGCCTTCTGTGTGGAGTTTGCATGTTCTCCCTGCGTTCACGTGGGTTTCCTCCGGGTACTCCGGTTTCCTCCCACATTCTAAAGACATGCGTCTGGAGCATTTCTCCCCGGGCCTCCACTGAAAACAGGATCTGTGGAACCTAGTCGGACTTTCCCGGTCAACAAATGTTAAATAAATAAAATAATAAAATATTGTGAAAGATATTCCTAAAAGCTTAGACGTCAGAATAGAGAAGAGGTTTTTCATGATAATGTCTATGGCAAAAGTTTTATTTGTTTGGGAAATGAAGTTGTAACAATAAGTGGGATAAGTTAATCTACCAACAAGCATGGGATAGTTTTCTAGTTTAAGAAGCTTAAGTAGAAAACAGACAAGTAGGATGACTGCCCGTCCTTTAACTACAGCCCATTTTGCTTTGCAGTGGTGTTCCCTACAAAAGTGGGGTGTTTAAGCAAGGAATCTATAGATTGCATTTGTGGCGGTTTGGTGAAAGGTAAGGTTTTTCTGACAGGCAGCAGTCATGAATGGTACCTGTTATTCAAGGGGAAATATTTGTATTGCTTTTTAATACCAACTTCAAGAAGGTTTTTGCTTTTCAATAGGAATGAAAGGAGCAGTAGATCACCAAGAGAAAAGGAAATGGGAGAATTTCTTGTGTAGGAAGTATAGAGTCTTGTGGAAATGAATGAAGGAGGGAGACCCGAACCTTGTGTGATTAGGATGCTACATCATGATTTTGCTCTTACAGTAATACCCCCGGTGGTAGTACTGCGGTAGCATTGTCGCCTCACAGTAAGATGCTGTCCGGTTCGATTCTCAGCTAGAGCGTCTTCTGCGTGGAGACATGCGTGAATGGGCATACCTTAGTTGAAGGTTGTGCGTCAGGCCTGGCAAGCGGGTACGTAAAAATAAACTACCAATCATTAGCGGACCGGACACAAACAAGTAAGAGATTAAAAATGTTTACTTTAATATAAATAATCCTCACAATCCAATTCTTAAGCGCTGCAACAAGTGGTCTCCTTCCAAATATAGTCTATAGTCTGCAGTATAGGTATGGTGAATAGTCAATTTAATTCTTGTAATTTTTAAAAGCATGCAACAGTAAATACGGATAGAAGCAGGTCAGACACTTGCTTTATATTAATCGAGGAGAAAGTGAATTGTGGCTTTGTACATTTTTTTCTTCTTCCTTTAGACCAACACTGACAAAGACCTGCACACCAAATTCCTTCTTTTTAGATTTCTATTAATTAGCAATGTTATAAAACATGGGTATCTTAGTGTCTGTTTGCAAGGTCAGACTGACAAAGAAAAGTCTGCACCTCTTTTTGGTGTTTGTTTAAGACATTTGAATAACTGATAATATTCCATTCAGTCCCACGCTCTGTTATCATCTTATCATCTGGTATGCCAAGAGAGTGAATAGATAAAGCAGACTTGGAGAGGAAATTAAAACAGCTTTAGAAACTAAGAATGCTGTCACTGAAAATAATCATGCCCCATGCAGAGGCAATCTAGTTTGTGCAAAAATCCTTTGCATTATTTATTTCCACAGGCTATATTATGACCACCTTCTCAGCCCTATTTTTCCTACTAAACATGACAATGATTTTGAAGTCTCTGACATTTTCCTAAGTATTTGTAGCAGCCTAATGCAGTACCCTTCTATTCCTTTCATAAAATACTGCCTCTGTACAACTCTGAAATCTACCACAAGGCCGATATGTCTGTTTTTGTTATGTAAGAGTGCTCTGCACAACATAGGGCCAAAGAAGGGGGAATAGAAGGAAGCATGACTTTATTTAAATCTTAAATGATTACACTGTTAGATGCCAATAACTTTCCTGGTTTAAATAAACCAATATTGATCACAAGTGAATTAAAGATAAGAGCATCCAGACTTTAACTTTGATTTAAAGTTATTTACTGTGTGTAGTTGACAACATGGCATTTTTTGTACTTCAAATACTGATAGGCTGAATTTTCATTTTCAAGGCTTTTATTGGACCCAATTTGATTGGTGCAATTTTTATTTCTAAGGTTGTCATTGGTCAGCTATTTGATTGGTTACCCATTTCTTAAAGATTTAAATATTCTTAGTGATTGGTTTATATTCTTGGGTTATTGACTGGTAAATAACATGGGTGTGTGTGGATTTTATCAGTATTTAATTGGTGCATTTTGAATGTTTTATTCATGGTTCTGATGATGTCTAAAGATGAAAGGGCTTAACAGTGATTGATTCTCTTTAGTGTATTAAACATCTGTATCGAGTGCTACCTGGTCACTGGATTTGTATTCTACTTAATAGATATGGTGGAGCTCTTTGTCAATGTATGTCCCACTGTTTTCTGTACTACAATAGATTTGCTTTGCTCCATCACATGACTATTAAATTCCACCACAGTTTCAAATTCAATAACCTGCTGAAGAAGGACCTATACATCCACATCCCTCTCTATGTAAAAAAACATTCATATGTCACAGTAAACTCTCTTTAGATTTAGTCCATGTTCTCAGGTTGTTATAAAACTCCTTCTCAGAAAAATACTGCCTTCCTAGCACAGTGCTTAACTTCTTTGTTCAAAAGTCAAGGACAAAGCCAAAAATAATGTGGAAACAAAGGGACAAAATTAGGAACAGCCTTTATATATTACCCTAATTTTCTTAAAAAGTTAATGAAACAATAACCGGGCTTTGCATCAACATGCATTTCCTAAAGAATAAGAAGAATAGAACTCTAATGTTTGACACTACTATTTGGAATGCAGTTCCCAGTCATTTACCAGTAAGTCAAAAATTTGATGAGGGATAGGGAAAATATGTGGAAAAATCAGGGACATTTTTTAAACAAAAAGCATCTTTATTGAATTATCACTTAGAACATAGGCAACAGTACATTTATATAAATAAAAACAAAACATATTGGCATATTTTCACTTGCAAACATTATGCTTCACATACAATCTTCTATACGGTCATTGCCAATTAAACATTACATAGCTCATTCAATTCCTGCCGTCCCTTAAACGTCATTCCTCCTCCAAAACATTATTCTGCATGTATTGTTCTGACAGTTCCCATTTTTCTATGTAATTTGCAACCACCCTTTTCTAAAGATCATACTTCCAACTCTTTGATCTCTGTTACTATATTCACTACTTGTTTAGACTTTGATTTCCATTTTCTAGTAATTGATTTTTGTCAGCCACAAGAGTTAAACTCAGCAAGATCTTACTATGTTTAGGCAATTCATATCTGAATCACAGCTCAAAATTTCACTTCCTTAGTTATACCAAGTTGCTCACCCAGTATTTCTGACAGATTACTCTGCAGAAAATTTTTAAAGTCTACCAATTCATTACATACCCAAAAAAATATGTTCCCAGTTATCTCTTGCTTCCCCATCACTCCTCCAACATTTGCAATCTACTTGAGAAAAAAATCTTTGGAGTCTGCTTGGAGTATAAAACTACCTATGCAAACACTTCCAAATAAAAATCCTATATCTTCTAAACTTTGTTACATATTTGGGAGCCACATATATCCACCCATTGTTTCTTTATGAATTCCTTATCCAGTCTCCTTTCCAATCCTTTCTAACCTCCTCTGATGGATACCTATGGTTATCAAACAAAATTGAATATGCTTTACTAATTATTCCTTTTAAAATGGCAGCTTATGTTCTAGACTTGAACTAAAAACACTATAAGTGCTGGTCTTTTATTTAGGATCTCCCTATTCCTTCCTGTTTCTTTATACTCTGATATCAATCCTTGATAATAAGGCAGTCTCTAGGCTGCAGTCCAAATGTATTCTTGGCCTCTTTCCATTCAGTTACCTTTCCCTGTTTAATTATTTACTTACAATACCTTAGTTCCTTTGCCAGTTTACTCCAGTAATCTGCAGCCCCCTCATGCCTATTCTCTGTACCCCTAAAAATAGTCATTCCAACCTGCAGAATCTTTCTCCATTCCCATACTGACTTAGTTCTTAAAATGTTTTTTTGTTACTTTATGAATATAATATTCTATATGGCTTTTGTTATTCTCCTTAAGGAGCTGCATCCACAATCCCAGTCTCTCCTTGTTTCTTGAGCTGCCTCCCTGTTTCGCCATCATCCCTTTCCATTTTGAATTATACTTTCTGTTTGTGCTACATACAGGAGCCTTAACTGTGTAGCTCTGAAGCATTCCTTCAAATCAGGTAATTCCAAACTACCCTGTTCTGTTGGATGGATCAACTTATCATCCTTGATTCTTGCCCTCTTCCCCTTACCAGATAAAATCCTTCAGCACTTTATTAATTGCTATTTACAACTCCTCTGGTTGATAAAAATATGTCTGACCTGTGTGTAAAACTAAAGGGACTAAAAACATTTTCACTGCTTCTATCTTGCTATTCATATTAATAAAACAGAAGGGTGATCATTTCTCCTGGAACTGTATTAAAACAGAAAGCTGATTATTTCTTCTAGAATTTTTTTAAAACTCCAGTGTAGCAATGGAACTATGTACATCTGCAAATAATGAAATTTAACCTTCTAATAGAACAACTGTCACAGATTGACAGATACACTCACAGGCCTTGACTGACCTATAATTAAGGTTATCCATGCTGAGATGCATGGTACATCCTCTGCTTCTACTTAAATTAAGTCTTGTCTGTTTTTGTGTTATCTTTATTCTTGAATAATCAGGGACAGTTGAGAGGTACAGTTCCTAGACTTCAAATATGTTGTGATACTTACATTTTCTTTTGCTGCGGTAACGTTGTCACCTCATAGTAAGACGTTGTCCTGATCGATTCTCAGCTAGAGCGTCTTCTGTGTGGAGACATGCGTGAATGGGCATACCTCTGTTGAAGGTTGTGCATCAGGTCCGGCAACTCGGCACGTAAAAATCTACTGCCAATCATTAGAAGACCAGAGTTCTGCTGTGCCAACCCCTAACTGGGAAAAGCTGAAAGACACAACAACAACAACTTACATTTTCTTTTGTACCCCCTCTCTGTACCCGTCTGTTTTGCATTTTGTAAGCTGAATTAATCTCTCTTCAAACTATTGGAGTAGAACAAACACCATATTTCTTTCTCTCCTGTTCAGATACTCCAGTCTGTCAATTATTTAGAAGACTTGCCTGTAGTATTGGTTAGCCATTACTCATCAAAATATGGTTCCTTGAAGTATTATGCTGCAGACTGCTAGTAACACTGAAAAGCACTTTCTCTCATGTTAGACATGCCATGTTTATTTGACCTGCTGCTGCTAAAGACTTAAAATTATTATTAATAATAACTAAACCCAAACCATGTAAGATCCAAAGCCAAAAAAAAAAAAAAAAGCATAACCACTGTAGAAAGTTCTAGTAATATTAAGCACTTTCGTACCAATGTATACATGGAACTTCACCATAAAAAAATCAATGGAAACTGTCACCATTTAAATACAAAACAGATATCACATGATCTCCATACCTTGACCACAATTAAATCAATATATAAAGTTAACAAATACATTTTAAACAATAAATTCAAGATACTCTACTAAAGAAACCAGCAAAATAAATATGTATAACACTTTATAATTTTTTAATTCATAAGTACTTCAATGACAAGTTAACAGTGTTGGCATAGGTTCACAGATTCATAGACCAGTACTAGGCTAACTGCTCTTGTGGGCCATTTTAAGCCTAGCCAATTACCACATGTGAGATTCAAACCCTGCACCTTGTGTTTGTAAGGTAAATAATTAAACCATTATGCCAACCTCCCATGCCATAAAAACATGTTAATATAAATCCCCTTAAAGTTCCTTAAAAATGCAAAAATAAAATACAGTTAAAAACAATGACCTCTTATAATTTTGCTATTTTATTCAGTTACTAACTGATAATTTGTTATTAATACCCGGGGTATTCATTGTGTTTCGCAGATGCTACCAATGCAACTCCCTAGCTTTAAAATATGGCTCACAGTTGCTTCCTCTGACAAAGAACTGTACTGTTTCCAAAAAGAAAAATCAGGAATTTCTCAAAATATTTCCATAAAAGATAATGTTTTCTAAGGGCATTGTCTGGGTCTCTCTTCTGAACAGCATACATATGTTGGTATATTCTCTTTTTCAGAGTAACCTCTGTTTTCCATGTGTAAAACACTGAGCATATCAGACAATGGGCTAAATAAACAATCTTCTTACAATTACAATCAAATATACCATTTGGTGCTACTACCTTAGAAAAATTAACTATTGTAATATTTGCAGTGTTATATCATACCATTTACATTTTTTATTGATATTATGCATATTATTCTGTCACTTTTCAAAATGTTTCAGGTTCTTACCATTCCTATACTCCAGTTTAGAGGGAACACCTAACTGGCCCAAAGGATGCAGAAACATTAACTCAATGTTTATTTGCAATATTTTTAATTTCCCAATTCTGCTATTGTAGTCTGGCACCATCACTTTGAGAAATTCATGTACCTCTTTAACCTGCTGTTGCTAACAACATTTGGGTATGTGATCAGAGGTTGGAACTTACTCCACCTATCTTTAGTAATTTCCATTTTGACTCTTTCAATCGGTTGAGAACTATAGCACCTCTTCTGAAACATACCTACCAGGATAACCATTTCTTTGTCCCTAAAAATTGTTCTTTTTTGCTATATCAGCTGGCAGCTATCAAAATTTAAATAACTTTTGGAATAGTTAGGGAATAGTTACCCTTTCTAAAAACATGTTAGTCTAAAGTCCATAAATGTAGCCAAAGGTTAAGTTTTTGAACTACCCATAACCACTATTGGCCACAACCATGGATCAGTGATTGATTTGTGTACCTTAGGTATTCTAAAAATACTCAGTATAACTGGTTTCTCCACTTTGAAATAATCAACTAAATCATTAGACAGGTTATATTCTAAGAAAAAGCAATAATCCAACCTAGAACATGTAATGTTTAACTCATTCCACTGAAAAAAATTACCATCATTTAAATATTGGAGCACTTTCTGAAAATAACACATTTTGTTCATAATCACAACCCTGCCTCCTTTATCTGGCTTCATGATATGGATCAGTTTGCTACTCTGCAATTTTGACATAAGGTCCTTTTCTGCAGTATACAAATTGCTTATTCCTTCAGTCTTTTTTGATCTCATCAGCCTGATATCACATTCATATAATTGATCAAATATAGCAGGGGGTGGCAAAGGAGGATTAAATGCACTCAACCTACTCAAAGTTTTGGTATGTGGCCTTCACATATTATTTGTGTATAAAAAACAATTCAAGTTTTCTTAAATTAAAAGGTAACACATATGTAAACTCTCTCATTTTACACTCATGTGCTCAACTGAAAGAAGTATTTCAGTGATTCTAAGTGCATTATCAGGCTTTTTGGGCCCACCACATGTCAGTATATCATTACAATTAACCTCACATTGAAGCACTTTTATCACTTGAGAAGCATCTCTCTGAAACTCTTCAATTGCCAATAAAACAGGAAATGGAAATACAATAAAGATATATCTTTTCACAGGGAAATTAAATGTACATAACACAGAAGTTTCTCATCAAGCTTAATTTATCAAAACCCATTTAATTTCGCCAAGTGTTTTGTGTTTGTTATACCATGACTGGACTGGTCCCCATTCCTAAGTCAAGGTACAATTAAGTTATCTTACGTTATGTCCCATCAATTTGAGTTTGAGTCTTGCTTACTTGATAGACTAAATAATTAAAAAGAATTTGGTTTTGTGCTAGTTTGATGAGATCCTCCAATGTCCAGCCTGTCATTGTTGTGATCATAATAGTCCAGCTCATTGATGGTCTTCCTCTCTACCTTGTACCCTCAATTTTTGCAATCATGATGTCCCTTTTCAGTGATCTTTCCCTTTGAACTGTGTGACCAAAGTACGACAAAAGCAGTTTCATCATTTGTGTTTCGAGTGGCATTTTTGGTTTAATTTCCTCTATGATCGACTTGCTGGTCCATCTCACTGTCCATAGCACAAGCAGGATTCCTCTCCAGCACCACATTTCAGATGAGTCAATCTTCCTTCGGTATTGTTTCCAGAACATCCAGCTTTTGCAACCATAATTGACAACCGAGAATATGAGAGTCTGAACTAGTCTTAGCTTCATCTTCAGTCTGATATCCTTATTTTTGATTATTTTATCTAGAGACTTCATAGCCATCTTGCCCAGTGACAAATGACATAATACTTCTTGAGTGCTAATCGAATCACTGGTCATGAGAACACCCAAAAGGTTTGCACTGGAAACCATCTCAATATTCAATTCTAGTCCCATCCTTCAACTTTCTTCTCTTGACTTTCCTCAGCACATGTTCCATATCTTCCTTTGTTTCAGTCAGCAGTGCTGTGTCATCAGCATACCTCAGATTATCAGTCTTTCACCTACATGTATTCCAATTTTTTTCCTCCTCTATGGCTTCAGCATACAGACTGAACAAATATGTTGACAAGATGCAGCCTTGTTGAACACTATTTCAAACCAAAAACCAACTTGAGTTTCTGTATTCCATTTAAACCATAGCTTCTTGGCCATCATAAAGATTTTTTTGTCAACTGTATGATGTGTTTCAGTATTCCCATTTTCAATAGATGTGTCCATAGTTTTTCATGACTGACATAGTTGAAGGCCTTGTTGTAGTCGATAAAGCAAAAATGAATAGGTTTCTGATATTCCTTTGTTTTGTCTACTATCCATTGAGCATTGGCAATGATATCTCTTGTTCATCTTCCTTCCTGAATCCTGCTTGAGATTCTGGCAATTCTCTGTCTTTGTATGACTATAAGCGCCACTGGATTATCTTTAGCAAGATTTTACTTGTGTGAGAAAACAGAGCGATTGTCCAGTAGTTGCCACATTCCTTGGCATCTCTTTTTTTATAAATTGGTACAAAAATAGATCTTTGCCAGTCTGTTGGGCACTTTCTTTCTTTCCACTCATTGACACAAGTTGGTCAACACAGACAAGGATCAGACTGCGTCACTGATGATGAACTTGTGGTTTGTAAAATCAAAGTGAAGTTACAAAAGAAAAAAGTTAATCAGACAGCCAGGGCAGATTATGATTTAGATAACATACCTGAGGAATAATGGAGAAAACCTAACCAACTGATTTGAAGTATTAAACATGGAAAATAAAGTCCCCAAAGAGCTTTGGTTTGACATAAAGACAACAATAACAGACAAATCCAAGAGAACACTTTCAAAGTGAATCAAAGAGAAAAAGCAACATTGGATATCTGAAGAAGTTAAAAAGATAGCAGAAGAAAGAAGAAACACCAAAATATCTGGGTATAAAAAAAAAGAAGAAATGTTTGAATCGGTTATTTCAATGACAAATCAGAAGGAGCAAAGAACAACATTTCAGGCACTATCTGTCAGCAGAATGAATCCGAACATGTACATGGGAAAGCTAGACTAGCTTTCCAGTGCATCAAAATCTTACGTCAGAAATTTCAACCAAGAATGGGAATGCTCAAAGATGCTGATGGAAAGATACTGAATGAGCCTGAGAGAATTAAAGAATGATGGAGGAGATATACTGAGAATCTCTATTCAAATGAAGTGGTCGAGAAGCATAAAGATGAATACCTAATGGAAGAAGAGCTAGAGATTTTGAAAGAAGAGGTTACTGCAGCAATTGATGCCCTGTCAAACAACAAAGCTCCTGGAGTAGATAAAATACTAACAGAACAAGGTACAATTAAGAGTTCATGAAATTAGTATTGATTCAGTCTTTCATGTTAGCCAACAGTACTCTTCTCAGCACCCACGGTGTACCCATACTTCCCTCCTCCTATAATTCATAATTGGTTACATGTATTGGTAGCATATTTAAATATGATTGTAAGTTCTTTTTTTAAAAAAAATCCATTGCTTCTGCTACTACTGTAACTGTCTTAGTCTCTTTCTTTCACATTGTCCTAGTTTCTGCTTGCATTCCTAGTAATTTATAACTTCATGTTTCTCTGAAAGTAAGACACTCTAGTTGCTGGGTAAAGTAATTTCTATGACAAATGCCAATTTTGTCTTCTTTTCCTGGACTACTATATCTGGTTTTCTCACATTTATTTTATGAATTGTTGATATTAGATTATTCAATGAGATATACACTTTTTCGTTATCTATAATGCTTTGTGGTTCATGTTTTCAATGCTTCTCAATTACTTCTATACTGTAATGGTTGCACAATTCACAATGCAAAAATCTTGAAACATTACTGTGCCATTCACCATACAGGCCCTCTGCCATATGTGTATTATACCCAGCAATACAATGTGCAACTGTTTCCAGTTGTTTTACAGTATCTGCATTTGTCTGCTTCTCCAATATTCTCAATGGACTTTGTAAACCAATGTGTAAGTACTTCACTACCCCGGGCCATCATTATTAGCCTTTCATCTTTTGGTTTCAGTTCACCTTTCCTTATCCACTCCAGCACCAAATCTTGGTAAACAGAAGGTTGTTCCTAGAGATCTCTATATTTGCCACTATAGTTGTAGGATTTTCAATTATTTTTCCTTCTTGTCTGTATTTTTCTTATATTCTTTCTTTTGGTTTGTTTTTGACATTTGGATGCTGGCTGATTTTTATCTAATTTTGGTTTTATTTCCATTCCCACACTGTACCAAAATGCTTCTGCAAAACTAAACAGAGACGTATGTCATCGTAGACTTTCTCTCCTCGTGTTTTAAAACTTTCACTATATTTGCATCTGATTAGAGTGTAGATTGACACATTCTGCTAATTTTGAGAAAGCCCATACTGCCTTCAGAGTATGGAATACATACTATTCGTATACACTGATTTGTATCACTTGATAAACATATTTCTTGTTTTCATGTCCAATTGATCCAGTACATTTTGGGGCAAGTCAATCGCCACAAAACTGTAAGTTAGAATAGGAAGACCAAATTGATTTATAGCTTGGACTTTCTTCCTACAGGTCAGGGCAGTTTTCAATACTAGTTTTAGTCTTCTGAATTATTCCTTACTTTATTCTCATTTGTTCAGGTTTTATTGCCGATCCTTTACTTCCTCCTGCTCAGGTTCCTTTACATCACATTTTTGACCCGGGTTGATATTTTCTTGGTGCTACCGCTTTCCATTTTTAAGTGTTGCTTTGCACACTTATCAAAACTAAATGTCATTCTAAAGTCATCTAAGAAAGTTTTAACCATTTGAAGTTGTGCTTTCAACTCCGCATCTGATGAACTATTCAGTTTTAAGTCATCCAGAAAAAAAAAAATAGATGAGAAGTCATTAAATAAGGGTGACATCGGGCAGCCAAATTGTATACATAGCTTTATCTCTTAAATAAACAGCTTAATGGGTTAATGTCAAAACCAAACAGCAGCAGTGAGAAAGAATCGCACTGGAATACCCTCCCTCCTTTGAATTTTTATCCCCGGGATAATAATTTGCTGTTTGTCATGGCACATTTGAAAAGTGGTTTGCCACAGTTTCATGGTCACTGCAATGTAAATGATCAATGCAGGGTGTACTTTATACATCTGTAAGTATTCCTTTATTCATGAGCATGGGATACTGTCATTTTTTTTTTCTTCTTTTTTTGTAATCTATCCATGCCATTCTTGGATTCTTTTTTTACAACTCTCTATTATGGCCTTATTTAGCAAAAATAATTCTTTGTTCAATATGACTTACTTTTATGATCTTTCTGTTGTATTACCATAACTGATTTTTTTTTAACTCTATCTGCATCAAATGTCAGAAGGCAAGTTACTGATCTATAGTTCTTAGGAAGGCTTGCAGGTTTACATTTAAGGAGGAGTGTAGTTTTTCCTGTTTTTAAGCAGGTTGGTCTCTGTTCGGGATGCCCATACAAGAAATTCTTACTCAGGGCTAAATCTTTAGGTAACAATGCTAATGCCTTTAGCCAGAAGATAAGTACAGCATCTGGGCCTGGGGTTTTCTGGATAAGAGCTTTTCTTAATTTTGTACAATGTCTCTGGCCATTACTTCATTCTGTTTTATATCCTGTACATTACAGCTCCCTACTGTTTCTTTTAATTCTCCTATCCAGTCAGCATCTTTGTTATGTTCAACAGGATCTTCATAAATACTTCTCCAAAATGTGTCTAGTTCCTCTTTTTTTGGTGGTGTTTCGATTCCCTTTGGTTTGTTTCCCAGTTCTCCACAAAACCTTTTTGAGTCATCAATGAATTGCTTATTTTGTACTTTTCCTTTATATTTATCTGCGTACCTTGTAGGTTTTTCTGCTTGTGCTGATACTTTAGTTTACAATTGGCAATAGTGTATGATAGATAATGGTCTATTATTGATATTGTGTGTTTTGTTTTACCACATCTAAGTATAGGTTCATAGGTTCATAGGTAGGTAATAGGCTATTGACCCTAGGGCCTATATAAGCCTAGCCAAACGGTACCCTGGTTTTTGCCACCCAACAAATTTATTTTTATCTGTTCCCTTTTCTATATTCTTCTAACAGTGATATTTCTTGTCATATTTGTTTAAAGGTTTTCTATATTTGATGCTTCCATGGCAGCATTCTGTTTTTCCTTTCCTTTCTGTTGTTACTCTACATATTTGTGGTAACACTTTATCCATTATTAGTTTAGCTGAACAGCAGTATATCCTATTTATTTCTCTTATATCATATGAGTTTCTCTTAATAGTCTTAATTACTATATTGTCTGTTTTACCAGTCTTCTAACATTTTGGGTCTTATTTACTGTATCTTTCATATATCTTAATATATGTCTATCTATCTCTGTTTATTAAAGTAGGTAATTTTTCTGGCATGAGAGCATCTTCTTTGCTATTTATTTCCTGTGAGTCTTCCAATGGAGATTCTAGAACATTGTGCTGTGACATGTAGCCTTCAGATGCATCCTGCCCCAGCTGATGCTCCTCTATATGGGGACCCATTGGCTCATCATGCCATGACATTACTTGCGCCAGAGTTACCACCATCTTTTGCTCCTTCACTTGCTGTGTAATTTGAACTGAACTTCCGTTGAAGTTTCCTACAAAAGGCTCCACAGCATCACCATGTGGCAACTCTGCTTCAGTTGCCTCCCACTGCCTCTTCATCTGGGAACCCACTGTTCCATCATGTTGTGACAGTAACTGTCTTGGAGTCTCCACAGCAAACTCCACTTACAAAACCTCTGGTTAGAATAAAGGATGTAAAGAAAAGTAATTCACTTCTGGCATAACTGAAACTACTCCTTTGCTTGTTTGAAGTCATTGAAGTTATAACACTCAAAGTGCTTTTTTTTTTTTTTCATTTTTTTTTTTTATTATCTGAAAAGCTGGGAAGACATGGGTTTGCTGTAGAAAGTTGACTGGTACAAAGGTAGCTATCAGCTTGCTACAGACCAACTCCTTTTTTCTGTTCTTCATTTGAAGAGCTGAGAAGGTGCAGGTATTACATCAGGAATGGGCAATAGGTTTTAGATGAGCCAGCTATGGCTCTGACCACACATTTCTGTCTTGTATTAGTGAATCATTAAACTACCCAAACTCAGAGCCTTTGACTCAATTGTTTATTTTAAATCTGGTAACATAATCAGTTATATTTTATGTTGGATCTTGAGCCTTCATGAGGGACAAATGATAGATATATGGCAGACATTTTCCTTGCTTATAGCATCTCTCTGATACCCCTGTCTCATCAATACAAAACATCCTCTCTTCTTCTTAATATTCAATCATATAACAAACTTTCAAGGGTTCTTTGAGAAATGTGAAACATATTACATTGTACATTTCAGGGTTTTCAAACATGCTGTTCATATTTGGGAGTATGTTGAATCTCTGGATCCACAATTTCCAATTTTCAGAAAAAAACTATCTGCAGTAATAGAGAAAGACAGATCTTGGAAATGTTGACCTATCATTACAGGATCATAGACATTGCAAGGCAACTGTGCCTCAAGGCCATTTCTGCCTTGCTAGTACTCACCCTTAGGTACTGCTTCTCATAGGGTTATAGGTAGTTACTACACATGTAGTCCAGGAGACCATTATGGAGCTCAGCCCCATTTCCCATTTGCCCAAGAGCACTGTCTAGTTAACTGACTTAGGGTCACACAGCAAGCAAATGAAGGTGGAAAGATTCAAATCCTGAACCCTTGGCACAGGAAGCATCTCTTTGATAAGTCAAAGATTTAGTCCTCTGTGCTAGCTACCAGATTAATTTCAATGAGACCTAGATCCATCATACCAGGGGTGAATTTTTAGGGAACATGCATGCATTTATCTAATTCTTTTTAAATGCAGTGTGTCATACTGCTTAACTTGGAGAGGGAGTTTGTTTCCAAAAAGTGTAAAAATTGTATCACAAAACTATCACTTTTCTTAGTCTTATTTATACACAGGCATAGATTTAGATATCTGGTCCTGCTGTTACTTGAACTGTCTGATTTTGTTCAGGTTTAACAGTTCTTGGACTGCTGGGAACACTACAGCCCTATAAGCAAGACACAGGTCTACCCTAAGGAGTCTATAAGAAACTAAATAAATGGATAAAGATTCCAATCTATCTTTGCACCGGAGAACTTTTAGGCCCCCCCCTAATCTTTTAGCTATAAACCTCTGGAGTCTTTCTAATTATCTGTTGTGTTTAGCAAGGTACATCCCAAAAGGGCTATTGTACTCAATGATGGATCTAATCAGAGTACAAGGAGGTGAGGACTTCTTTTGATATGGAAGAAATACGTTTTGCTCTGTGTTATGCATGATAAAAAGATTTTTTTACTACCATTGCAATGTGATGGTCAAATATCATAGAGCTGTCCTCTCAACTGATCAGATCTCTCACAAACTTTTCATTTTAAAATGTTGTGTTATCTATGCTGTAGAGCAGAGTTAGGCAGTGCTTAACAAAAGCTACAACTGCACTTTTTGGGATTGAGCTTGAGCCTATTTTTAGTAAACCAGCTATTCACAAGTATAAGCTTGTGCTGGACTGCACACTTGATAACTCCCAGTTTACAGTTCACAGCAGCTTTGTTAAGAAAATAGTGTTGTTTGATGAGTTGAGATCTGTGAAGTAGATGTCAAACATCACAGTCCCCAGCATATATCCCTGTGTAACTCCACTGGTCATCCTCAGGTTCTCAGAGGGCACACCTCCTACTCTTACTGTGTGGGTCTTTTCTCTAAGCCAATTTACTATTCACTTTACTCACACACAGGTTAAACTGGAGCTCCTTCAACTTGCTTATTATATTTGCATGTGGTATGGTATCAAATACCTTGGTTAAATCAAGGTACACCAACTTGACAGCCTGTCTATAAGCTTGAGTAAAGACATTTATCACTTTCATTAGGCAGGATCTACTCTTGACAAATCAAAACTTCTGGAGGTTGAATCTGATAAGATTTTTGATATCACAGTTACTTAGTTCAGTTATGATACATTCCCATGGCTTTGCATACAAGACTTGTTAGATTGATGTGTCTGCAATTCCCAGAGTCTGTGTCAGAGTCACTCTTGTGCAGCAGCATCACAGCAGCTGTGTGCCATTCTCATAGGACAAAGTCAGTTGTTAATCTCAGGCTGAAGAGGTTGAGAAGTAAGTCCAGTACATGTTTAGTGCTATTAATTAGAAAACTGATTATGTCATCAGGCCCCATGGACAAGGGTAATCTTTATTTTGGTGAGTAGTTTCATTACACAATCTTTTCTGATGGCTGAATGATTGTTTCCATGAGGGGTATGTGTGTTTGGAACACAAGTTTTCGTAGGGTGGTACTAGGCTATCTGTCCTAGGACATATACAAGCCTAGACATAACAATTCCCTGGCTATTTCTTCTCACAATATTTACTTCCCTGGACCCTTGTATAGCAGGGCAACTGATGTGATACCCAGGGTAAATTTCCTATCTCCCATCCAGTCATCAAGGTTCCTGTAGAAAGCAGCCAAGGAGGTGCTCTGTTGACATGTATGGGCAGTCTATTCCAGAGTATGGGCAGTCTCTGGGTCAGGAACCTATCCCTTCAGCATGTTTTGTTCATTGTGATGACAAGGTTTAGGTCCCTGAAGCATACGGCTCTGATGGATTGGGATTTCTTTAAGCTTAGCATGTCCAACAGCTCTGGGTTTGACATGGCCTTGTATGTTAAGCAGAGATCGCCTCTGAGTAGACGATATGCGACAGAGTATAGCTGGAGTTTTTTTAGTCGGTCAGCATAGTGCATCTGCTTTAGGCCTGTGATTCTTTTAGTGAGGTGTTTCTGCGGCCTTTCCAGTTGTTGCAGATGTCTTGTGAGGTACATACCAAATGAGGCATTGTACTCTATTATGGGTCTAATGAGGGATGAGTACAGTGGGACAATGACCTCCTTTTTTCTGGATGAAAAGCCCTTAGTGATGAGGTGTTCCACATACAAGGATTTCCTGACTGTTGTGGCGATGTGGTTATCGAAAGTGAGACCACTGCCCACATATGTTCCTAAGTCTCTCATCACACTTTCAGTATTTAGTGTACTGCCACCTATGTGGAAATTCATGGTTACATGTTTTTTTCCCAAAGGGGATAACTATACACTTTTTGGCATTGAGCTCGAGCCCATGATTCTTGCACCAAGCATCTGTTTCTGTAAGGCCCTTTTGTAGAATATCCACATTATTTGGGGAATCAATAACAGCTCCCAGTTTGCAGTCATCTGCAAACTTTGTTAGCCAGAGTCCCTTAGTGTTGACCTGTACTTCAGAGAAGTAGATTTCAAACAAGAGCAGTCCCAGGACTGAACCCTGAGGTACTCCATTTGTCACTTGCCTGGAGCTGGATTTGGAGTCTGCTACTTTTACAGTGTGGGTTCTGTCAGTAAGCCAGTTGGCAACCCATCGACTGACGTAGGGATTTATGCCCAGCTTAGTAAGTTTATCTATGATTCCAGAGTGGGGGATGGTGTTGAAGGCCTTGTTGATGTCCAGACAGGCTGTGTGGACCGCCTTACCCTCGTCCATGGCTCTGGAGACTGATTTGAAGAAGTCAACCAGGTTCAGGAGACACGATTGGCCCTTCATGAACCCAAACTGGGTGGGGTCCATTGTTTGAAGGTTGCCAATGTTTTTGTTTATAAGTTTCATGATAATACATTCCACGGCCTTGCAGATCAGGCTTGTCAGACTGATGGGATGGTAATTCCCATGATCCAAGGTGGATCCCCCCTCATGGGCACGAAGCCTGAGGTGAGGCTATGACTAAACATGACACTTAGGTGAGGTGCCAGTTCATTTTGCAGTTCATGTAGTACACAGCCTGGGATGTCACCTGGTCCCATGGATGCTGTATTCTTAGCTTTGGAGAGTGTGTTTTTTACCTGTGTGGCCGTGATTACCAGAATATGGCAATCTTTCGGTATTGAGATGGGCCCTTTAGGGGGTGAGAGTGGGGTGAAGTTGGCACTGAATCGATCTGCCAGGATACTGGCAATGTCCTTGGGGTCAGTAATATTTAATGCCAAAGGGCGTACCTTCGTTAAAAGTTGTGCATTAGGGCCAGCAACTCAGCATGTAAAAATCAACTGCCAATCATTAGCGGATCGGAGTTCCGCTGTGGTGACCCCTAACCGTGAAAAGCCGAAAGACACAACAACTGTTGTAGCTCAGAGCAGATTTGAGCATTGCCATTTAAATTCTTGACATAGCTATAGAATGCCTTGTGGATGTCTTTGGAATCTTTGGCAATTTTATTTTCGTAACTAGCTTTGGACGATTTGATGAGGGATCTCAGCTTCTTACTGAGGCTGGTAAAGGAGATTTTTGCATCCTGAGATTTTCCTCTTTTCTGCAACAGTTTCTTCCTTCTGTTGTATAGTTTGTTTAGTACAGGGGGCTACCAGATTGACTTCCTTCTTTTTGGAGGAGAGCATCTTGGTTCTATTTGGGATGGCACGATTCATGCAAGAGTGGATGTGGTTATACAGTGCTTTAGTGTAGGATTCGGCAGTCGAACTTTCATTTCCTGTCTGCATGGGTGTCATGAAGTTTGCCACTTCTGATTTGATTAGCATGAAGTTGATCATGGAGACGTTTTTTACAGATGTTTCCTTACTGGGGGGTGGGGGTGGGATGTGAATGTCAAAGGTGATTAGCTTATGGTCAGACCTAACCAACGAGGGGTTGACCACTGGTGTGGAGCATTGATTTCCCATGTTGGTAATGACCAGGTCCAGGATATTGGAGCCCCTGGTGGGGCTACGGATTAGCTGATCCAGGGCATTGGAATTTATAAATTCCAAGAACCGCTGGGCAAAGGTGTTGGTACACGAGTAGTTTTCCCAGTTAATGGCAGGGTAGTTGAAATCACCCAGCATTAGGGTGTTTGGTTGCATCTTAATATTTTCCAGCATGTTTAGAAAGGTGTACTGAGAATCTTGGGGCATGGTGGGGGATCTGTAGCAATCAACAATTTGTATTGCAGTCTTACTTAGTGTTAGATGCACCTGGAGAATTTTGGATGCATTGTCTTGTGCAACTAGCCTGGAGGTGTGAATATCCTTGGTGAATATGGACACTCCTCCACCTTTAGTGTTTCGGTCCTGGTTTGGTGGCTGAAACGTGTGGTAAGAGTTGTAGCCCGGCATTGCAGGGATGCTCTCTGGAGCCTTGAATCAGGTCTCAGTTACTGCACAGATATCGATGTTCTCCATTTTTAGGAGTGCCTCGCGAGAGAGTGCATTTTGAGGTTTAGACTTCTAGCATTGAGTAGCATTACTTTCAGATTTTGCATACTTGTATCTGTTACAGTGGTGGTTTTGTCCTTTGAGCCTTGCCTAAAAAAGCCACTATAGGGGGGGCAAGAGCCTTAGCCAGTAACCCAAATCCCAGGGGTGACAGGTGCAGACCATCTCTGGCAAAGCATCGTGGTTTGTCGATCATGTCGTCCCAGGCAGACAGATACTGGATCCCCTTTGAATGACACCAAAAACTTAGCCAGTTGCTGAAGTCAATCATGTTGTCCTTATACTGTGGTATCATTCTGGGTGAAGGCAGGATGCTACTCAGTGCTAGGGTCATACCTGCCTGGGCCACATGATCTGAGAGCTCTTCCATGTCTCTTTTCATGCAGCCCAGGGAGGAAGGTCTCAAGTCATTCACTCCAACATGGACAATGGCAGAGTTATATTTGTACTTGTTGTGGAGTGACTTGAGTCTTTTTTGAGGGAAGTTAGATGAAATTTTTTATACCTTTTGTTAAATTCTCACTTGAGACACAGTCACACATACATTAATAGAAAACATAAACTATATTAACAAATTTCATGCATTATATATTACGCATGTTTTCCTTTTTTCAACAAATATCATTCATTCCAACATTATATAAATTGTTCAGTTCCTGCTTTCTCTTAAACCTTACACTTCTTACTGAACATCATTTTGCATGTATTCCACCCATCCATTTTCCCGTTTTTTTCCCTGTACATGGGTTGCTGTGTCACATCAACAGTGACAGTCAACCAGAGTCAGTGTTCACAGCACCAGGTGCCTAATGGTGGTTGCTGTGTCACATCAACAGTGACAGTCATCCAGAGTCAGTGTTCACAGCACCAGGTGCCTAGTGGTGGTTGGTGTGTCACATCAACAGTGACAGTCATCCAGAGTCAGTGTTCACAGCACCAGGTGCCTAATGGGGGTTGCTGTGTCACATCAACAGTGACAGTCATCCAGAGTCAGTGTTCACATTACCAGGTGCCTAATGGTGCAGTGGTTGTACTTCCATACCATATACAATTACACATGCTCACGCTCATAGCCAATTTAGAGTGTCCAATCACTCGACTACATGCCTGTGGAATGTTGAGGGAAACTGGAACACTCAGAGAAAACCGACATGAACACAAGGAGGACATGCAGACTCCACAAAGAAGGGACCTCAGCTTAGCATTGACTGCAAAATGTCTTGAGGTGAGGCACCAGCACTATTTGCTGTGCCACATTATTCTGCATGTATAGTTTCTGCAAATTCCATTTATTTCTATGTAATTTGCTCCTTAAACTATTCAGTGTTTCAGTTACATTCAGTTTAGAATTTGATTTCCATTTTCTAGTAATTGCTTTTTTTTGGTAGCCAGTAGTACTAAATACAGCAAGCCCTTACTACATCTACTGTGTATTGGCAATTCAGATCCTGTCTTC
The DNA here is from genome assembly GCF_019279795.1 of Protopterus annectens. Classification (NCBI taxonomy): domain Eukaryota; kingdom Metazoa; phylum Chordata; order Ceratodontiformes; family Protopteridae; genus Protopterus; species Protopterus annectens. The sequence continues at coordinate 1,099,808,181 of NC_056729.1, read as the reverse complement.
CAGCTCAAATTAATTAATTGTTCAGTTGCAGCTACTTTCTCCCCCATTATTTCTGACAGATCTGTGTAACTGGCTTTACACAAATCTGCTTATTAACAGCAGAAAGGCAAATGCAATGACCATCTCTTCCTACTCTAAAAGACTTGCAACATTACTGGCATTAATGATAAGAGACACTAAAGGCAACCTAATTAGAAATGGAACAAAACACAAATACCAAGATGTACCTCTAGACTGACTGTTTAACTTTAATAACTCATATTTAAATTGAACTACTATTTTCTACCACTTGCATACTTATTTTTAATTAATTCTACTTGTCTGTTAAATGCATGCCAAAACTGATTACATTAATGCAATGACACCAGGATCATGGTTGCAAAGGGTCCAAGACCAGCCCACTTACCCAGTTAACCAAGTAAAAAAATAAATACATCAGCTGATTTGTCAAGGATCAAAAATATTAGTATGAATCATTGCATGATGGGTAAAATAACCCATACCCAAGTGAGGACCCGTTTGAAGTAGAGGACATTTCTTTTCACTACGCCAAGCAAAAGCAACAAAGTAACTAGGAAAACAGTCTACAAGGAAGTTAATGATGTGAGACCATAGTATGCCTGCATGGTCGGTATGTACATTAAAACAAACTTGCTTGCATATTGACCAAAGCTTATCTAGTAGCAAGCAGTTTCAAGGAAATTAATATTCAGAATCATAGCATGGTCTCCAACATAATCCTGATAATATTATTTTTGTATTGTTTTAGTATTATTTGAGAAAACATTAGAAGTTCAACTCCACGGAGATTAAGTCAGAGTTCCTGCACAGAACTGAATTAGCTTCTGATGTCTATAGAAACAGTTCCCATAAGGCAACATGTAAGTGGAAATTGTGGAAAAATAAAACAGTCTATGGATTACCAGGGTCTTCTCTTTAGTGATACAGTAAGGTCAGACACACCATAATTAGTAGGGATAGAAAAAGCATCACAGATTTATTCTGTTTCTTCTTCTTCTTCATCTTGCATAAAATAAATTGTAAGTTGAGTGAGCTTGCAACCCATGTTGCTGGTTTTATTTAAGAGGCTAAAAAAACACAGATCCCCAACCTTAAAAATATGCACATATTTTTTTTTCAGACTGGATGAGAGAAGTATAAGAGATTGTGACTTGTAATCCTGGAACTTTGCTCTCTTAGTGATTCTTTAAATATATACAGTAAAATTATGTTAAAATCCTTCATTCTGTCTCTACATATTCCACAAGGCTCATCCAGCTCGATAAACCCTCAAGGACACAGATTTTGATCGACTAAAGAAAAAAAATGCAAGATATGGACTGATAGTCATACCACACCCAGTTTAAATGCTTGGAATTCACATTCTGAAATGTAGCATATAAGTCACGCGATCATATAGAACATTCATAAAGCAAAGAAAGTGCTGATGATAATGAAACCAAAACAAATTATTGAAATTTCACCACTAAGGTAAAGATGCCCCTTTAAAACCAGGTATATTTGCTGATGCAGCTTATGGAAATCTGACTGATGGAGGAATGCTGAGCGAAATCAGCCTGTTGTTGGAGATGTTGAAAATTCTCCACTGATAGCTAAAAAAATGGCACAGTTATGTATAGCACACAAGCATGGAAAAACTCTTTCCTTAGTAGTAATGTACTAGACATCTCAATGCTTCTTGTAACCAAGTTTTCAGAACTCTGCTCTGGTGATGTATGTGTATCCATACCTTAACTGATGACATGTTCATTAGTTGTTCTGCTGGATGTTATTAAAGTTACTGAGAAAGAATTGCTTGTGCAGAAATATTCATTCATTCATGACCTCTTTGACCCATATCAGTCAGGATGCAGATCTTTACGTTTTAATTGATCTCGTGATGATTTAAGGTAGATGGATAGATTCAGTGTTGGGCATTCTGAAGCTTACTGCTGTATTTGACATGTGGGAGTACAAGCTCTTTATTGAATGTTTTAAAATCTACCTATCTATCTGTAATCTGGACAGACTAACCTTGGGAGCTCAAGTGTTGGTCATTGCCAATAAGATTTACTTCATTTGAAAAAGGTACCATATGAATTTGGAACTACATTCCCTCTTGAGATCCTGCTGCAGGGAGTCTTTCTGAAGTATTCTATTGTTTAGATCATCTCCACTTAGGGCTCTTGGATGGTGATCTGGCATGACTGTAGACCATGCAAGATTGCAAGTAAGGCAGCTCTCATAGATGCCACATCATTCCTCTTCTGCAGGATTTGGACTGCTTTCCAAACACTGCCAAATCTGCTTTTAATACCTTAGTATTGACAAATACAGCAATACAGGACTCTGCTTACAGGAATTATCTGTTCATGCCATGTGTTTAACTTAGGTCCTTGAGGTTAACTGGGGAAAAGATGACAGATACTCCAAGGACCTTACTTAAATGTTCTGGATGACTCTCCTTTGCGTTTATGATCCTGGTCCTTTAGAATGAGGTATCCTCTCCGATTCGGGAGTGTGACTCAAAGGCCTCCTTTAGAAGATCACTGGAGTATCATTTCTATAAGGTTTTTTTATTATTTTTTTAATCCGAAGACATGTGCCACTTTGAATTTTGACAGTTTCTTTTACTACATTTATTTTGTATTGACCCTTACACTTTACAAATTTTTCTGTTATCTAATATCTATTCTCTTTTTAGATGGTGATATTTTTAACAGCAAAATGATAGGTGATAAGTGTTTAAATGATGTACATAAGTCATTTATACAACAAATTAGTTTCAGTTACAGATGAGTATCATAAAAAGCTAAATCAGCCCGAGATAATTCACTATGTACTGTGGGCAAAAGACTGTTCAACCAAGAGAATACTTTTACCCCTTTTCTAGCAAAAAGCATTATAAATGAGTGATTGCAGTTATACTAAAAATAGACAGATTATTACTTTTAGGACAAGTTATTCTTAATGTATTGGTTTGTGCCTGACTCTTTAATAAGAATCTTCTCTCTTTGATAATATCGCTCTGTGGAATATGACAGGAAACTCACTGAGTGAAAGAGGAGAAAAGTTTTGAAGATAACCATTTACTATTGTGACCATGACTTCAGTGTTCCATGTGTAGCTAAAATAATATCTTAAAATAAATATTTATCATCAAAATTGTTTTACATCGTATTCTGTGTGTAACTTCCGCAGACATTAAGCTTCAAATTACAAAAAATGTTTTTATAATTTGTGGTATATACATTAAATAGCTGGAATAACACCTACATTAGAATTAAGTTAACATTTTTTTCTAATTATTTTTACTAACTAGTGATTCAGTAGTTTACTGGTGTTTTTTCAGATTTATTTTATTTTACTTATTTACTTATTTAGCATTTCTTTACTGGTACTGTCTGACTGGGTAACAACCAGTTTTCAGTGGATTCCCAGGGAGAGAAGTTCCAGAGACAATCATAAACAATGGCGCAAACTATTTATACATACCACAAAATTAGCTTGAGTTACACACATTAGAACTGAATTAAACAGATACAAGTTGGTAGAAAGTCATCTAAAGAAATATTTGGAAACAATGTGCTATGTGGTGTATAGAACTTTACCTAGTAGAGAGAAAAAAATGGTATTGCAGTTAGAGAAGTAGGATAGTGAGTAACATAGCATAATAATCTAGGTAGGATAGTGAGTAACATAGCATAATAATCTAGGTAGGATAGTGAGTAACATAGCATAATAATCTAGGTAGGATAGTGAGTAACATAGCATAATAATCTAGGTAGGATAGTGAGTAACATAAGTGTAATCATCTAGGTAGGATAGTGAGTAACATAGCATAATAATCTAGGTAAGATAGTGAGTAACATAAGTGTAATTGTCGAGGTAGGATAGTGAGTAACATAGCATAATAATCTAGGTAGGATAGTGAGTAACACAGTATAATAATCTAGGTAGGATAGTGAGTAACATAGCATAATAATCTAGGTAGGATAGTGAGTAACATAGCATAATAATCAATGTAGTACAGTGAGTAACATAAGTGTAATCATCTAGGTAGGATAGTGAGTAACAGCATAATAGTCTAGGTAGGATAGTGAGTAACATAAGTGTAATCCTCTAGGTAGGATAGTGAGTAGCATAGCATAATAATCTAGGTAGGACAGTGAGTAACATAGCATGATAATCTAGGTAGGATAGTGAGTAACATATCATAATAATCTAGGTAGGATAGTGAGTAGCATAGCATAATAATCTAGGTAGGATAGTGAATAACATAAGTGTAATCATCTAGGTAGGATAGTGAGTAACATAGCATAATAATCTAGGTAGGATAGTGAGTAACATAAGTGTAATCATCTAGGTAGGATAGTGAGTAACATAGCATAATAATCTAGGTAGGATAGTGAGTAACATAGTGTAACAATCTAGGTAGGATAGTGAGTAACATAGCATAATAATCTAGGTAGGATAGTGAGCAACATAGCATAATAATCTAGGTAGGATAGTGAGTAACATAAGTGTAACCATCTAGGAATGATAGTATGTAACATAGTGTAATAATCTAGGTTGAGAAGCAGTTTAGCAGCAGTCTAGGTGGTTGTGGTGGAGGAAGGAGGAGTAGGGTTTAACCTGAGCCAGTACAAGGACAGAGCCAGTTACTACTGAGGTGGATTCTAATTAGTTTTTTGAACTGTATTGGGTCAGCAGTAGTTACAATGTGTTATGGTATGACATGGTAGACAGAATCTGGGAAACTGCAACACCATCAGATGAGTAAACATGGTACAAGCTATGCACTCAATAAATATTAACAGCTGAATGCACTGTGCCATTGCTACACTCAAGAATGATGCAGTACACATTTGGCTCAGAAACCTAAGTCTGTTTGGATTTTGTAATTATTTATAGGTTCACAGGTAGGTACTAGGCTATCTGCCCGAAGGCATTTATAAGCCTAGCCAGAATGGGTTGGCTTTCGCCGCCCCCTTAGATTAGTTCCCTGTGCCTCTGTCCAGCAGAGCCATTGAAGTGATCCCTGGGGTAAACTTTCTGTTTCCCATCCACTCATCAAGGTTTCTTTTGAAGAGTGTTAGCGAGGAGCACTGCCTAATGTAGATTGGAATCTTGTTCCAAAGCATGGGAAGTCTCTGGGACAGGAATCTATCCCTCCAGCACGTCCTATTTATTGTTGTGGTGAGATTTAGATCCCTAGAGCATGTGGCTTGAGGGAATAAGGTTTTCTTTAGGTGGAGCATGTCCATCAATTCTAGGTTGGACATGGCCTTGTATGTCAGGCAGAGATCACCTCTGAGTAGGCAGTATGCAACCGAGTACAACTGGAGTTTCTTCAGTCAAGCTGCATAGGGCATCTGTTTGAGGCCAGTGATCCTCTTGGTATGGTACTTCTGTGGTCTTTCCAGCTGTTGCAGGTGTCTTGTAAGGTACATCCCAAATGGGGAGTTGTACTCTATTATGGGTCTGATGAGTGATGAGTAGAGGGGCACAATGACCTCTTTTGATCTGGAAGCAAACCCTTTTGTGATTAGGTGGTCTATGTAGAAGGATTTTCTAACCACTTTGGCAATGTGATTATCAAAGGAGAGATTACTGTCTACTTGGGTCCCCAGATCCCTTATTACGTCTTCTGTATTTAAGGAACTACCACCTATGTGGTAGTTTGTGGGGACTTTGTTTTTTCCAAAGGGGATGACTATGCACTTTTTGGCATTTAGCTTGAGGCCATGATTTTGACAACAGGTATCTGTCTCAGTAAGACCCTTTTGGATGATGTCTGTGTCAGCCAGAGAGTCAATTATAGCTCCTAGTTTGCAGTCGTCTGCAAACTTGGTCAGCCATAGTCCTCCTGTGCTTGTCTGTACCTCTCATAAGTATATGCCAAATAGTAAGGGTCCTAGGACTGAGCCCTGGGGAATGCCACTTGTAACCGGTTTAGAGTCAGACCTAGCTTCCGCAACTCTCACCATGTGGGTTCTGTCCATGAGCCAGTTGGCAACCCATCTTGTGATGTAGGGGTTTATGTTCAGGCTGGTGGGCTTGTCTATAATACCAGAATGGGGAATGGTGTCAAAGGCTTTTGCAAGGTCTAGGTAGGCTGTGTGTACCATCTTTCCCTCATCTATAGCCTTAGTAACTGTCTCAAAGAAGTCCACCAGGTTTAGGAGGCATGATCTGCCCTTAACAAAGCCGAACTGGGAAGGGTCCAGTGTTTGAAGGTTCCCAATGTCTCTGTTAATGAGTTCCATGATGAAGCGCTCCATAGCCTTGCAGACCAAGCTAGTCAGGCTTATAGGGCGATAGTTCCTGGGGTCTGTTGTGGCTCCACCTTTGTGGAGTGGAATAACTGTTTATGTGCGCCACTCTATGGGTACGTAGCCTGTGGAGAGGCTGAATTTTCAATACTCTTTTTATCTGACAGAGTCCTTTTTAGAAACCAGCTGTAGGGCTAATAAGAATCAAGTTATTTATAGATTCACTTTGGTCATAACAAATAGTAAAACAATAATGTAATAACTATTACTTTAAGCCAATCACCTTTGCCTGCTCATTATTTTTCCCACTGCCTTGATATAGTTATCTTCCTGAATGGTGCCACTACCATAGACATTACCTCATTACAGCAGAGTGCACCTCCAGACATTTCTGCAAGTACATTCGCAGAAGGAAGCTGCTAGGTACATCCACAGAAGTCACTATATCACGTAACATGATGCCAAAAAGAGACAAAAAAGTAGCTTTTGCTTGGAGGAAAATTTCAAGTTCAGTTAATATGGACTGGAGGTGATCTTACATTCCTGCCTGATTCAATGGATGGAAGGGACAAGACCTAAATCCTACAGTCATTGGAGGAGTTGCAAACAGAAGCTACTGCTCACTGTTTGGCTACAAAAATGGTATGACTTGGAAGTAGGGAAGAAATCAAGACACTTTACACATACACACAGCACAAAGAGTAATGGTTTTTCAAGGCATTTCCTATCAATGACAGGGTTGGGACCAGCATACTCTGCACCATGGTGCTCATAATATAGGAGGCACTGAAGCCCAGGTACAGAACTTATGCTTCAAATTTTGTTTAAGAACTAAAAACTTCTTACAGGACATATACTTAACATTCTGCATCTATCCTATCCCAGAGATGAACCAGGATTCTAAGCAAGAGGTTTAAATGCTACTGTAGCAAGCTATTCAATTACCGAAGAGGTGCTTATTGACCTAGTAGTGGAATCTAAGGTTTTCTTCCAAAAATAACATAACTTGCAGATAAACTGACAGAGAACATAACAAGGCAAACCTTAAACTCCAAAAAAGTAAATGAGTCCAAATGGTCACCATCATACTGGAAAATGATTCTCAACAACCCGGGGCTTTACTGTGACAGAACACCTCAAGACCAAAAATATTCTACCAAAGGCTGAGTTATAGTGAAAAGCAGTGACTACTGAGTAACTATTACAAGCGCTTTTTGTCAGATCTTTATCAGAGCAGCCATGATAACTTCTGTCATTTAGATCTTACTATACTTAGCTATGATACTGGCTGCTGGTCAGATCTTACTGCAACAGATCCTAATACCAGTGGTGATTAAATCCTGTTAGGCCATAATACTAACTGTTGGAGTGTTTTGTTATTGTATGCAGATGTTATGAAAGTTTCTGGGATCTAGCTTCAAGCCCATGTACCACTTGTATATTAAGCCTTGATAACGGCCATTGTAGCTACTTGTTTATCTACTTGGCTATTAAAACAAGTTTTGAAAACTCATTTCAGGTCTGTGCAGACTTTGGGTGTTATAATGGCTGTTGGAGTTTAGAGCTGTGTGTCCTGTTTTATTAAGCAATGGTTGACATTCTCTTCTATATTTTATGCTGTTCCAAAATAATTTGTACTAGAATAAAGACTCTTCTACTTCAAATCTTAAGTAGTTTAAGTTTTATTGAAGGATGAGCTCTTTTTTTGTAAGACTTCATCAGATATAATTAGAACATGCCATCGTTACACTTTTTATACAGTCATGAGCCTGGTGAGTTGGGGAAGTCAAAGGAAATGATAGAAATGCCTGGGTTAGAAAGTGCCTCTTTCATTTTTAGGAAATAGCCACACACTTATATCTAATACCTACCAATCAGGGTGTGTGAATGTAGTAGGGAACACCAGCCAGTCAGAGTGTACACAAGCTAATTAAGATAGGCTGCTCATCTCACTCGCTATGAATGTGATAAATCCCAACTCTCTTTCAGTCAGTACTTTGTGCACAAAAAAACACCTCATTACTTTCATTACATTACTTTCATTATATTTTCACACTCTTTCCATATAAGTACACATTAAGTACACATTAATGGTAATAGCTTCATTAGAGTTAAGCAGATCATTAATATGCAGTAATAATCCTGTTCCATGTACAAAACTACCAGATTCAAGAACGTTAAACAGTTTCTTCTCAAGTACCATAAATGCAAACATAAATTCCTGATCCATGCTAAAAAAAAACAAAAAACTCAATATCATTTAGTTCTGCTTTTATAGGATACTACATTCTATTTTTCATTATTATCATCAAATACTGTTCATCTTATAAGTATTAATTGTCCTGTTCTTTATTGGAAGGATCTATAAAGTGCATTTTAAATTGTTTTGACTATGTTTGTAAGTTTAAGAAGATGTAGTAAGCCCTTGATATAGAATGTTTTACAAATGGTGCAATTACTGTTTTACAAATGGTGCAATTGTAGTTGTTTTTGTCATTTGGAGTACGCTTCCTTCAGCAGAATCTCATAAAAAGGACCAGAAAAGGGAATGAAAGGTACCTTGAAATTGTGGCTCTGTGTGGAGAGGTGGACCCCACATGACGTAATGGCTCTATGGTGTAAAATCATGAGACAGCAGTTGCCCTTTTGCAAATAGTGGTGTCGGAACATTAGGTTAAAGTAGCTATCAGTGGGCCAGACTGAACCACTTGGCCTGTAACTTAGAGTGCTAATTTCAAGGTAAAATCTGGTATTAGACCTTTGGGGCACTTGGTGCCAGGGAGATAGGCCATAATCCTTACACATACCAGATCTGTTTGAATGTGCTTTCACTCTAAAAAGCTCCATAAGATCTGAAAAAGCTGATGTTAAGTGATTACGTTAAAAGTTAATATATCACATGTATCCCTGGGTTTGGATCTTATTTTAGCATAGGATATAGGTCCATTTACAGTTATAGAATCCTAAATGGTATTGGTATGTCAGGAAACTGAAGTATGAAAGCTGATCAAACAAACCTATCATTGTTTTGCAATTATCTTAAAAGTTGTTAGACAACATCCTTGGAAATGTTTACATAATATATATCACCTTGCATTCAATGCATATTTATGCAGGGACTGTACATAGTTACCCTTGAAACTTAGCACTTCAAAAGCATTAAAACAACTAAATATGCAAGTCAATAAAATCAGATTGTATGTCATTCAGATTTATTACCAGATTTCATTATTTAAATATCCTGTAATGAGTCAGTCATGGTATTAAATGAACACAGAGAGTAACAGAACAAGTGATCAAACTTCTATAAACTTCTACAAAAGAAAGAACAGCTACTGTGAATGCTTAATGTTTTTGTAAGCAGCTCCACAGACTGCTGGCCTGGCTCTGGTTAGGAGACTGCTACTTACATATCGTGTTACTTGTAAAAATGTGGTGCATGCAAAATCTCAACTAGGATGTTAATATGCTAGGGTTTCCGCTATGCAGATGAGACCTAAATGGAGAAGTGGAGAACTGTCTACAAAGGAATACATCAAAACAGAAAAAAAAACATCTAAATAGTCAAGAAAAGAGTTATGGTGTGTCACCCTGGAAGGAGGAAATGGCACCACAGCTCAGTCAGGAGCTGTTTAATTCTTCATTCTCAAGGGGATAAAATGAAGACTTGACGTTAGGAAAAATACAGAGAGAGAAAAATACATGGGATGTTTGGAAGGGTGGAACCTGACCGAGTCTGATGTTTATCAGGACCACCATTAGTTAGCTGCACACTCAGAAGCAAAGACAGACAGACCTCAGAAAGAATCAGATTGTATTACAGCATACTATTGAAGGCAAACTTTATATACCACATTTAAAAGTGGAAAAGAAAAAGTTATCTCAAACAGAAAAGATTAGCCCTTTAGAAGTAGTAAATCACTAAACAAAATGTCTCATAATAGATAAAGGCTAAGATTCAGAAATCAGTGCTAGTATTAGCATTTTGGGCCCCCCAGGCACTTCCAGTCTAAGTATCACCCTGTCACTGCTACTGCTACTGCTCCTAAGCAATGTTTTAGCTCATGCTGCAAATGTTTAGGATTAGTAGTAGACCGATTTGTAGCTACAACAGTCTTCCATTACAACAGCCCTGTGTACCACACTGCATTGGCCTATTTCACAAAGCGACATGTACTCTTAATGGCATCTCATTGCAATGATACATTAAAACAACTGTATGTACAGAGGCAGACTTAGGTAAAATGGCACCCTAGGGACTGCCTACTGTTTCAACCCCCCCCACAGACACATTATCCAGTGCTCCCTTCTGCCCCCTCCCGTCCATGGGCACCCCATACCACGCATATTACTTCTTTCTTCCTTTTCTCATATTTTGCCTTATTCCAGCTTTTTTCAAGAAGCCATAGATTTCTATTTGCGAAGTCCATTTTGTTTTCTTTTTACAACTTTTTCATCCAGTTCCTTTTGACATACTTTTCCTGATCAAGACAGCAGAACAACAACTGTTTAGGGAATAACTCAATTAAGCTAGGGGCCTAAGAAGCCACTTGGGGTAACAGATGCTCTGGGATGCATTTTAAAGCATTTTCCCAACCTTTTAATCCAACTGTGACCTATGCAAAAATCATGAGTAAGAAAATAATTTCAGTCTTATTTTTTTTCATTCAAGAAAGAAATAAGTTGTGCCCAAGGCCGAATGTTCAAAACTGACAAAATAATAGCTCACAATACAGTAATAACTCAATTGTGATGATACATAGATACTTTCTAGGAATACTGCCTGCCTTCCTAACTCCCCTATAAAGACATTCACTGCCTATGCATTTCTCGAGTGTTAGATTGGGATGAAAGCAGAGGTTGAAATTGACACAGTCATGTATTTCTACTGATTGCTGACATACATATACACAGCATGCCTCCTCACTCCTCGCCTGATGTGTGATTGTGAGCAAAGTGAAAAATAATAATTACAGAAATTAATTCTATTTTGTTGCTCCTAGATGGTACACTGCCATACCTCTCAACCTGGAAACATCAAAAATCTGGACAAAGGCCCATGAAAAGTAGACACAACTGGCCAAAAATCGGGACACTTATTAACATAAAATGCACATACACAATCATGTAACCCCATGCACTCCAGTGGAATTGTGTGTTACCAACATGAAGATTGAAGTCACTAAATAATAATAAATTATGGCAGGCATTTGAATTTCAGACTTCATATCCCTCAGAAAATACATAATAATGCAACACCTGTTATTCTAGTAAGTATCTGAGTTTACAGGAGCAATATTTAAAGTCTGTCCCTATTTTTGGGCCTTTGTCCCACCATTATTTTTGGCTTTGTCCAGATTTCTTGCTCTGAGAGATTGAGAGGTATACTATGACTGTAAAACAAACCCTCTGCAGATAATGATTACAGATACAGATGCTTAATTGCTAACAGAAGCAGATGACATGCCCCTTTTCTCATACGCTTGTGTTTATCGTGGAGATTTGACACTACACTATCTTTTAAATAAGCAAACCTCAACATGATTGCTCAGCTGCGACATTTCCAAATATCACATAAAAAGCCTCCAAACTATACTCTGTTATAAAGTAATTAAAGTTTAATAAGAGCAATAGAGCATCAGCTTTACAGATCTTCATCTAAAACTGGGAAATAAAACTAGCATTGCTTAAAACAGTGTTTCTGCACCAGGGTCTGATGTGTAAATATTGCTGCTAAAGTAACTTTTACTTAAGATTATGTACGCAGATACTGTAAAAGAATTCATGCTGAACTAGAGAGGCACGCAGTTTAAGATGAAAACCTTGGAGGGCTATACCAGCCAACAGTAGTCCAAGCTCAATGGTGCCCAAAGTACTCATCATTTCATCCATCTGTTCTCCTGACTAATATAATGCTTTTGCACACACACACAAACCATCAGCCAAAAGAAACATACTCAGGTGTATAAGACGTTTCTTTCTAAAGTCACTAATGAATACCAATTATATATGTTTCAAACGTAAACACTGCACCAGCCAAGGAGTCCTCAGTAAATAATGAAAAAGAATGATGAAAGAAAAACCTCGGACTCACCATGAAATGAACTAAAATAAACTTTAATTGGTAAGCGCTTTCACATATCAATGATACGCTTCCTCAGACCATGTGGGGTGGGACCATGCAAACATAAATTCCTGATCCATGCTAAAAAAAAAAAAAAAACTCAATATCATTTAGTTCTGCTTTTATAGGACATTACATTCTATTTTTCATTATTATCATCAAATACTGTTCATCTTATAAGTATTAATTGTCCTGTTCTTTATTGGAAGGATCTATGAAGTGCATTTTAAATTGTTTTGACTATGTTTGTAAGTTTAAGAAGATGTAGTAAGCCCTTGATATAGAATGTTTTACAAATGGTGCAATTACTGTTTTACAAATGGTGCAATTATAGTTGTTTTTGTCATTTGGAGTACGCTTCCTTCAGCAGAATCTCATAAAAAGGGCCAGAAAAGGGAATGAAAGGTACCTTGAAATTGTGGCTCTGTGTGGAGAGGTGGACCCCACATGACTTAATGGCTCTATGGTGTAAAATCATGAGACAGCAGTTGCCCTTTTGCAAATAGTGGTGTCGGAACATTAGGTTAAAGTAGCTATCAGTGGGCCAGACTGAACCACTTGGCCTGTAACTTAGAGTGCTAATTTCAAGGTAAAATCTGGTATTAGACCTTTGGGGCACTTGGTGCCAGGGAGATAGGCCATAATCCTTACACATACCAGATCTGTCTGAATGTGCTTTCACTCTAAAAAGCTCCATAAGATCTGAAAAAGCTGATGTTAAGTGATTACGTTAAAAGTTAATATATCACATGTATCCCTGGGTTTGGATCTTATTTTAGCATAGGATATAGGTCCATTTACAGTTATAGAATCCTAAATGGTATTGGTATGTCAGGAAACTGAAGTATGAAAGCTGATCAAACAAACCTATAATTGTAATTGTTTTGCAATTATCTTAAAAGTTGTTAGACAACATCCTTGGAAATGTTTGCATAATATATATCACCTTGCATTCAATGCATATTTATACAGGGACTGTACATAGTTACCCTTGAAACTTAGCATTTCAAATGCATTAAAATAACTAAATATGCAAGTCAATAAAATCAGATTGTATGTCATTCAGATTTATTACCAGATTTCATTATTTAAATATCCTGTAATGAGTCAGTCATGGTATTAAATGAACACGTGATCAAACTTCTAAACTTCTACAAAAGAAAGAACAGCTACTGTGAATGCTTAATGTTTTTGTAAGCAGCTCCACAGACTGCTGGCCTGGCTCTGGTTAGGAGACTGCTACTTACATATCGTGTTACTTGTAAAAATGTGGTGCATGCAAAATCTCAACTAGGATGTTAATATACTAGGGTTTCCGCTATGCAAATGAGACCTAAATGGAGAAGTGGAGAACTGTCTACAAAGGAATACATCAAAACAGAAAAAAAAAAACATCTAAATAGTCAAGGAAAGAGTTAGGGTGTGTCACCCTGGAAGGAGGAAATGGCACCACAGCTCAGTCAGGAGCTGTTTAATTCTTCATTCTCAAGGGGATCAAATGAAGACTCGACGTTAGGAAAAATACAGAGAGAGAAAAATACATGGTATGTTTGGAAGGGTGGAACCTGACCGAGTCTGATGTTTATCAGGACCACCATTCGTTACCTGCACACTCAGAAGCAAAGACAGACCTCAGAAAGAATCAGATTGTATTACAGCATACTATTGAAGGCAAACTTTATATACCACATTTAAAAGTGGAAAAGAAAAGGCTATCTCAAACAGAAATGATCAGCCCTTTAGAAGTAGTAAATCACTAAACAAAATGTCTCATAATAGATAAAGGCTAAGATTCAGAAATCAGTGCTAGTATTAGCATTTTGGGCCCCCCAGGCACTTCCAGTCTAAGTATCACCCTGTCACTGCTACTGCTACTGCTCCTAAGCAATGTTTTAGCTCATGCTGCAAATGTTTAGGTTTAGTAGTAGACTGACTTGTAGCTACAACAGTCTTCCATTACAACAGCCCTGTGTACCACACTGCATTGGCCTATTTCACAAAGCGACATGTACTCTTAATGGCATCTCATTGCAATGATACATTAAAACAACTGTATGTACAGAGGTAGACTTAGGTAAAATGGCACCCTAGAGACTGCCTACTGTTTCAACCCCCCCCCCCAGACACATTATCCAGTGCTCCCTTCTGCCCCCTCCCGTCCATGGGCACCCCATACCATGCATATTACTTTTTTCTTCCTTTTCTCATATTTTGCCTTATTCCAGCTTTTTTCAAGAAGCCATAGATTTCTAAATGCTCTGAAGTCCATTTTAATTGTTTTCTTTTTACAACTTTTTCATCCAGTTCCTTTTGACATACTTTTCCTGATCAAGACAGCAGAACAACAACTGTTTAGGGAATAACTCAATTAAGCTAGGGGGCTAAGAAGCCACTTGGGGTAACAGATGCTCTGGGATGCATTTTAAAGCATTTTCCCAACCTTTTAATCCAACTGTGACCTATGCAAAAATCATGAGTAAGAAAATAATTTCAGTCTTATTTTTTTTTCATTCAAGAAAGAAATAAATTGTGCCCAAGGCCGAATGTTCAAAACTGACAAAATAATAACTCACAATACAGTAATAACCCAATTATGATGATACATAGATACTTTCTAGGAATACTGCCTGCCTTCCTAACTCCCCTATAAAGACATTCACTGCCTATGCATTTCTCTAGTGTTAGATTGGGATGAAAGCAGAGGTTGAAATTGACACAGTCATGTATTTCTACTGATTGCTGACATACATATACACAGCATGCCTCCTCACTCCTCGCCTGATGTGTGATTGTGAGCAAAGTGAAAAATAATAATTGCAGAAATTAATTCTATTTTGTTGCTCCTAGATGGGACACTGCCATACCTCTCAACCTGGAAACATCAAAAATCTGGACAAAGGCCCATGAAAAGTAAACACAACTGGCCAAAAATCGGGACACTTATTAACATAAAATGCACATACACAATCATGTAACCCCATGCACTCCAGTGGAATTGTGTGTTACCAACATGAAGATTGAAGTCACTAAATAATAATAAATTATGGCAGGCATTTGAATTTCAGACTTCATATCCCTCAGAAAATACATAATAATGCAACACCTGTTATTCTAGTAAGTATCTGAGTTTACAGGAGCAATATTTAAAGTCTGTCCCTATTTTTGGGCCTTTGTCCCACCATTATTTTTGGCTTTGTCCAGATTTCTTGCTCTGAGAGATTGAGAGGTATACTATGACTGTAAAACAAACCCTCTGCAGATAATGATTACAGATACAGATGCTTAATTGCTAATAGAAGCAGATGACATGCCCCTTTTCTCATACGCTTGTGTTTATCGTGGAGATTTGACACTACACTACCTTTTAAATAAGCAAACCTCAACATGATTGCTCAGCTGCGACATTTCCAAATATCACATAAAAAGCCTCCAAACTATACTCTGTTATAAAGTAATTAAAGTTTAATAAGAGCAATAGAGCATCAGCTTTACAGATCTTCATCTAAAACTGGGAAATAAAACTAGCACTGCTTAAAACAGTGTTTCTGCACCAGGGTCTGATGTGTAAATATTGCTGCTAAAGTAACTTTTACTTAAGACTATGTACGCAGATACTGTAAAAGAATTCATGCTGAACTAGAGAGGCACGCAGTTTAAGATGAAAACCTTGGAGGGCTATACCAGCCAACAGTAGTCCAAGCTCCATGGTGCCCAAAGTACTCATCATTTCATCCATCTGTTCTCCTGACTAATATAATGCTTTTGCACACACACACACAAACCATCTGCCAAAAGAAACATACTCAGGTGTATAAGACGTGTCTTTCTAAAGTCACTAATGAATACCAATTATATATGATAATCAATCAACAAACCAAGCACAAATCACTACTCCAAAATATATACAGAAAAATAAAAAAGCCTAAAACAAGACCAGCACATATATATGTAAAGCACATTTTAGCAATAAGCACTCTGAAGTGTAAAAAAAGAATGACATTAAGTGGAACAATCCAGCAATTTAATGAAACTGTGCCTCGTCACAACGTAGTGACTGAAATAGAAACTAGAAACTTGGTTTTCAGCCCTAAATCTAACACAAAGACACAGAAAAGCTGAATACAAAAGACAACAAAAATCAATAATACCTTGTGCTCATATTCAAAAGGTAGGCTCATGGACTGTTTCTTCAGGGACAGGCTTACATTTTACATTTTTTTCCCTTTATTCTTTAGTTATCTGTAGCCAGAGGATGTCAACTGTTGAGCCACCAGAGAAAGTAAATTGTATCATCCTGGGATTCCAGATGCTGGGCGTACCTTTCCTGGACTCTGCTGCTGGTCAGAAGAACTTCAAGGATTCAGGAACTGTAAACAGCTTCTCCGCTTGCTGCTGCCTGCTGTGCTGACCTCCCACTATACTCCCAAATCCACAATGTGAAGTGAAGTGAACGTAAACACAGTCCGAGCCGAGTCTCCAACAGGTTGGCAGTCAGTCTCATGATGCTGACGTCATCATGCATGCCCCTGCATGCGATGACGTCAGCAACAACTTCAACCAAAAACATAAAATTAAAAAAATGGGAATTGAAGGGGCCTCTCGGGAATTTGTGCACCCCATAAGTTTGCCCTCAAAACTGGTAAATACTGAGGAATTTGGTACAGTTGAAAGGAATGTACACTGCCCCTATGCAAGCGACAGTATCCTTCTTTGAAGACTTCTGAAGCCTGTGAGAAAAGTAAAAGAAACATTGATCACACTGTCTATAACCCAAACACAAGTGACAATGATCACTTGTGCACAGCTCTAAGGTCTTACTGTGATGAAAATTAAAGACATAATAACTATACAATCCCTAGCCTCCCCACATAACCTGCAGCAGCTTCCTGTACACACATCTGGACAGGGCTGATTTTAGAATGGGTGCAGTTGATAACAGAGGCCATTATCAGCTTTATCCTAACAGGGTCATATCACAACCCTGTTCACGTTAAAGAGCATAATCAGAAAATTAATACATTTTTTTCTCATTTTCCCCAACCAGCAACAGCATTTGTTGGGCCTCCACCCACTCAAGGATGATTAAGGGAGCCTCCCCCTGTATCCATATGCACAGTCTATGGAGTTAGGGTCACCAGACTTCTAGAAGATCTAAGTGTCTGAAAGTTCTCTGCTATATTTTATGCCTTACTTTTGAAAAATAATTACTTGTTAGCTGCATGATTTACTGAATCCCAGAAGTGTATCGGCATTATCGGATGTGTACACAGGTAAAAACCAATGATATTTTAAACACACACATACACACACACACACACACACACACACACACACACACACACACACACACACGCACACATACATACATACACACAAGCAAGAGCCATTTCAATACCCATTTTTCAGCAAATACCAGCAGGGGTAAGTCACTTTTATTTACCTCTTTGAGGAGTAATGCTTACCTGTCACTGTTGTTAATTTCACAAGCTTTCACTTATTTTGTCTCATAATTTTGCTCTGTCCTTCATAAAAAGTTTGATTTACTGATAAATAATTCAGGATTACAGACAGTCAATAAATGCAGACATCAGACTTCTTTACTTCTTATTGTCTAAAAATGCATATTAATGCAAAGGTGTTACTGTATTAAGTTTTTAAGTGAATTAGAGTAAAATTTAAAACCTGTTCCTGATTTTGAGCATTTATTCTGCTATTATTTTTGCATTATACAGAGTTCTTCAAAGAATTTGAGAGTTATATTATCTGGTGTTCTGCCAGCATTTATGAAATTCCATGAAAGAGAAAACCATCTTGGAAGCTTGGAAGCATCAGTTCTTTTTAAAACCCAAGTTTTGCACCAAGATCGGCCACTCTGGGCTGATGATGTCTCTGGTGTTTAGCATGCACATGTTCATAATTAGCTTTATCCTAACACGGTCACATCACAGCCCTTTTTAAGTTAAAGAGCGTCAGAAAATTAATACATTTTTTTCCTAATTTTCCCCCATCCAACAGCAGCTTTTGTGGGGTCCTGACACAGTCAAGGATGATTAAGCCACCCCTTCTACAGCCATGGGTATTGCAGATACCTACAGCTATCTATGTTGTTAGTTTCATTGGACAGAATGTCTGCCACAGGATTTAACTACGCCAGTTGCACTATGTCAGTAGTAAAATATTTAATGGAATCATGATGCCTGATAGTTAATAAAACACTGTAAATATAAATAACACTTATTATTACTCACCTGGTTTATTAAGTATACAACACTGCTCTACTAGCTTTAGTTGGTTTGACAGACATGAGTATATGTCTACATAAGTAGTTACAGTCGGGTGTTAGTATTGGAATCTGTAGCATAGTTGCATGTGTGTGTGTGTGTGTGTGTGTGTGTGTGTGTGTGTGTGTGTGTGTGTGTGTGTGTGTGTTTACATGTGTGGCGCACTGGTGCACATTCTTTTTCAGTAAGTATATGGTTTAATGGGTGAGCATGCTTGTAACAAGGATCGAGTAGCTGTGGTGTCACATACAGTAAATCTTTGTCTGTCTGTCTATCTGTCTGTGGGTTGTGTGTATATGAGTATATACAAATATCTGCATATGTGTAGGAGAGTGAATGAGGAATGTACCTTTGCCAATAGATGACTGCAAATTAGGAGCTGTTATTGAATCCCCCACAGACATGATTCTTCTCCAGGAAGGGCGGACACAGACAAACACTGGTGTCAGAGCCATAGACTGAAACTTAATATCAAGAAATGCATAATAGTATCTTTCTGGATCATCCACCCCTAGTAACTATCATATTGACAACACACCCTTAGGAGGTGACCCAGTGTTTAGGGACTTGGGGACACACATAGACCACAATCTAGCCTTTGACCATCATGTGTCTACAGCAGTGAGAAAATGATTTTATGCCGAGTAACTTATAAACAAAAGTATGGCATCTAGGTCCAATGAAGTCATGATACTGTATTCGGCATTCATTAGACATTTTATTTTATTTATTTATTTATTTATTTTACATTTGTTGACCGGGATAGTCCGACTGGACACATGTCCGTTTTCAGCGGAGGCCCGGGGAGAAAAGCTCCAACCTTACAAAGCAGATGTCAACAATCTATGACAGATATATATACATTTCATGCATAGATGTAAGAAGAGAAAAAACAAAGATTACAAATACAATAATATGTACACTCACAATTGTAGAGAAGAAGATGAGACCTTAATGATATGAGATTCAGGTAGAAAGTAAGTGGCTTTTGCCTTAGAGGAAGGTACTGATGAAAAGGACTGGGAAAGTTACTTAGTCTGGATTAGAACACTGGCAAAGCCAGTGGGTTTTGAAGTGGTGGGTGAGACCTTTCTTGAATGTATAAATGGAGGTGGAATTGGTGAGACTGGGTGGGAGAGAGTTCCATGTTTTACCCACCATGTTGGAAAACAAAGAGTCACCTCCTGTGTTATGGGATTTAAGCGTCTGTACAAGTGATCTATGAGATGATCTAAGTCTGTTTTGGTTTGTGTAAGGGGTGAGTAATCTACTCAGACCAGGAATGTTGTCCGGTTGAGAGAGTACTTTGTGAGTAACTATGAGTTGTTGCTGGAGGATGAGGTTGGGTAGTTCTAACCAGTCTAGGTTCTGAAGATTGATACAGTGATGGGTTTTGTAGGGTAAGTCAGTTACAAATCTGGCAATATGATTATAACAACAGGAGAGTTTGGATAGTTCCGATTTGTTGGGGTTTGTAAGTATTGGGGAGGCATACAGGAGGGTGGATAGAAGGTGGGTGCGAGCAATGGCAGCTTTTGCGATGGGAGTCAGAAAGGATTTTATTCTATAGAGGGACCCCAGTTTTTTATTAACAGTCTTAATAGTTTGGCTAATGTGAACATCAAATCTGAGTTTGTTATCGATGGTGACTCCTAGTAGCTTGGTGTAGGGGTCTGGGGAGATGATGGTACCATTGTTGGATTGTATGCTAAAGGGAAGAGTTGGTGTTTTATGGGTGGGATGGAAAAGAAGCATTTTTGTTTTTTTAGGGTTTAGGATAAGTTGGCGTTCAGATAGCCATTTTTCAACTGCAGTGAAACAGTCTTGAGTTTTGGATAGTAGAGTAACTGGGGATGTATCTGAGCATATTAATGTAGAGTCATCTGCGTATTGAATACATG
The DNA here is from genome assembly GCF_019279795.1 of Protopterus annectens. Classification (NCBI taxonomy): domain Eukaryota; kingdom Metazoa; phylum Chordata; order Ceratodontiformes; family Protopteridae; genus Protopterus; species Protopterus annectens. The sequence continues at coordinate 1,099,787,600 of NC_056729.1, read as the reverse complement.
TGGATTCTGGAATGACTTTGTCTAGATCGTTAATAAAGATAGAGAATAGGAGAGGGCCAAGTATGGAGCCCTGGGGTACTCCAATAGTGTTAGGTAGGCAGTCTGAGAGCTTGTTGTACCAGAGTACAGCTTGCTGCCTATCAGAAAGATAGGCATGAAACCAGTCAAGGGTTGAGTTGTCTAGATAGAGAGTTTTAAGAGTTTCATGCAAGAGTTTGTGGTTGACCATGTCAAAAGCTTTTGATAGGTCCAAGAAGAGAGCTGAAGATATTTTTTTGTCATTCCGGTTTAGATTGATAGTGTTAGTAAATGAGAGGAGAGCAGTAGTAGTGCTGTGTTTTGGCCTGAAGCCATGTTGAGAGTTAGTTAGCAGATTGTTCTGGGTTAGGTACTGCATGAGTTGTTTGTGGATACATTTTTCCATTATTTTTGCCAGTGGTGACAGTATGGCTATTGGCCTGTAATTTGAAAGTTCAGTGGAAGGGCCGCCTTTATGGAGTGGAATGACATGGGCGATTTTCCATATGGAGGGGATTGTGGATTCGGTTATGGTGCGATTAATTAAGATAGAGATGGGATAGGCAATGATATCTGCAGCTTTTTGTAGAAAGTCAGCTGGCAGAAGGTCAGCGGCGAGGGTGGTAGGCTTTAATTTCTTTAGTAAGGATTGGATGTATGCAGTAGGGACAGGTTGTAGGTTGAATAGTGGCGTGGTCTTTAGGGTGGAGGCTATTGTTGGGGAATAGGGGACGTTTTGTTGGTTGGCTAAGGATTTTATAACATCGATGAAGAAGGTGTTAAAGGATGTAGCGACTTCTTCTGGGTTTTTCGTAGTTAGGTTAGCTGGTGTAGGTGTGGAGGACCTACCTGGGTGGAGAAGTTTATTTATTCCTGCCCATAACTTTTGGGGGTTCTTTTGGTTTGTTTGTTGTAGTTGGAGATAGTAGTTCTTTTTGTCAGATGAGATGTGCTTTTTTGTTTCATTTCTTAGTTGTTGGAATATGTTCCGGTCTAGGGGTGATTTGGTAAAACGCCATTTATTCCATGCTTTATTTCTGGTTTTAATTTTGGTAATAGTGTCTTTTGATAACCATGGTGCTATTCAAGCTTTTGTTTTGACTGAGCGTTTGGGGGCGTGTGAATCTAGTATTTTTAGGAATGTGGTGTTAAAATTTGTTAGTACAATGCCCCCTTTGATATGTACCTAACCAGACATATTCAACAAATGGAAAGTCCAGAGAATGTCATCATTAAAAGAATACAGGACATAAGTATCATGTCCTTTGCAGACTGCCTCAAGGCTCTATCCCAGCATTATGTCCCCTACAGGCTGCTGAGGTGAGATCTACACCTGGCATACAAGCCACTATCAGACCCCACTTTGATGGACCTCTTGCATATCTGCAAAACAAGCAGCACCAGAATTACCGATTATAAAGACTTAAACCTTGCCTGTCATATAAATAGGACCTGCTGGAGAAACAGGTATAGTTCCCAAAGACTACACCTTTTCTGGAACAGGCTCCAAATCCATGTGAATCAGAGTTCCTCCCTAACCTAATTTAGACAACTGGATGGGGAACAGGAAATTAATCCCTGGTTTGGCACCTTTTCTCTAATTGATACAGGCAGCCTATAAATATTTAATCTCTCAAGCCGCTGGTAAGACTTATCAAGGGTATGAGAACTTATCAAAGATTTGGGATACATGGCTAGGCTTAAAAAGGCCCTTGTGGTTGTTAGCCTAGTAAACTCCTATCAACCTATGAACCTATGATGAATGGACTATCAGTGGTAAATACCCATCAAAAAGTGCTGTTTAGAATCAGCTGAAATTACATCCAGTTCAGAGAAATGCAAACTAGCCAATAATGTTGTCCCTCATGGCGGCCAAACATGTCTTTGAATCACATTTTGCCCACATGATTGCATAACCTGAACGTTTAGCTTCTGCAGTTTATGTGAGGCAGGGATTTTGTGGCTCCTGATTGGAAGGTCTGCATTCAAAATGCCACGTGTCAACACTCCAGAAACAAAAGTCCAAAAATCCCAGAGAAGAGCGAATCTCAAACATCACTCTTCTCATTTGAACTTCTTTTTTGCAGGGGGCAAGACCCCTGCACCCCTGAACTTATATATACCAACTCCAGGATATCCATACCTCAGAGAATAGAGAATATTCTGAAAATGGCCATCTCAGTCTTACTATAAACAAGTCTGCTTTTTTCGGTCATCCAATTTTTGTTTCAGAACTTGCTGTAGCAGGTTCCGACATTTCATATGGTTATGTTTGACTTTTTTTTCTTAATCTCAGCCAAAGCCACATAATCAAGTCACACCAAAGGACTCATTCTAGTTTTAGGTGAATCAGCTTTGGAAAAATGGAAAAGTTGTTGTGTCTTTCAGCTTTTCCCGGTTAGGGGTCACCACAGTGGAACTCCGTTCCGCTAATGATTGGCAGTAGATTTTTACGTACACTAAAAAAATAGATAATCAGAAAATACTGCTACGGTTCTCAAAACAAGAAGCTAGGGTAGGTTTGTTAAAGAAAAAAGATGACAACATTCATTCTGAGTAAGGAAGTATAGAAAAGGCAGAAGAGGAAACAATATTGTTTAAAATAAAAAAAAAAAAAAAAGTTTGGATGCACTGCATTTCCCTTTGTGGAGGAAGAGGACAAGCTATTTATCAAGCCCTTAATTCCATTACTGCAACACACTGTTCTTGCTTCTTTTTCACTGTTACTGGAAATCACATGCTTTGTAGAAAGCACATCACTTCATTCTATTTCAGCTTTCAGCCATGTAATGTAAACGTGAAACTCTTGTTTCTAACCTGCACATATCTCACCCCTGAAGTGTATTGCACTAAATTTGCACTCTCCTAGATTACATCTGCAAATTGTTCACCACAGTACAATTAACTGGTAAGTACTTAGTAGACAAATTAATAGACTGTAGAAAGAAAGATGTCTAGATAAGCAGGCCCCTTTTACTTTTAACCACCCTACAGTCAACATTATTCTCTCTGCTCTACAACCAATGACAGCACAAACTTATCATATGACTGGTGCAATTTTTTGTCGAAATTTCATGTGCAACTATTGCTAAATCTGTGAAGGATGCTTTCTGTTATAACTCTCCATGAAAATGCAAGTGAAAAGGACATGTTGGTTGCCTCCGACCCAGTCAGATTTATGTCATAAAAGAGTATTCATCAAACGGAATATGTAAATATCACATAATTAAATATATCAGTTATGCGCATAGAAGGAGCTCTACACACACTCACATACACACACACACACACACACACACACACACACACACACACACACACACACACACACACACACAGTTTTTTATGTCAGTTGTATTTGTGCACTGGGTGGCCACTTGTTAGCTTAGCTTCTACCTGTACTGAATCAACTGCACAGATCTTTCTATGTTTAGTTGTGTAAATGTCAGAGCTCTGGACACATTTCCACTCCTTGAACACAAGATTGCGTTTGCTTGCATTCGCAAACAATAACACGAGACAGCAGCTGAAAATTAACACCAAACTGAAACTGGAGCTCTGAGTGAATTATTAATTAAAATTCCATTAATTGCCTCAACAGATAGCCAGACTTGCATTTAGCATGAAATTAGGACAGGATGAAATGTATTGTACACAACTTGTAATTGTGACTGCATTTTCCAAAAACTGGTTACACTTCCAACATCACAGACAGGAGGGAGAGACAACACAGCCATCTCTTTTTGTTTTTTTAACTGTTGTCACACAGACTGCATGACAAGTTATATAAAGCTGATGCTGTGGCTAGCTATCCTGTGTAATGCTCCTCCCTGTCCCCTGAACATAAACGTGAAGAATGACAGCACCACCTGCTTGATTTCTATCACCCCCTGACCTTCTGTTGTTACCTTTGTAAGGCAGTAAGTCACTAAGGCCGCATACCCATGGACCCTTCAGTGATAATCAGGATCTATGGAGGGACTTTGTTCAGTCTTGTCAGCACTGATGCACTGAACCCTCCTGACTTTGGCATATAGAAACTTCAAGGGGTGCTCAGCTCGAGGGAACCATTGCAAAAGACATTCAGTTTTTGCTATAAAGCCTTAATGTACCTATAACTTCTAGAGAAGGTTAGTGAGGAAGATGAAAATGCCCTGACCCTACCCCAGAACATAAGACCTAGCAATCACCTGCATCATTCTACTTTATCAAACTAGTCAGGCAAGGTTGGACTCTACCTGAGTCATAGCCGCTAGTGGTACAGGCACACTCTGCTATACTACTAATGCAAGCAGAAAAACATCTGGTTTTATGCAGCTAGGAGAATGGCCAGGATTACTCACCTCAGAAACTGTAAATTTCTAGTAAGGCATTTCCTGTAATTTACATGTGCATATTGCTATCAGCAGCCTGCTTACATAGCACAGTTGCTCCCTAGAGCTATTATTCTAATATATATATATATATAAAAAATACAGGTTATGTATAATATAATAATATACATGTAATATCTTAGAATATTCTTGGTGAACTTGCTCACTTTTAGCCCTTTTTTGGAATGTTCTCTGTTTCTGCTAGTATGTCTAGATATGCATTCCTCAATATGGCAGGAAATATGGACACGCTGGGTAGTTATTTCAGTAAACCTGCCCTTTTGTCAAATGCAGCCACTGATTATATCATTTTTATGTAGAAACATTATGGGAAGATCCCAAGTGATTGCCATTTCTTTGTGAAGTCAGTGAACTTCAAATTGCTTCTTCATGCACTGTGTCCTTCAGCATGCAGACACTCTGATATTAAAGGCTACCAGTTCCTTAAAGATTTAGCTGACTTTTCTACATAACCTGTAACTATTTTCTTGACACAGGCTTACTGAATTATCTGTATGTTAAAAACACAACACAAATGTGATATAGGATGTCGGTCTGCTTTTATGTCTATTTCTTAACACTGTAGCTCTAAGGTTGGTAACCACTATGGCTGTGGATTATTTATTAGCGAACATTTCGTTAAAGATGCCTATTAATTTCATAGTTTTTCCTGCCCAGTTTCCATGTTTTTCACCAATTTCTAACAGTGTTCTCTGAAAATACTGTTGCATTTATAATTTGATTTCATTTTCTTCCGCTCTTAAGTTGTGTATGCAACTGAGCCAGGATTTTAGACCATTCCCTTTAAAAGGTTAACATATATAAATAAATATATACAAGATAAACTTTGTGCTTATGAATGCTCAAAATTAATGAATGGCTATAATAATTTTAATTTTAATTTATTTAATTTTCAGCATTCATAAGCACAAAGTTTTTCTTGTATGAATTTGTTCTCTTCATTTTTATGGTTTTATTAGAATAAATAAATATATTTTGCTGTCAACAGCAGTCTAAAAAAAAGAAAAAAAAATGCTCAGTACCACCTGATGGACAACTGATGAAAGGAAATCTTGTCCAAAGAAGACATGTTGAAGTTAATGGCGCACTATCTTCAGTTTTACTGAAATAGTGCATTAGAACTGCAGTTATCATGTAGCAGTAGTTGACCTTTGTAGAGACCATTTCCATAAAACAAGTATCAAGATTTAAGCAACATTGTAACAAATAGAAAAAAAAATGGATGAGCAATATGCAGATAAGTTTTGTAAAGGGCAGAATTACAACTGACCATGTCAACCTTTTTTTATGTAACATGGAGAGCAAGACAGTGGAAGGCCTTAGGCCATTTGTTATCATTAGATGTCATAAAGGTATTCGATACAAGGGAACAAACTTTTCAAGTTATCACATTAAAAAACATGGGGTTTGTCAAAGTACATCATCTTTGCTTGAGACACTTTACCTGCGCATAAGTGGTAATACCATATCAGTCTCCATCCTCAAACTTATGTCTAGGGCAAGAGAAAGCATGTCCTTTGTTATTTAACCTAAGTCTGGAGTATATATTTGGTCCCAGTGGTGCTCCTTCCTGCACCTAATTACTCAATTAATTTATCCAGCTGTATGACAGTCCCCTGGTCCTTCCATTCCCTTGTGGATATGAGTCGGGTGTTAGGTAGCAAGCCAGATTGCTCATCCTATGGACTGTCCTATCCATATGCCCTTGGCATCATGTAAGCTCCACTCTAGCTGCTGTCAGGAGGTGTATGCATGCTTCCCACTTATACTCACCCTCTAAAACAAGTGGTACAATTCTTACAGCATGGGCATGTTCATGCTGTGGGTAATACACAGTTACTTCAGCAAATGTCACCAAAGCAGTCAGCCAGCAGCCCCCTCCATCCAGGATGAGTGAGAGTGTCAACCACTCGTTCCCATACTCCCCCACCTAGTCCCTCCAGAGCTCATGCAGCTTTTCGAACACTGTAATTTGGGGTGCAGTCAGTGTTTTATCTATCTCTGAAATGAGACTGGGTTCAGTATGGAGTAAGTGATAACATTTTTAAAATATGACTGAATTAAGCAAGTGATGGTAGGAGTGCAAGCCAATGACTTAGAATATGCAGACAAATTATTACTGGCAGTTAATTAACTCTCTAGTATCCTCAAACACTGAAGATGGTTAGCTTCTATAACTTAAATTGTGGGATGATAGGCTGAATAAGCAAAACGCAGGAGTGGCCATTGCATTACTCTCTCTCTCTTTCTCTCTCTGTAGGGAAGTAGTCAGTTTTGGATTGAACTGGGATCAGGAAAAGTTTAAATATATGTCGGTCTGTCAATAAGAATTGAGTACAAGTAACAGCAAGAATTTCGACAAACAGGAAAACAAAGTTAGGGATAGTTTGACTAGGGTGGAGGGTGGCCTCACCAATTAAGTAGTGTCTTAATAGATAACGCGTCAAAGTCCCGAAAAAGAGTATATTACCCAGATAAGATAATGAGAATGTTGTGGGTCCTGCTAAAAAATGTCTAAACTTTACTTCCCATAGCTAGAGAAATTGAGTCCAATACAGCTGAGAACTTTTAAGTTTGTCTACTTAATGGTGCACAAGGCTAAGCTCTTGTGATCCCTGTGACTGGTTGCCTAGTATTGCTCCTACAAGGAAATACAGTAAACAAAAGACCTGGGACAGATTAGAGCTCCTGATGTTGAAACAAGCTACAGCATTAATATGACAACAGCCAAGGTTAAACATATAATTAAACATCCCTCAGAATGCCTATGAGCCACTATAGTGGGAAAAGGAAAGGTGACAATAATGAGAGTGATTATTGCTTCTGTAGAGTAGCTCAGCAGCACAGTGAATGGCATTGTCTCCTCAGAGTATGAGGTCTTCCTGTTTGATTCTTGGATGACTTCTATTCAGGCTCTGACTGTCCTCCCCGTGCTTGTATGGGTTTTATCTGAGTGCTCTGGTCTCCTACCCTGAGATACGTAGTAGGTGAATAAGCAACTTCTAAACTGCCCATAATTGTGTGTCTGTGAGTGTGTGTGTGTGTGTGTGTGTGTGTGTGTGTGTGTGTGTGTGTGTGTGTGTGTGTGTGTGTGTGTGTGTGTGTGAGATATGGAATAAAGACCTGACCAATTTACTTCCATCCTCCCCTTACCTAGTACATGGTGCAGATAGCAGTGGCTATTCAAGAAATTATTACAAGAACTGTGTATCTACTGTGGTGTATGGACAGGTAAGTACCCCAAAAACATGATCACCATTGTGATGAGTGGAGGTACTGCCAGTAGAGCTAGCTGGAATTTTATTAATAATTATACGTCATTTGTGAATATCAAACTGATTTATACAAGATGCTTGTGTTACAAATCTATTAGAACTCTATGTCATGTATATATGAAACTGATTTGTTTAGATGTTTTTGTTGAAAAGGTATTTATAAAGTGTTCTTGTATGAAATGTATTCACAGTGTGCCATACTGGAGAGAACAGAAATGTACACGCACTACTGTAACTATTTAAATGTTTATGTTTTAACAGAGGAAACTGGGAGACAGGAGGTTAACCTCGGTCCAGCACACTTTAAAATAAATCAGAAATCAAATCACTTTATGGGCTAGGCCATAAAGATGCTATCTCACAGGTTTCAATACAACCAAAGACACAAAATCTGTACTAGGAAGCTTTCTGTATTGTCTTTACGGTGAACTAATTACTACTCTTGAAGTGTGGAGGTATGCAATTGTTTTATGACTTCCAAAACCTGCCACACATCTGAGCAAAATCCCTTATGTGTATATTTTTAAAGGTAGGTGTTACTCCTGCCAGCTTCCAGCAATGGGGGTTTGCATAGGAACTAGAAGCCAGATGACCAGAAGTGATATGGGCAACTGATGTTCCACACCAAAGGTCAACCATAAAAAACTTTTCCAAAGCCAACTTCATGCTTCTTAAGAAAGAAGTGGCAGGCTTCACGACACCCATATAGACAGAAAATAGGGTTATGACTGCTGAATCCTATACAAATGCACTGTATAAGCACATACATGAGTGCATGGATCGTGCCATCCCCAAGAAAGCCAGGTCGCTATCCTCTCAAAAAAGGAAGGCAATCTGGTGGTTCCCTGCCATAAACAAACTCTACAACAGAAGGAAGAAACTATTGCAAAAAAGAGTAAAATCCCCTGATTGCAGGAACTGATGGTGTCCCCGGCTGTGTGCTCCACGAACTCAACGAGGAATTAAACCCACAGCTCGGACAGCTGTTTAATCATAGTCTTACCTCTGGATACGTACCCAGGGAGTGGCGCACTGCAACTGTGGTCCCACTTCACAAAGGCGGTGCCTCCACCGACCCTGGAAATTACCGGCCCATTAGCTTGACAAGCCTTATCTGCAAAGCCATGGAGAGGATCATAATGGACCTCATAAATAAAGACATAGGGAATTTGCAGACTTTGGATCCATCCCAGTTTGGCTTTGTCAAAGGCAGATCATGCCTTCTAAACTTGGTTGACTTTTTCGAAACAGTCACCAAAGCCATTGATGAGGGAAAGGCAGTCCATACAGCCTACCTCGATCTGGCGAAGGCCTTCGATACAATACCCCACTCGGGTATCATTGAAAAACTCATCAGCTTAAATGTTAACCCATACATCACAAGATGGGTTGCAAACTGGCTGAGTGACAGAACCCACAGGGTCAGAGTTGCTGGCGCCATGTCAGACTCAAAGCCTGTCACAAGTGGTGTACCACAGGGCTCAGTCCTGGGCCCACTCTTGTTTGGCATCTACTTTTCCAAGTACAAGCAAACACAGGAGGGTTATGGCTGACAAAGTTTGCAGATGACTGCAAACTGGGCCATAGTAGAAAACACATCTGACACAGATATCCTTCAGAAGGGTCTCACAGAAACGGATAACTGGTGCCAGAGCCATGGCCTAAAGTTAATTGCCAAAAAATGCATAGTCATACCCTTCGGGAAAAACAAGGTTACCCCTAGCTACCAAATAGGTGGCAATCCACTGAGCATAGAAGAAGTTATCAGGGACCTGGGGACCCAGGTTGATAGTAGTCTGTCATTCGACACCCATGTAGCTAAAGTAGTTAGGAAGACCTTCTACATTGCCCACCTTATCATGAAGGGATTCTCATCTAGATCAAGGGAGGTCATAGTCTCCTATACTCATCACTCATCAGACCAATGATTGAGTACAATGCCCCATTCGAATGTATCTGACCCGACACTTGCAGCAGCTGGAGAGGCCACAAAAGTTCCTCACCAAAAGGATAAAGGGTCTCAAACATCTGTCCTATGCTGCCCGACTGAAAGAACTCCAGCTCTATTCAGTCGCCACCGCTTGCTCAGAGGTGACCTTTGCCTAACAAACAAGGCCATGTCAAACCCAGATTTGATGAATATGCTTCACCTCAAAAATCTAGATCCGTCAGAGCCACAAGGGCGGAGACTTAAACCTCGACACGGCTATTAATAGGACGCGCTGGAGGGATAGATTCATCACCCAAAGACTCCCTATGCTGTGGAATAAAATCCCGGTATATGTGAGGCAGAGCACCTCGCTGGCCTTGTTCAAGAGAAATCTTGACCAATGGATGGGAGATCGCAGATATACCCCAGGGATTACCTCAGTGTCACTGCTCAACAGAGGCACAGCAAAATAATGGGTATAGTTCCCCATGCTAAAGGGGTGGCGTAAGCCACAAAACTATGGGCTAGGCTTGTAAATGCCCTCGGGCAGATAGCCTAGTATGAACCTATGAACCTATGAACCTATGAACTCCCTGGTCAGCCTCAGTAAGAAGCTGAGATCCGTCATAAAATCCTCCAAAGCTAATTACGAAAATAAAATTACCACTGATTCTAAAGACAACCACAAAGTATTCTACAGCTAAGTCAAGAATCTCAATGGTGACACTCAGATCTGCTCTGAGCTACAGCACAATGGCACTAGATATACAGAACCAACTGATTTTGCCAATATCCTGGCAGACAGGTTCAGTGCAAACTTCACCCCCCCCCACCCCCCAAAGGGCCCATCACTATACTGGAAGATTGCAAAGCCCCTGTAATCACGGCTACACAAGTAAAGACCACACTCTCCAAAGCCAAGAACAACAGCATCCATGGGACCTGACAACATCCCAGGCTGCATTCTGCACAAAATACAGAATGAACTGGCACCCCATTTAAGTACCATATTCAATCATAGCCTCACTAGAGGCTTTGTGCCTGCTGAATGGTGCACAGCAATGGTTATCCCACTCCACAAAGGGGGTGCCACCACGGACCCTGGGAACTACCACACCATTAGCCTGATGAGCCTGGTCGGCAAGGCCATGGAACGTATCATCGTGGAGCTTATAAACAAGGACACAGGTAACCTCCAAACTCTGGACCCCACTCAGTTTGGGTTTGTAAAAGGTAGGTCATGTCTCCTAAACCTGAGTGACTTCTTTGAAGCAGTTACCAGAGTTGTGGACGAGTGTAAGGTGGTGCACATAGCCTATCTTGACCTTGCCAAGGCTTCTGACACCATGCCCCACTCTGGAATTATAGATAGACTCACTAGACTGGGCATAAATCCCTATGTCACAAGACGAGTGGTCAACTGGCTCACTGACAGAACCCACACAGCGAAAATAGTCAACTCCAAATCCAACTTCAGACCAGTGACAAGTGGAGTACCACAGGGCTCAGTCCTGGGTCCTCTCCTGTTTGGCATCTACTTCTGAGAAGTCCAGGCTAATACAGCAGGTCTTTGGCTAACAAAGTTCACAGACAACTGCAAACTAGGTGCCATAATAGAATTGCCTAATGATGTGGACATTCTACAAAGGGGCCTCACTGAGACTGATGCTTGGTGTCAATGTCATGGCTTCTGGCTCAGTGCCAAGGAGTGCATTGTCATCTCCTTTGGGAAAAACACTGTCCCCATGAACTACCACATAGGTGGTAGCCTGCTTAACACTGAAAGTGTGATAAGAGACCTTGGGACACAGGTGGACAGTAGTTTCTCCTTTGATAATCACATTGCCACAGTAGTCAGGAAATCCTTCTATGTGGCACACCTCATCACAAAAGGGTTCACCTCCAAAAAAAAGAGGTCATTGTTCCTCTGTACT